>NC_077224.1:59185191-59552800 GCF_024763615.1 Phlebotomus papatasi
GAAAGGACATTTATTTGATTGAATTGAAATTGAAATTTAAACGTTCTTCTATCCTGAAAATCCTGAAAAGTCAAGAATACCGAAAATTCCAAATGGAATAAACTGTCAGCGTAAGTTTCAGAATTCCGGTTGATTTTCGAATAGGTTTGGCTTGGCTTTCGAGTGGCTTTGTCTCTTCGAAAGGTTATCACTGAACAGGGCCAGTCTGTCCTAATCCATCAATATTTTTAAGTGTTTTAAAACAATTATTTTTTATTAGATCTCGGAAACCAAATATTATATTTATATAATTTTATTCTGTAACTTTTTAGGAAAGGGAATTAGATAATCAGACTTTTGTAACTCAAACTTAATACTTCTTCCGTTTCGAAATAAGTCGTACGTTTGGGAAAAATTCTTGTTCCGAAATAAGTCATACGTTTGGGAAAAAAAATTGATTAAGGGAAAGTTTGTTGGTAAATGTTTTGTGTATCAACAATTATCTCTTTTAAGGAACTATTGCTAATGTCCAAAACTAAAATTGGGGTCCAATCTTGATGGTATGTTGAGGAATGAATGTCTTAAAAATATCTTATTTTTGGCGTTTTATTTTCAATCTAAAATAGTTGCAGAATGGTGAGAGATACAGATTTGGGACCTTCGGGGGACCCCCCCATAAGTTGACCCTGGGACCATTAATATATTCTTTATTTTGCCCCCACTCCTTTCCTTCCCCTCCAAAATCATGTTTTTTGGGATTGCTCGAAAACACGTCGTGCGAGTTTTTCTTCAATTCTGGATATGTTTTAGAGAAACACATAAATTGTCCCAGGGTCAACTTATGGGAGGTCCCCTGAAGGTCCTAAGTCCCTATCTTTCACCATTTCGCATCCAGATATTCGAACACATAAAAAAGGATGTTCTTTTTATTGCTCATTCTGCAAAATTTTAGACATAAAAATATGTCATATCTTTAATAACTGTTGAGTTCTACTTGTGCATACTAAAAATTTAGAACAAATTCTAGCCTGTAATGTTAATCACAGTCAATTTTTTAGTAATTAATTATCTACTGGAGCTCTTTAAAAAAAAAAACGCGAAAAATGGACAACTTCAACATAAGGATTCCTCAACTTACCATCGTGATAGGATCCCCATATTATCCCTGAACATGGAGGATAGTTCATACACAAGATATTTGCAAATAACAAAAATATTCTCTGAAACCATTCTTTAATCCCTAATTTTTCGCCAAACGTACGACTTATTTCGGAACGGAGGGAGTATATTTTTTTGCAATTCTCCCGGGATCATGTAAAATTTTTGAAGGTCAAAATTACTAAGTTCTTTTGAATCGGAATAATTCTTACGCAACTTAAATTTCTTATTGAAGGCCTAAAAGTTTAGAAAAAAATAAAGCTGAATTATTATTTTTTTTTTTTAAATATATAGAAATAGTAATTAGCTTAGTGATGAATTAACAAAAATTGCAGACTTGTGGGAAGGGTTTCAAAACCATCAGTTCTATCAACAACCACCGAGCTATCCATCTCGAAGAGCGACAGTTTCACTGTCCTCTGTGTCCTTACCGGGCCAGTACGAAGGCCAATCTTAAGATCCACCATCGAACACATACCGGTGTTAAGCCCTACACTTGCCAGTTGTGTGGGGCAACCTTTATGACTGCTAGCAATATGCAGAAGCACGTTCGGAATATCCACAAGAAACTGAAGACGCATAAGGTGAGTTTGACCAGGATCTTCAGTGCTGGAAAGATTTCTGAAGATTCCTTTCGCAGTGTGACGAATGCGGCAGGAGTTTCTTCACCAAGGAGAGTGCAATGAAGCATGCAGTTACGCATTCAGGAGCCAAGCCATATAAATGTCCTGTTTGCATGCTGGCTTATGGTTGGTATAATGGTCTGCAGAAGCACATGCGCATCCAACATCGAGGGGTTAAAGTTCCAAAGGAAAAAACTTTCCTGGAGGCTATGGAACTGAAGTAAGGGTTTCTTTTTGTTTAAAAATATTGCATTAGGAAAATATCAGATTTAAATATTTTTTTTCAGAGCCCAAGTTAAGAGAAACGAAACCATGGCTGGAGTTTCTTAAGGAAACATGTCCATTTCCTGAAATATTCGCATCAAAGGCTAATCAAAATTTTTATTAAGTTAAATGTATTATATTTTTTTTACTATGATTTTATTACAATTTAGCTGCAATAGTGTAAGAGAACAGCTTTTATACCGCGCTCAAGTCGTGATTGAAGTCAATTGAGCAAACAATAAAAGAGAGAGGGATAAAATGACAAAAAAAGGGGGTGAATTTTAATGATGTGCGAACTGTCTCTGGGAATTCAGCTTGAGATCATTACGCTGAATTTCAGCTCAATGAGAATTTTAATTTCTTGCATAAGGCGCGCAGAGTTCACAGCAAGGAGTCTCCCGGCAATCAACAGGAGGAAAAACATTCCCATATTGTGCCAATTATTTTGAACCCCTGAGCTGTCTTTTTTCCACCAACAATTGCAGCACGTGATCCGATGAGAGCATGAGAATCACCCACAATCCCTTTGTCTCCTCAGAAACAACATCCGAAAGAGTTTTAGAGGGATTGTGCAAACTATTAAGCCACCCTCTTGAGACACTCAGCCGGATAATTGAAATCAAATCCGTCACTTGCCTTGTGATAATACATCGAGGTTGGATTTGCATCCTTTCCTAAGCTAGGGAATCGAGTTTTGTCCAGCGGAAGGGATTCATGTTGTTTTTAGAGATTTGCCTAACGATCCGCACAAATGCCACTCTTTCCACAGCGAAAATACGCCCTAGAAACATATTCTGCGATAAACTGATGCTCAAGTTTGTCGACAAATATGGTTCAAATAGGGGCTGGTAAGTCACAAAAGAAAGGATTTTTAGATTAAATTTATTCACCGTACCTTAGGATTTTCATAAAAATTGAGGTAGAATTTTACCATGGATAACACCTAATATCACGTACAACACACCATTTCTCCTTCAACCGAGACACTTTTCGCTCATCTGGCCATCCAAATCTAAAATTTTGTCTGGTGGCGCACGTGAATTTGATCTCAGTAGCTTCAGAATAAAAAAAAAGAGATGGTAAAGCGTCCCAGTTTTGCGGAGTGCTCGAACTTACGAGAAAGAACATTTCGCGTATTAACATTTCGAATGCTTTTTGGTTATTTAACACTTTACTGATCAAATTGATTAATAAAATTAAAAAATCATTCGAAATTAGGAAATTTCTCAATAAAAGTTGGTTTCAAAATGTTTTAGCATGAGTAAGAAGCTTTCGAACCAATAAAAAAGTAACTCCAAGAAAGGTAAATCATTTACAGGTTATACCGACACATGACCGATTAAGTCCGATGTAGTCAGGTTGAAATTTTCAAAATCTTTCAAAAAATCCAAATTTAAGCAAATCGGTTGAAAAATAGGCTCTACAAAGTGGTTAAATTTGCTCTTCGAAAATTCGATATAGAATTGTTTTTCTTGATAGGTAGCTCCTAGCTGTTCTCATTAATTTTTGTGTTTTGTATGACAATTCTCACTCGTGAGAATACTCATTATAGAAATCTTATTGGGAATAAAATTGGATCTTTAGAATAGGCGAATTAATAAGGGCACATGGAATTAGATGATTCGGTCCAAATTAGAAGGATCGTTTAAATCAAGGTTTAAATTGTACTTCAGCTCATGACTACTCTCACTGAGTTTGTCCGTATGATAATTCCCATTTCCCTTCAGAATTCGCCTGAGTTCAGGAATGGAATTCTGTAACGATATGACAATGTCATATGACAAATTTAAAAATTTCATATACAATACAATTTTTACAATATCAGTTACTAAGAGGTTCATAGATCTCCTTACAATGGTCATTCGATGCTCACTGGGCTTTAATGTTGTCCTGTTGTCAAATTTACTATGAAAATTTGTCATATGACTATCATACTGTTATAGAATTCATCTACAGGTAAGATTACAAATATAAAAATATCCTAATTTTCATTACATTTTTTATTTTATTAATTTTCTTCTTTAAAATAAGATTATGATGGTTTTAAAAGGGGTGACAAAGCGTCCCAGGCTTTGCGGAATGCTTGAACTCGCTAAAGTACTTTCGCATCATTTACCGTTTACCGGTACTCAGCCAATTTAAATCGATTCATAAATCACTCTCCACAAAATAGTTTAAAGAGTAATAAAAATTATATTCGAACAAAAATTACTTATCGGTTCATAACCGGTTCATTACCGGATCGATTTGAACCGGTTCAGTTTTTTCGGAAATTCCAAGACCTTTCCAACGAGCCTGAACATGACCCCATTCGCTTGATAAATGCGCTCTCTAGTGTCTTTATAATCTTTGACCTTAAGAAACCGTTCTTAGGAATGATTCAACGGTATTTTAGTATATGGACGAAATGTCCGCCTGGGTAATCTCTAAAACATATCCAAAAATGAAAAATAGTTGACTCTAGTGTTGGATTTTAGTTGTGATAACACTCATTTCGTGTCACTGTAAAACATATGCTTCTATCAGTGTATTTGTGAGTTACTTTCGAATTTTGGAATAAAAGCATTTACCGGTTTATAAACGATTGATATCGGTTAGTACTTGTACGAAATTCAAAGTCTTTCTTTCAAATTAATCCAAGATTCACCCAATAGTTTAAGAAATATGCTCTTTGGAGCCTTTTAAATCTTTGACCGGATCTTAGAAGGGTTCATTAGGGTTCGTCAACATAAAAGAATTTCTACTGCTTCGAACCGGTAAGTATAGTCAGATAGATTTCTAATTTACGAAATTAGAACAGGATTCGGACCGGATCCTTGTCTAAATTGGTGTATCAGAAATCTGATTATAACTCAGATTTCTTTTACTAAGATTTCTTAGACTAAGAAGACTAAGATTTCTTTTACTTGTGAAAATTTTCAGACCGAACAAAGTTGTTTTATAATTTGGTTTCGTCAATAAATAATAATTTTTAATCAACCCTAATAAACATTATTTTACAATTTTTCTAGGATTTTTTAATTTCCTTGTTATATTTTTTTCAAAATTATTTTATTATATTATAGAAATCGTATTGCTGACCTAACTGAGAGTGTTTTGAATGATACTCCTCAGACATGAAAATCTATGAAACCGTTTTTGAAGGTATTACATTAACGACATTAACAATTAACTATTTCTCTATTAAAGCTTTGTTTTCAAATGATAACTAAATTTATATCACTTTAAAAATACTTTAATTTGTTTTCACACAGTTTGTCTAATCTTAGGTTTTTCAACAATAAGAGGTATTATGAACTATTTTTTTAGTTTTACTTTTTTATTTTAGAAACTTCCGAATCAATTTTAATAAATTTAAGGACCCTGCTGTAGCCTTACTTCAATCCTTTCCCGAACATAATTTAGATGATGTTGAGGATAAAGTAGTCAAGAAGAGAAGTTTTTTTTTATTATTTTTATTTAAAAAAAGTCTTGAACTAGCTGTTAAATATTTCAGTGAATATTGATTATGTTTTATTTTTAATAAATAGGGGGAAGTGGGGCACCTTTGAAAGTGGGGCACATTTGAAATTGGGATTTTTTAACCTATTTTTAAACAAAATTGAGCCTTATCGTGATATAATTTAGCTGCACAAATAGATTGAGAAACAAAATTACATTATGATATGGCTCAGTTCCACTTAAATATGAGTGAAAAATCCCAATTTCAAAGGTGCTTTACTTTCAAATGTGCCCCATTTCCCCCTACTAGTTTATTCATTTTAATTTTCTGAATAGAAAAAAATATATCAGATTAATTTAGGCTTTCCTAGATTCCTAGTTCTTAGACATATTGTCAGATTTTTTATTCATTTCAGTGGTTTCCTTATTAAAGTACAGTGCAACTCCAATAGTCTTTACGGTGTTAACGCATAAAAAAATTAAAATCATTTTAAAAAATATGTAAAATTTCAGGTTAGTGTCAAATGATTAAATTATCTACTTTTCTTATCTAAGAACTAGAGATTACTTTTAATAAGTAAACTACACAATAACTAATAATATAAGAATCAAACGCGTTGTCGCTATTGGACTCGTACTGTATTTCTCTTTTATAATTCTACACAGAAATAATATTTTATAAAAATGTTCGTAAATGTTTGTACTTACGAAATGCTCGTAAATCGTATAACCCTCAAACAAGTTCGTAAAAGTTTGTACTTTTTTCACAAACATTGTTCGTAACAAGATCACTTGACGAGCATTTTTTGTACTTTTAAAAACATTTGTTCGTAAATATTCGTAATTTTGTCATTTGTTCGTAATTTTGTTTATCTCACGAATATTTTACGAACATTTACGAACAAAAGAGAAAATTTTACGAACATTTTTGTGTGTTTACGAACATTTACGAACAAATGTTTGTAAAAGTACAAAAATGCTCGTGAAGTGATCATGTTACGAACAATGTTTGTGAAAAAAGTACAAACTTTTACGAACTTGTTTGTGGGTTATATGATTCACGAGCGTTTCGTAACTCCCCCATAGGAATTCACAAAGATTTACGAACATTTCTACAAAATATTTTTCCTGTGTAATATCCTTTTTTGGAACTTGTAAGCCTCTGGGTTGTATTAAATCCACCCATTGTGCCATGAAATAATACTCAAATTAGAGCGTGTGTGGTGTTAAAGTTGAAGATTACAGATCTCACTTTTAGCAAAAATCCACCTCTCGAGTCATCCCCTTGTTCTCATCCTCAGATACTTCCCCTTCAAGGCGATCCCGGAAATCTTATGGGGAGCCTTTCCTCGCCGACATCGGCGTCTAATTGAGAAATTGCGAATTTTAATTGCTGTGTAGTCTCCGTTTTCCATTAGGGGAGTCTGGGGGAGGAAAAGGTATTTTGGTGTGTTTGAGGTGCTATCCCATGTTCCTGTGCTCATCTCTGGGCACGCAGGTCGCCATTTGTGTTGTTTGCCGAGCATCGATTCGATTTCAGAGTGAATCTCGTGGCAACCAATGGCAGTGGAAAAGAGGCGGGACTCTCGAGTGCGTACTTATAAATCTTACCAGTCTCTCTATCTCTGTCGCACATTTGTGGATCTCCCAATTTTCCTGGACAATCTATCATCCCAGACGACGCAGGACACTCCATCCCTGGGTGGGAAGTTTGACGCACTTTGGGATGCTATGACAAGTGTGAGAGTCTTTCTCAGGCAAAGGGGTTCTTGATGAAGTGTGGCCAAGCACAGAAAGATTCCCTATCCCCTGTGCTGCTGCCCATTTTTCTCTCAGAGGCGATTTCCATGACAGATGTTCAAGAAATTTTCCTCATGAAGCTCGGTGGATTTATTGTGTTTGCCTTTCGCCGTTTGCAAAATATATTCCATGCCAACCTTTTCCTCCAAAAGTTTACTCAGCGCTTCTTCTCTCCCTCAGCATCCCTCTTTGATTGCGACAAAGCACAAGAAAAGCATAAATTTTCCTCTTAGAGCTTTTCAAAATTACCTCTCTTCCTCAGGTTCAATGTCTGCTCGAAATTTTTGTCCATAAGCATGTTGAGAAAAAATAATGTTTAAATATTTGATTATGATTGTTTTTTTTTGTGGACGAAGTGGCTTGTTTACAATGCGAGAGACATATTAAAGATGCTGAAAAAATTGTCGATATTTTTTGCGCGGGACATAAATGTGGGGATCATTTTTCATATAATTACTTCGCAAGAGAACAGAGTTAATGATTTCAAAGATATAGGATGAAAAGCTATTGAAAAGATATGAATAGAAATCTTTGAAATCAGCCAATTTTTGATAGGATTAATCCTTAGTCCCAACTTTTGACTAGATTGAAAAAAAAAGTAATATTAAGATCCTGAATAAGAAAATTTAAATAAAAAATTGTATAGTTTCACTTTGAAAATTAAATTAATTTTTTTTTTCAATTAAGGCAATATATGGGAGAATTTTCCATATAAGACCGACTTGATACTTTTACATTGTAAATAAAAACCCTCTTGGTTAATTAATTATTTTTATTTATAGAAATGCTATATTTATTATATTTAAGGAACTGTAATATTTATTTTGTTTATTTTGGTGTTGGAACTCTACCGAGATAGAAGTATGTGAATAATTTAGGACCAAAAATAAAGAATTTTTGAAATTATAATGAGAAATTAAAATAAAAATAAAATGTTTTATTTTAACCCATTCAGTCAATGTACCAGAAATACTTGAGATAGAATGTTCATATTTTGAGATTAGTTTCCTACAGATTAATAGATGAATTTTTTGAAACGAAGAAAAAATTTATCTATTATGGGGGCGCATGGAGCCCCTGGCAAACACACGTCTTAACGGTCGCTGAATTTAAATTCTGTGCCTTAATTGATTGTAAACTCTATTTATTTAGATAGAGTAACTATCCAATAAAACAAATTGGCAATCAGAATACAAATTAGGAAAGAGAAAAAAGGAAAATTTTAACAAATTCGACGGGATGTCGAATTTTCCATCCGCCATTTTGAGCAAAAATTTTGCATGACTTTCCGCGAAGCAAGAAAACAATAACAAAATGTATTTTCATCTCTGTCGGACCATTTTTCCCAAGTAATTGAAGAACTAAAGTTACTAAAATCCATTCCCGATAGCAATTCGGATAAAAGTTGCCCAGGAATAAATTATCTAAAATCACTCAATTTGCGTATGATGTATAATGCCATGGTAAGGAATGGGTTAAGTTGGAATAAAATTGAAGAAATATAATTTTTAAAACAAATTAAAATATGGTTTTTTTTTACTATTTAACATGACTTCTTTACATTTCAGCAGCAGATCCTTTTGGAATGAATGTAATATAAATCGTACTTCCGTGATTTCAGTGGCATTTTTAGAATTTTTCGATATTTCGATTATTACAGAATTAGATAGAGATTTTTTTCCGCTTTCAGAATTCGGCTTTATCTACAAACGTTTTCTTAAAACGTTAAGTAAAAAATGGCATGACAAGGTGATAAGTACGCACAAAAAGCAATTTATTTTAATTATAATTTAATAAATAAATGTACTTGAACTAATGTATGCTATGTGAAAAAGGGACAGATAATCCTAACCGGCTTATGTAGGTGAGATTCTTAACGTGAGCTAACTCGGAGTGCATGCAAATTCGATTTGATGCTGAAGTAGGGAGACGCCATTCAGTTATCTTGAATCAAATTCGTGAAATTATACAAGTTTTGTATTTGAACCAAAATGTCAAGGATTTGGATGAACTGACAGAAAAGTGATATATGGGTGAAATGTAGACCAGAATGTTCTCTATAATTTTGCCGTAGAACATGATCTCATCGATTACTCAGAAGTCAAGATAAGCGAGGTTATTTGTTTCTTAACTCGTTTTTTCATCCAGAGTTCCCCAAGTGTTCATTTGTTGAACTTCAACTAAATCAAAGAATTGTTGTATTTTGCGGGACTTTCCATTTAAACCCCTATTTTAAGTGTCTTGGTGGAGTAGAGGCAGTCAAATTGGCATCTGAGTGATTTCAAAGCGTTATTATGGGAAAAATCAATTTTTTCACACTTAAACGGCAAAATCGGAGTGATAGCGTAGTCTGAGCGGAAAATGATGTATGGACGAAATGTAGAGACAAATGTGCTCTACAATTATGTTGAAGTAATCATCAAAATCGGTTCAGCGACAGTCGAGATAATTGAGGTTATGTGATATTGAAATTGGTTTTTCGACTGTGGCGCCCCTGGTGTTGGTCCCACGAAGTTCAAACATTCTAGAAAGTTGTAGCATTTGGTGAGATCTTTCGTTTAAGCCCTCATTCATCAAAATCGGTCACATAGAACCGGAGATATGATTTTTTGAATTTCGTGAACTTTGACCCCTCATATCTCCGGTTCTATTGAAACCACAGCGCGCATACGCACCATTTTGGAAACGTCCTAGACTGGACTACAACATACTAAAATTTCATTAACTTGCACAATGCCGTTTTTGAGAAAAGTGACTTTGAATTTCGATGAATTTTGACGCTATCACAGCGCCACCTGTGGTGACTTTTTGAACTTCCATCTGAAAGTGCTCATCGAGACGAAACCAAAAAGGTAAAATTTAGGTCGCTATGTTAATTAGAATCGGAGATACAGGCCGGTCAATGTTCGAACTTTGACCCCTTATAGCTCGGGTCAGGGGTTATGGATCGACTTAAGGTTTTTTTTGTTTGATAGGTATAATCAACGGCTACAACATACTAAATTTTCAGCCCGATGCACAATGGAATTTTTGAGTTATTTAACTTTTAAGATTTAAAAATTTTCTTTTTAAAAAAAGCGCCCCTAGCGGTGGTTTTATGAACTTGCGATGTTAGAAGGAGAAGTGGCATTTCACGAGAGCTTTCCAAAAAGCCCTCGCTTTTTAAATTCTGACAATTAGAACCGGAGTTATGGCCATTTTAAGAAATTTTTTTTGGACCCTTATAGCTCGGGTCAGGGGGGTCGGGGGACCTTAAGTTTGGTATTGATGGAAAGCTCTAAGGCCCAGCTATAACATACTAAAATTTGAGTCCGCTAAATGCCATAGGGGCGGAGCTATTGAGAAAACAAAAAAAGGGGGGTCTTCAAAATGGCGGAAGAAGGGGTGGGGGGTGGGGGGTCTATGCACCAAGTTGCAATTTTCACCCGATATATAACCTTTGCCGAAAACCGCAAGTCGATATCTTTTTTAGTTTAGGAGCTATTAAGCTCCAAAGAGCGGCCGGCCGGCCGGCCGGCCGGCCGGGAACGTAAATTAGCCACATATATATTCGTGATCAGGAAGTGCTGAAACACATTTTGGCCAAATTTGAGGTCGATCGGACGACATGAAATTTTGTTAGGATTATAGTAGGTGAGATTGTTAAGAATCTCACCTAATATGAATAAAACCCTCAGAAAATTAGAGAATCTTTGGAAATAAAAACGGAAAAATAAATATTTTAAAAGAGAAAATTCTTTCGAATGTGACAGTTTCAAGCCAACACCGTGTCCAAACTTGTAAAAATATGATTTTTTACCAAAATAATGGATTTTAAATTACTTTTATGGGAGATAATTGAATGTTATTAATAAGTCAGCACTTTCTCCGTTTCAAAGTCATAAAAATATCTATGGATGGCGGTGCTATCTAGTAAAATTTTTAAGGACTGCTGTCGATACAATACGAATTTGGAAGAAACAGCCTTGAAAGAGATGATCGATAAAACCTAAGATTCTTCAAAAACTGTCGTAAAATATCGTAAGCCAAAATCCCAAAAGCCAAAATTCCGAACCACCAATCCCAAGATTCCGAATGCCAAAATCCCGAACATCAAAATCCCGAATAGCCCGAATAGCCAAAATTCCAAAAGCCTAAATTCGAAAAGTCCAAATCTCGAAAGCCGAAAAACCACAATACTTAAAGCCAGTGTAATTTTGAATAGAGGTTTTTTTCTGTACCCGGTCTACCTTAGAACAGAGGTGGCAACATAAAATATATATACAGTAGAGTCTCGCTATAGTCCATATTCGGTTCCAGATTTGACACTTGGGTCGCACTATGGTCCATGTCATTTTTTTAAATTATCAACGACTTTTAGTATTGAAATTGCTCGACGGCTTCCACTTTCTTTGCGATTGTGGTACTTGTCCTCGCTCTCTTCATTATGGATCACAATTATCACAACTACTCAATTTAGTTTGCCAAAAATATTAAAATAATTATGATAACATTGCATGTCGCGTACTAAAAAAACATAACCTAACTTAAAATTAGTGTTTTGCAATCAACGGTCGATAAATTGTGGACTATAGAGCGATGGCCTATAGCGGGACTCTACTGTAATTTGCATGTGGTGAAAAGGTATGGTAAACCTATTTGAATTTTGCAGGAATTTCATTCGACTTTTCATGTAATGGTTATATGGGTTATAGTGAGCCACTGAGATCCACATCTAGGTTGATCGGACCTACGTAAAACCCACACCATCTACTTCTTGGGGTGAACATTTTTGAATTTTATTAGGTGTATGTAAAAGGCTATTAATTGCTTGAAGGCTTCTACTTCGAAACACGTTAAATGGTATGCCACTTAAATCTCGGAAGTTCGAAGTTACAGTGAAAACTATTTCGTGTAATATTTTTTAGTTTTATTACTATCCACTGACTGATATTTAAATCAAACCAAAATCATAAGGATAAGGATAGTTTTTATTCATTACATTATTCTTTGTTTTTTCTTGTTTAATTTTTCTATTTTATGTTTTTATGTTTTTTAAGGTAATATTAAATAAAACATATTATTATCGTAGAGAGTTTTTAATAAAATCAATTTGAAGTTAATTTTAAGAAAAAAAATAATCGAAAATTGCGATTTATTCCTGTTTTATTGAATGTAAACTATATTTTACAAATGGTTATCCTTCAAATTTCAATAATTTCAGACTTAATAGGTTATGACATGGAATATTTATATCAGGGGTGTGCAAGAACCGTATGAAGCCGAATAAACGTCAAAATAAATTTGTTCAGGTAGCGTTTTGACCAATGACATACAAGTTTCATTTGACGTTTGTTCGGTTTCAAACGGTTCTTGCGCACTTCTGATTTATATTAATTCTGAGACTTTTTCTGAGTTAGCAAAATTCAAAGATTTTGATAATTTGGTTTATAAAAACTATGAAAAATAGAAAATCAAAAATTTTCTTTTCGGCTTCAGCAGAATAGAAAGTCTTTTCTGAATTAATAATAAAAAAATCTAATCAGTGAAATATTACCGGAAAAAGAAAAAAAAACAGAAGTTTTAAATTGTCTTGGATAATTTAGATACGATTAAAGGGATTCTTGATCGATTTCAAGTAAATTTTCTGACCAATTGAATGTATTGATTAATTCTATTTTTTTCGTAATTAAAACGCTTTTTACTGATCAATTTTCTAAAAATGAAAGAAAAATTTTTATTTCCTAAAAAATACGAATCTTCTTACAACAATTTTGATATAAAATTAGAATAGGTCAGATTACTACCTAATATAAATCTAACCTAATAGAGATCTTTCTAGTTCACTTCCTGTTAAACATGATCTTCCTAGTTGAAATTTTCCAACTCTTCTCATCATTGATGGCAGCTGTGGCGGTCTCTGTCCAGAGAATGCTATGCTAAAGAACCTCGAGAGGAATCAAATTTTCCGTCATCTCTTTCGCGCCTCATTCAGTAACTGAGAGTCGCATCATTTCGAATCCCCGGCTGCGCCATCGAGGAACAACATCATGGGTCATGTCGCCAGTTCCCCTCTGACACACGGCCCAGAAGGCATCAACGTGCGAGCGAGAGAGTGGCTTTGTTTAGCCAACACTTTATAGGAAAAATTGAACAACAATCCCGAAGCAAGAGGAGGAATCGCTGGGCTCAAATCTCGTGTTCTCAGTTACATTTGTGCGTGGTGGGAAAAACATGCGCTCACTTCTGTGAAAAAAGGCACCTCATCTATTACACATTTGTCACTTCACAATGTACTCAGTGGACATCCTTGGCTAATTGATTAGGCATCCCGCTGGTTGCACTTGGGAACCTCCTTTCTCACCTGGACTTTTTCACTGTGAACTTTTCTGGACGTGAGAACCCGTATTTCAGGACCAAAGTAGAGCTTTTCTTAGACTTTTGACTAAACAGAAAAGTGAATTTAAGTGATTCGGAAAAATTTTCCGAAAATCTGCTGTGAATTTCTTTTTTTTTATTAAAAAAAAAGTCCCCAATGGACCAATAATTACAATAATTAAATCTTCATTGAAAAACAAACTCAGTTTTAGTAATTTATTCATTGCAAAAGTGCTAAAAAATGCTTTGCCGTCGGAAGTAAATCTTCATAGTGCTAGTGTTGCTTTATTCCGAAAAAACCGGAATAAATGTTGGATTAGCAGGACTTCCTGAAAAAAAACTTTGGATAATTTTGGTTTTTACCTTCTTTTTTTCGTGAATTGGTGAGTTTTTTTGCTTCATCCAGAAGATCCTTCAATTGTTGATCTTTATTGCACCTCTGCCGTCGAAATTTTTCTAATGTGTTCTTGGGTGGGAAATCACGTTTCAAGTTGTTCAATGTTGAGGAAATGATTGTTCTGATCACGTTTTGCACTTCCTAAGGATAGAATAGAGAGGAATTTTCTATACTTTATTGTTAATCCTGCAACCAGGAAGGACAGGAAGAAGCCACAATGAGCCCGCATCACATTGTATATTATTTTTGAACGTTAGAAAATTTCTAGAATTTTCTTACTCCATGATTGAATACTTAATTTTATTAAATATTTATATCTTATCCTGTTCTTTAGATTGACTCTAATTTGCCCTGTAAGCATTAAATGTTTTAGGTAAAGAATGCAATGGGACTAAAATATATTTTACGGAATAAAATATATATTTAAAAATAGACAAATATTTAAAGAAGATGATATTACTTATTTAATTTAAACTTCTTTAAGGAGAGGTTTGAATAATTCTTAATTAAGTGGATTAACTTGTTTCCTAATGATCTTATCTGAAATACATTCTAATCTTAATTACTTTTAATTTTTTAACGATTTTCTCAAGAAAATAAATAATACAGTGGGACCTCGATAGAGTCAACTTTTCCATTATTATTGAACTAATAATATTGTATGACTTTTTCGAAATTAAAATCAGTGTTTTGGTGTATCAATGTAAATTTTTTAACACAAGAAAACTATGATAAAATTCGTATATTAACAGTGTAATCAATTTTCGATAAAATAATTTTCTTTTCTTTATTTTAAGCGTATTGACCGATTGTCTTTTCTCTCTTGTCTTAAGATTTTTTGATTAAGCCCTATGATCGCGAATGACATGTTTTCCTGAAATCACAAAAAAAAAACGATTGGTGGGGTAGGAAGGAAATGACACAATGAAATGACATAATCCCTATGTTGACTTATTAGAGGGTCATCTGAAGGCTCCAAGTAGATGTCTCTAACCATTTAGCGCCCATTTTTCAAAACAAGAGGAAAATGAGAAAAATTTGTTTTATGGCTCTTTTTGTGAAGTTTAGAGCCATAGTTGTGTCATAACGAAAAGAACAACTATCAATCTCTTTTTTCATACAATAAAAGTTTAAAATAAATTCTAATTAATAACGTTAATTGCATCAGAATTTTCAACAATTAAATATCTACCGGAGTTCTTCTAAAAAAAAGTGAAAAAAGAAATCTTTAAGACACCATTTCCTTATCTTAACATCGTGAATGGACCTCAATATTATCACATGGATAGTAATTTGAAATTAAGATACTTACTAATAATAAAAACATTCTGTAAAATGATTCCTTAATCTCTAACTTTTGCCCAAACATACGACTCTTTTGGACCAGAGGGTGTAGAATTTAAGGGTTAATTAAATAAAATATTCTATCGTGTTAAATTTATCAATTATTTAGTACAAACATAAAATAATACCCCTTTACATAATTTTTTTTCATTTTAATTGATTTTTTTCTGAGTTCGATAGAGTCACAGAAACCAATGGAGTCAACAGACCTGTAAATAATTAGTTGACTCTATCGAGGTCCTACTGTATATATATATATTTTTTTTTTAATTAGGTTCGAACTTCAAACAGAAAAATGAAAGATTAGTGAATAAATTTGGTTTTTTGCACAATATTATTTATTAGAAATATTTTAAAAACAAAAAGCATTGATCCTTAAATTCAGTTTAGTGAAAATGTTTAAAATTTAATTTGCTATTGTTTATAAGGTCTTTCTTAAGTGCGCATAAAACTCACATTTTCGAGACTCAGAATAAATAGTAATTTAACGTACTTAATATCCTTTATAACGGAAGTGCCGAAATAAACTCAGGCTGATCCGCGAAAATATTTAGCTTGTAAAATTTGACAGTAAAGATTTATCCCAAACTGTTATACACTGAGGGCTTAGGATCATTGATTAGAAGTCCTTTGCATAAATTTTCTTTATCTAATCTTTTCCTTTACCGCCAAATTTTACAGGCTAAATATTCTCGAGGATCAGCCTGATTCTATTTAGGCCCTTAGGGCCTTAATAAAACATTATAAAGGAGATACCGTGGCACAAATAATAGGGCAGGATAGCTCCGATGTTTTTTTTCTAAAATTAGAAGATTCTGCATATGTTGTCATTCAGATTTTTATCTAAAAGAAATAATTAAATAAAGTAAATAAAATGTCACTACATCTTCTTAAAGATTTTTAACAATAATGTTAAAACAAAACAGTTAGTTACAGTTTAAGGAAATGTTGTTCTTAAAGGGTCGTGTTTAGATCTGCCCCAGGGATTTTGTGATAAGTGAAAAGTGTACAGTAACATTATTTCAATATTCCTGGAAAACTGAATTGTTTTACTGAATCCTTATTTGTACTGATGTATAGGCTACCCAAGGCTATAACATGAACTATGCAAAATTTTCTAAAAATTAACTATGTTCCACGAAAAAATTAAGTAAAATTCGCATCTTTAAAAAGTGTGCAATGGTGCTGCTGTTTCCTCGACACAATAAATAAAATTGTTTCATAAAATTGTTCATAAATATTTGTGAATTTCTATTGGATATTTACTAAATGCTCGTAAATCGTGTAACCCACAAAAAAGTTCGTGAAAATTCAAACTTTTTTCACAAACATTGTTCGTAACTTGAGCACTTGACGAGCCTTTTTTGTTCTTTTACAAACATACGTTCCTACAATTTTGTTCATCTGGCAGAACTTTACGAACAAATAACAAAATTTTACGATCATGTTTTAGTGTGTTTGCGAAAATGTACGAACAAAATTTTTGTGAAAATCACAAACTTTAACGAACTTTTCTGTTCGTTATACGAATTATGAGCGTTTCAAGTCCTTAATCCTATCAATTTGATCATAACTTATGGCCCCATCTTAATTTTAGAATTGTTGTTAAAAAATATATCAAAATTTAATAGTAAAAGAACATATAGTTATTAAGGAAAAAAGTTTTGAAAATTAGTACTAAATATTTCCGATTGAAGATACAATATTTAGTTGTTAAAATTTTTGAGATCGTTAGTAAATTTCTTAACGATTCGTCGTATTTTTAATCGTCATCCACATCAGTAAAATATTTTCCTTAAATTGTTTATTATTGTACCGAAATATTAAAGTAAATCAATTTTAAATTTTCATTTATTGATAGCACACCTAGCACACCAAATATTGGTAATTTTGTGGTTCTTTGAAATCATTTTGTGAGAAAAAATTGAAGATTTCTGGGAAGAGGCCACAAGTATAGACTGGCCATAAGTAATGCCACCACCCTACGAGTTTTTTCTTATACATTTTTCTCTTGTTTACACGTTATTTGCATTTTCTAGAGCATTCATTAATTTAAAATTGAATATAAATTTATCATTTAACTAATAAAATTGTTTTTTTTTATGCTGTACCAATTTAGTTAAATTAATATTCAATAGGTCTTAGATCTCTGAATATGGATTTAATCTATATATCTTAAAATTCGTAATATTAAGTGATTCTATCACACATTTGAGTACTCATTAGCGACAATTAATGAGAAGGGTATTCAAATTTCAATTATCAAGTATGATACCCAGGGTAATGGAATAATGTACAATGTTTTTTTTTGCGCATAAAGATATAAATTTAGAATTATAACTAATTAGATAAAAATAGTTACCCGAAGTGAACAAAACAAAAACATTAAACCAGTAAGAATTGAAGGTTAAATCACTTATTTTACCTAACGCACATATAAAAATAATTAAAAGTTAAATATTTAGAGACGAGTTTAAATCAATCGCTAAAAGTTGTTCAATTATTTGATTAATTCTTTAAAAGTATTATTTCTGAAGATATTGATTAAGTTAATTTGTTATACCAAATAGAATAAAAAGAGTTCTCATATTCTGCTTTTGATTCTCAGATTCTTCATATGAATTTCGTTTTATTTCAAACAAACTAAACAAAAACAAATGGTCAAGTTTGAGTTCAATTCCTGGTCAAAATTCTCGGGAGCTGTGCAGCATCCAAAGATCAAATGTAGTGGCTCAAGTTCGTAATTTTTGTTTAGGTTGTGCTACTCATGTAACAAGAAATAAGAGATGGACAAAAAAAAATAACAACATAAAATCATTTTAGCTGACGATAGCACAAATTGTTCCCAAGTGTACAGAGTTCTTGAACTAACCCAAGGAAAGAGCGAGAGGTCTTTCTTCATCCGTCTGGTGTGGGTTTCAATGACGAGGTTCATATATAAAAATTGAAATAAAAGACTATAGGAGAGTACCTCTCTTCAATCCCTCAAGATTTCAGCCAAGACAAAGGCATTGAGGAGAAAATTCTCCTATTGGATTTTCATGTGATTCCAACAGCAACTATGTATTTCTAGTCGCATCAACAAGCGAAACATCAACTTCCTCTTAATTAACAATCAAAGGGAGGATGCTGAAGATGCTCCTTAAATCCTTGTCTCTCGTGCTCGGTAAGGAAATCCCAGTGTCAGCATTTTTATGCCTCGTTAATTTTCCTTCACGGACTGAAGATTTTCTCCCGCTTCTCTCGCCTTTCCACAGGAAGATGCAACCAATTCAAGCGTGTTATTTTTAATAGTCCCTCCAATTTCCGATCACAAGGATTTTTGAAATATTTTTACGACTCTACATTTTTATTTTATACGTCCATCTGGCACAAATATTTTGGTAACACTCCAATTTCAAAGAACAAACAACCCTTTTATGGATATTTTACAATTTATTGGGATTTATATTTTTCAAATCAGAAAAAAATGTCATTGAGGGCTAAAACACATTGACTTTCAAAACCATAAAATATTTAGTATAAACATATAGTGTGTTAAAGAAATTAATTATTGCACGACGTTGGAATTGTTCAATATTTTTTGTTGTTCCAACATATTTAAATAAAGTTGCTTCAAATATAAATGTTGTCGAGCAGTGCACTAAACATGAAAGTTCTTGCTGTATCTTATGCAATTTTGAAAATATATTAAAAATATATATATTTTTTAAAATATTACTTTACTGCTCGAACTCAAAGAGTGAGCATCAATATTTCTAATCTGCTTTTTTTCCAACTTGCCAATCAACTTCCGATCATCGGTGACCCGAAAAAAAATATCTCTAGACGTTTTTCTTTTCATTTTTCAATTCACCCCCTCTATCACTTCCAAAACTATGTTTCGAAAATATTACAATAGATTTCTTTTATTTATTTTCGAGTGGTCCGCAAAGCTTAGGAGTAATTTCCGTCAAACATTTGTAAGGCAATCGATTGTACTACTTTAGAAAGAAATCTTAAAAGTTCTTTTAAAAGGACGTTTTTTGAGGAAAATTGCTCCCAATGTGTAAAGGCCCTTAGATAGGTAATTCTTAAAGTCCTGTTCACGTTGTAAGAAATTTATGTCAAGATTTAACATTTTGAATCAAATCGTCTTCGTTTATTAGTGATTTGGTGGAAATTTACTTAAAAAATCTAAATTTTGACGTATATTCTTCTAAATTTGTAGATACCTTTAAATTATGAATTAAATAAATGGTTTAATGATTTACTAAATACTCCTAAATTATAGAACTGAAAACTCACTTAATTTAATATAACCTTGACTAAATAAAAATATGCTTTAACTTTTAGAAACGAATGTAATTTAAAACGTAAAACCCTAAAAAAATTTTCAAGTATACATATTTTTACAACATTTACTAGATAATTTCTTAAATATTATGGTAAACTCTAAGAAGCTTTTTTGAAAACTTGTTGAAGATTAATCAGCATTCAGCACTTTAGTAAAAAATGATTATTAAAAACCAAATTTTAAATTTTGAATAAAGAATAAATATTACTAGAGTAGTTCAAAGAGATATCAGATAATTTTAAATTATTACCGTAATAGAATAATTTACTTTTCAAAAATGTTTTGTTTACTTTTTAATTCCCTTTTCATAAATTAATTTTAGAGAAGAATTTTATATTTTATGGGGGACCGGGGCGGATTTAGCCACGTATAGTATTAGGTAGCGGTATCGTATAGTTTGTCTGCGAAAGAATATTGAGGAAATCACTCTTTATTCTAAATATATACTTTCCTTCCTATTCATTGAGATATTTATCAGCCTCATACAAACATTTTTTGTGCAAGCTATAAGCAATGAAAAATTTCATTTGGTGGCTAATCTACCCAGGTCACCGCTATCTCGGCAATATTTTAGTCGCATGACAATTACTGATCAGTTAGATTGAAAGCATTCAAATTTTTAAGTGTGGTCTCAAAAGACTGGAAAACACCATAATTTTTCTATTTTTTTCAACATATTAAATTTTTAGTATAAATTTTAAAAGTACAATATTTCAACTATATTTTCTGAAATTTTCATTTAAAAATCTTAAATACTAGCCGCTAAGACCTGATTTTCGGCGACTATTTTTGAAAAAACTTACTTTGCAGTGCACAAGATTAGTGTGGGTATATTAATATGACGTCAAAAAACTCAATATTTTCTATTAGCTGATGAGTTAAACTCATACTTGAACGATATATTAAAAAAAATAAATTTGGATTTCTGGCAGAATTTTATACAAAAAAGAAAAAAAAATACAACTTTCGACGTATTTATCATCGCAGCACGTTTTGTCTTGTAAAATAAGTTGTGATTAAGGTAAAAAAAAATCTACCATTAATACTAATCCTACAAGGACCCGGTCAAATTGACCGGTTTAAAACTTTTTAAAATTAACACATATTTAAACGGTACAATGTTACTATCAAACTTTATGAATGTCTTAAAATATGCATGTAATATATTTTTCAATGTTTAAATTTTAATTTTTTCCTCTTTTTCAAGAAAAATTTGTTGAGTATCCTACCCTACCGCAGTCTGTTATGTAACCGAGCGGGCTATGAAAAAAGACCAAAAACGGTCGGTAGGTTTAGTCTTAAGTTACAAGTCTAACTCTTCACAAGAAATGTTTAGTTTTTTGACGTCAGATGAATATACCCTGAGAAATCTTACCAAAAAGTGTATTTTTTTCAAGAACCGTCTCCAAAAATCAGGTTTCTAAGGCTGAATTTTTATAATTTTGAAATGAAAATTTTAGAAAATATAGTTGAAATTAAAATTTTCCAAATATAATGTTTAAAATATAAATTATTTTAAATTTAATTAATTTAAATTTAATATCCTTAGACAATTTCGGAGTTTTTAGATGCTATTTGAAAATATTTGGAGCATAAAATAAATAAAAGAAATATAAAAAAATAGTTTAACGAAATAAATTACTTATTTCTTTTACTTTTTTAAGTAGATTATATTATTTTCATGCTTTGACGTATTCGCAAACCGATATTTTTCTGGTAATTTTAAATTTTCAACTGACTTACTGAATTTTTCAAATTTTCAAATGAAAATTTCAGTAAATTATAGCGTTATTATGTGATATTTTTCGAGTAAAAATTAGAAAAAAAATTATAGTATATAATGGATCGCTTTGAATTATTTCGGGTTCTAGCTAGTCAGAGTACGCAATGGAACTAAAATATTTGTTTTAAGGAACTTACTCACTGGTAAAAATAAAAAGATCAAATTGATCCAAATTTGATCCTCTTGCAAAGGATGAATCAAATTAACGTGTTCTATTATGATAAATGTGCATTCAACGTTTGAAATTTGATCTATCCTTTGCAAAAGATCAAGTGTTTAATTACGTTAGGACAATGTTTCGTGGCTTATCCATCCTTTAATTAAAATATTTTAGTTACATAATGTTCTTTGATTGGTTAAAATAATGAGAGCGTTAAAAGCTGTAGCCATTCTGAAAACGAAATGTTTAGTTTAATTAGCGCTATATTTTAGGTTCCTATAGTTCTATTCCATAACTGTAAGATAAAGTTCAAAGAAAATGTTATGCACAGGTTAATAGCCTGCAAATTGATTTATCTTAATTTAATCATTTCTTTTTACTGTTGACTTCTTCTACGTTTAATTTGCAACCATTATTGACGTTTACACATGATAATTTGTATTATGAGTCAAATTAACAGTACGTGATCTCAAAATCACCTTCACTGGTTTTCCTAATAATTTCTGCTGATTATTTTATGTTCTTCGCTAAATCACTATTAATAATTGAGTTATATTCGTCAAAACCAATTCTTTCATTTTTTTTTGCAACTCAAAATCATCTCAAAAGGCAAAGAGAAACACTGCACAAAGGGCGATTGAGGTGAAGAATATAAAATTTGCATGGCGCGTAAAGAAAAGTCTGCAAAATTAAATGCAAGCTGGAGTTGATGTCTTTCTCTTCAGCTGGGGAGGATTTCTTTGGAGTTGGACAATTGAAAGTCCTCAGCAAAAATAATTTTATCGCATATCCATGTGCGACTCATAATATTTGTCAAAATACTCGATGTTGTTCCTTTGTGCTGCGAGAAAAAACGACACGAGAGTTATTTTGCACAATAAAACACCATGACGAATTGAGTGTTTAGTGGATGATGGTGACGATCTTTTTTTTGCACTTCTTCTCATTTGTTGCAAATTTTTTTTAATATTTTTGCCAAACAAAACGCCTGCAAATACACCGAGAAGAATGCCAATTTAACGATGTCCGCGTCCGTCCCAGTGATGCGCTCTCACAGAGATGCTCAATTTTCGTCTCATGGGTGGTTCCAATTATCGCGGTGAAAGATAAAATGGATCACAAATCAATTTCAATTAACACGCTCTTGCTAATTCCCACAAAAATCCACCTCAAATTTCGTGTCCCAACTGAAGGTGGTCCCGACATTTTCCATGAAAGCGACCCATGTCGCTGGAAAAGTGCTGACCTAAGTACTTTGTGTCCATTGGACTTATTTAATTATTTTGTTTCTTTTTTTTTAAACAATTATGACTCGGAATTGATAGTTTGTGGCACAAGTTCATTGTAAAGGCTAGAAGGAGAATGGCTCTGAGTATTTTCATTACTGAACTCGTTGGGTTGGCTTTCAGAAATCGGAATATTGCAATTGACTAATATCCATAAGTCGGTATTCCATATAACATTCCTCACGCCGTTTTCATCAATAAGGGCCTCGACAGACCTGAGAATTAGTCGAGAGACGGCTTAGCGTAATTCTATTCGAAATAATGATTAAACTACATTTCCATAATTTTCCACTAAGTCGTCTCTCGGCTTAAGTCGTAAGTGTGTCTAGGGCATAAGTCTCGTAGAACAATAATGAAGAAATACGCAGATTATGGATGAATTAACATGGGAAAATATGAAATGTTCCAAATCAGAGTAGGGGAGACCGGGGTACTTTTAGACAATAAATAAAGCTGTTTCTTCGCGTATGATTTGTAAAAAAATCATAAGGTTTCTCTAATGTTTTTATGTTTCATAAGTAAGCATTAGGATTTTGGCTGTATAAAACCGTGTAGTTCAAAGTTCTAAAATCCTTGACTTTTCTAGAGAGAATAATGAAAAAAAGTATGACACATTGCCTACACGTGCCCCGGCCTGGGTAGATATAGCCATTTTCAGGGTACACTGAGAGAGAGTGAAATTCGAAAAAGTCAAAATAACATTCCGGAAATGTTAATTTTACCCTGGAGTATTGATCTGAAATCGGTGTAAATATTATGCATTTTAGGTGTATTATGGGTTAAAGTTACCTTTTTCATGTTTATTTTACCCTCGAAATGTGTAAAATTGACATTAAAAAATATTGATATATTTTTACACCCGAAAAGTGTTAAAGTTATGACGAGAAAAAGTTAATCGTAGCCTCTTTCTTTTTCTCAGTGTACTAATTGCAAGCAGTTCTCCAGCCGAAATTTTAAATGAGAAAAATCAACTGGCTAATTCTTCCTCAGGCTAATTCTTCCTCAGGCTAATTTTTCCCGGGTCTCCCCTATGTGCGAAACCTCGCTTGAGTTTATTTTATCTTGGCATTGAATTTATCGTAGATCGTGACTTTTGCCTCCTGTTGTTCGTTAACTTTTCCTTAAATCTAGCATGTAAGGGTAGTCTTCATCGATCGGATATAGTAGATTGGATAGGTAAAAACCAACCTTAAGTGCTGAAATGAAAGAAAAGCTTATAAATACCAGGAACAATTCCTGGAGGCCAAAATAAACCACATATACGGTATTATAAATTCTTTTTCTTCAAATGAATAAATAATTAATCTATCTGTATTTTAATAATCTTAAATTATTAACAATAAAGAAAATTTGTAGCGATATTTGATCCTTGATTTTTATAAGATTCACTTCAAAGTCAATACGGGAGAACGGGAGAACGGGAGACCGGGAGACCGGGGTAGAAATAGTCACATATAGTATTAGATAGTGGTATCTTATACTTTGCCTGCAAAGGAATTTTGAGGAAACCACTCTTTTTCTAAATATATACTTCCATTCCTATTCATTGAAATATTTATCAGCCTCATACAAACTTTTTTTGTACAAATTATACGCAATGAAAAATGTCATTTGGTAGCTAATCTACGCTAATCTCCCTACTGAAGTAGAATTTCCTCAAAATGATGTCTAAAATGTTTAAATAAACTGTTGTTAAGATTTTTATATAGTCTGAGAGATAGACTTATTGAACTAATTTTTTTTAATGTATTCGATTTTAGATTTCGCTAGTTTAAACCTTTATAAATTTAAGACCGGGTTAGATTATACGTCAAAATTTAGCTGAGACACAAACTCGCTAAGAAATTGAAAAAAAGTAATTATTGCGCATTAAATTTCTTTTATTTAGCAACTTAACAAGAAAAACAAATATTTAAAATATCGTTTTACTAAAACAGATAAAAATTCAGCCAAAAAGCCTAAAAGCTCAATTAACAGAAAGATTGAAAACTATGCAGCTTGTGTCATGGTAAGCCGCAAGACACAAACATTAATAACGAATTTTAAGTTTTCAACATGAGTGTATGTATATATTTTTTTTGACAAAAATTGAAGGTTTTTAGATTAATGTAGAAGGAAAATTATTTCTTTTAACACTAAACCTACCAAGACTGGTCAAATTGACCGGCTTAAAAACTTTTAAAATTACCAAATATTATAGCGGTACAACGTCACTATTAAACTTTATGAATTTCTTAAAATATACAAGTAATAAATTTTTCAGTTTTTAAATTTTTAAATTTTATTTTTCTCCTCTTTTCGAAGAAAAAAATTTTAAGTATCCCACCTGCCGTGATCTGTCATTTGACCGCGCGCGGGGAGAAAACGATCAGGGATTCCAGAAACGGCCGGTAGGTTTTATGTTAAAACGGACACCATAGAAAGTGGTTAAATAAACTTTATTGGTGAATTATTAAAAAAATTTAAAAGGTATCGAAGGTATGATACTCAGCTATCCATGTTAATGTATTGTGTTTATGGGTAAAATTGATTTATTGTAACGAGCAACAATGTCTTACTGATAGTTTTACCCGGTATCGGTCAATAACTCAGGCAGATCGGCAGTGCTTTATAGTTTTGGTCCTTTGGTCCTCAGTGTCGGAATTACCATTTCTAAAATATTTAAGACAATTTTAAAGGATAGCTTTTGATGGTTCATATTCATATTAGGGCCCCTAAAATAAAATAGTGAGCTTCAATTTTTGTTTTCCAATTTAAATAAAAAAGCAAAGCTTCTTGCAAAATTGTAAAACAATGTTTAAAAATTTCATTTGAATTAATTCATAGCTCTCTCAAGTTTCACTTATTCTTAATAATTTCATAATAAATTAATATCTAGTTATAAAAGTGACTTCAATTACATTGACTATTTTTTGTTATTTGCCATAATCCAAAAACAGTCAAGTGAACAGCGAAGTCAATAGGCAGTTGACCTAGAAAGTATTCTTTACTATTTCCATTTTGAAGTTATTGAAAAAAAAGAGAGAGAAATGAAGAGTAAACAATTAACATAGATGCATTGTTGGCACAAAGTCACGGTTTATTTTGCATAGAAAATTTTCGCGACTGTTGGTAGTACAAAAAAATAAAATCATGCTTTAGTTTGTGTCTTAGAACGTGTACATGATTGTTTTTAGTGTCTCGCGACAATGTCAGAGTCTTTTCGGATTAATTGCCAGCCTTTTTTCCCTCTTGCCCATTTTCTCTCATTTTCATGCCCATAACTCTTTAGTTGATTGGAGACAGTCGTATGGAAAAAGTGCTCGCGCGGGTTGAAGAAAAATCTCTGAGATTTATTGCCAAAAGAGATTTTACTCCCTCAAGTGATTACCACTTTTCCTCTTCACAGCTATTTATTTGTTAAACTCCGGTTTGTCTTTTTCTGTGGTGCTGTAGTGGTTTGGAAAATTGTGGGCGCAGGATTGTTTTGCTTTTTTTTTTGGTGGATGTTGCTGTGAGAGGGATATAGGAATAAATCCTCTGAGAAAATACCACAAGATGGATGATGCTAGAAGTAAGAGTTCTCAGTTTTATTTGCTGTTTATTTATTTTTATACGTGTCTTAGACAATCCCAGCTACTAAATCCTCAACGGTCCAATAAAAAGTGAGATTTAATTACAAATGGGCTTATTCTGCTTGAGGAGGAGATTTAGGGCACTTCTAGCTTTTAGCTCCTATTTCAAAGGCGCGTGTTGAGTTGAGATTCGCCAAAGACTTTTAATTGTCGTGGGATTTATCATGTGGATTGATAGCAGTATTAGAAACAACCTTAAACACGCGTGTTTTTAAACAAGTGTTGTTTCAACACTTACATTGTGCTTGATAATACGCTTAATTTTTTAATTCCGGGATATATTCCCAACCTGGAGATTTTTTGTCCTTCATTAAGGACGCCAAAATAGAGATCTAACAAATAATAAGGATGGGTACAATCGGTACAATAGACTGAACAGTCGCGGTGCCCGAACCTGTTTTTGAGACCGCCTCGGCACATGTAAAGTGTAAAATGTAACACTTAAATTGTGCTTGATAAATGTCTTAAATTTTTTATTCCGTGTATTGCTGCAATAGTTGTTTTAAAATTCAGTACGACCCCGATAGAATCAACCCCTAAATATTTGAAAGACAGTGAAAAAATATTTAATATTCCAAACCAAAATAAGGCTTCTTCAGATTTTTTTTTACATTTGTGACTGGTGATTTCTGGAATTAGTTATGTTGTTATAAAAATATTCTGGAAGACCAATTGGAGATGGTCAAGAAAATATGATAGATACAATAGATGTGATTCTTTTATAATCACACCTAATTGACGGTTTGCATTGTCAGTAAAAAATGCTTTTCCAAGTGTCACAAAAACATCTCTTAGAAAAATTGCATAAAAGTGATTAAAAACAATTAAAACGAGTAGATTATGCTTCATGTAGATTCTGATGTGAAAGTTTTCGTATCCAAGTGTAGTATTTATGCACTGAGAAAAAACGGGGGTGCGATTAACTTTTTTTCCTCATAACTTTAACACTTTTTAGGTATAAAAATATATCAACATTTTTTAATGTTAATTTTACACCTTTTTAAGGGTAAAAATGACATGAAAAAGAGTAACTTTAACCCCTAATACATCTAAAAAGCATGATAATTACACCGATTTCGGATGAATACTGCTGGGTAAAATTAACATTTCCGGAATGTTATTTAAACTTTTTCGGATTTCTCTCAGTGTGGTGAAAATTAGGTGTACGTACGTACCTGGACAAATTTTGTACATAGCTTTTTTAGATTTTTTGATCGCAATGTAAGGAATTTTGGGCCATCATTAAGAACTCGAATTACAAAAAGAAAACTTACGGGATGCTAGATTTTTTGGGTATAACATAGTGAAGAAATCTTTATTAAAAAAAGTAAAAAAAAACAAATGTTAAGACACCATTTTCTTATCTAAAATCAAAATCGTGGGTATAGTTACCTCAATATTACCGCATGGAAAGTAATTTATGCTTAAAATATTAATAAAAAACATTCCGTAAAATCAATCTTTTTTTATCTCCAACTTTTACCTAAAAATACGACTCTTTTGGGCCAGAGGGTGTAGAATTTATAGGTTAATTCAATAATATTAAACGATCGTCATTGTCTTTGGAACTAAATAGCCCCGTAAAGACTCAGTTTTCTTTATTGTATCCTTTATGGCGCTGCGATTGCTTTTTCTGCAGGCACATTTTTTACCCCTTCCATTAAACGATATTTCCATTTAGACAATGCTATCGTTTTGAATTTATGAATGATCCAGTACAAACATAAAATTATACACCTTTTCTATCAAAATTTCACATTTTAATTGAGTTTTTTCGGACTCCAATAGAATCAACGAATCCCATAGAGTCAACAGACCTGGAAATTATTAGTTGACTCTATCGAGGTTCCACTGTATATACTTTCTTTCTTATTCATTGAAATATTTATCAGCCTCATACAAACATTTTTTGTACAAATTATACGTAATGAAAAATTTAATTTCGTGGCTAATTCTAACCCGGTCTCCCCTATATGCTTATTTCTGTTTATGTAATCAATTGAAATGAAGGTACATATTTTCCTGTTTTATTCACTAACCAAAATTTAAATACCAGGTAATCAAATTTTGTAAAATTTCATATAATTTTAAAACATTTCTATTTTTTATTGAAAAATAAGAGTTGTTTAATAAATTTTTAAAACTTATCAAAGAGGTTAATAACGCTGTTTTTTTATTTATAAAATTGCATTTTTGTATGTTCGAGCACTTTTCCTAAAAATCAGTAGTTCACAATTTTTATTCAAGAGAAATTGAACAGAAAAATATAGCGGAAGGCTTTCAGGCTTCGCACACAATCTGGCTTCAAACACTTTTTTTTGTAAATAAATTTGACATTTTTTTTTTCAGGAAATGTATGACTTAATACTTGCTATTGAAATGTAATGCCATGCAATGCAATGTCAGATTCATAGAGGTATGGGAAAATATGAAGTGTTCGAAGCCATAGCCAGAGTGTGTGCGAAACCTGAAAGCCTTCCCCTATTGAAAATTGTCTCTCGATATAATTTGAAATAATATTTCACAGTTTGTATTAAATTTTGAAAATAAAAACTATAAGAAGGTTAAAATAATGTATTCACATCAACACTCAATGTGTTTAATATTAACACATAAGTGTAACTCTAACACTTATTGAGGGTTAGTTGTAATTAGAATAAATTCGGTGTAACAACAATTTCTATTTTATATTGTTGGCTACACGCACCTTTCTCTTTGTATTAGTTAAGAAAAATTTGCAATAAATTCTTAAGGTTTTAGACGTTTTATGAAAGGCTTAACGTTGACATTAATTTTCTGGGATTATTTCTCAAACTTAAATCGGTTTTTCTAATGTGTAGGTGGTTAATTTTCACATAATTTCATCTTCATACTAAAAGAATCCTCTCTGAGAAAAATCTTAAGCCTTTCACTGAGACTTTCACTTTCCGAACAGCCCAACAAAAAGAGGAAAGAAAATTGATGTCGATGTGAATGGTCATATAGAGAAAATTCTCTCATGCTCAAGCAATCAATGTTATTGGTAACCTTCAGGATATTTGAAGTCACAGCATGACGTAGAAAACCGTTAGAACATCATGAGAAAAATTCGGCATAAAATCACGTGCGAGCTTTCAATGTCGCATATATAGTAAGAACATCTGAGACTTCACCCTCATTCCCAAAAATTCACAAGGGCCTCTCCACCAAAATGGGACAGCAGACTGAGATTCATGAAAATCTCAGATCTTGGTGACATGGACTGATAGTTTGGCATTTTGTGGAATACAGCCCAAATGGGAAGTATGGTACAAAAGAATTTAAACGGAACTGCGCGATGCCTCAATTGGACGCCTGCCGGAGAATTCTGAACGGGGATTAGTGGAAATGTTGGGCATTGAGATTTAGCATATCATTGCAGACACAGTTGTTTGATTCCTTCTCCCATTCATTCACATCTTCACCAAACAATTCACTCGATTTCCATCCATTTTATTCGCCATGGAGAATTTAAGCTTAAACTGGTAAACCTCCCTCTATAAGAAATCACAGGGAACAAACACCCAGACAAAAAGGTCCCGAATGGAATTTCACCTCTGACTTCCACCCCTTCCAGCCAACAAAAAAAAAGAACTCAAAGACCACTGCCGAAAATAAATTTTCCCCACAAAAAAAGAAGTCCGCTGTGTGTAAGAAAATATAAAAGTTAACCCAAGTGAGATTTTGTTCTTCTTCAACAGTTCAATGTTTTGAAGGGAACGCAAGTTTTGGGGAAAAATCACGTACTTGTCAATATCACGTTCAAAACCAATTAGTAAATAGTAGGAGGGCAATGTTTATCCTTTTCAGTAAGGTACAACACTGCTCCCGAAAATACACTGAGAATCTCGGCCAAGAAGAGGAGAATAAGCAATGAAAAGTGTTAAGAATTGAGGGAATATGTCTTTCAAAATTGGAGAGGGAGTTTTTAAAATCTGGGTTAAGTTTAAAGAGCACGGATTCCGCACTGTTTTTATGCAGAAGAACAGTATAAAAAAACATTTTATGGATCGTCGTAATGTAACACGAGTTTAAGATTAGTGTTTTAGACAGTTCCAGATGAAGATCTCTAATTTCTCTTTAACAAACATGTTTCAATGGTTTCTCAAAAAATTATCCGCATTATGGAGTTCTAATCCTCATTTCAATTTTTTTTCTAAAAATTTCGCCTTACAATAAACTAAATTGATAAATTATGTATATGGATAAAACTGAGTGAAGAGCATTTAATCCTTTAACCTTTTAAGGACGAGTGGGACACCGGTGTCCTAAAACTAAAGACTATTTTTTCGGACTATTTATTTAGACTTTAGAGGATAAAATATAGCTTTCTATAGCCAAAAAAATGTTTTTGGTTTTGGGACACTACTGGTGTCACTTTCGTCCTTAAAGGGTTAAGGACGATGGGGATATCGGTGTCCTCTTCTTATGGGATATGGGTATATCTTTCGTCCTTGAAGGGCTAAAGAACAAGTTCAATATATAAATCTATAACATTAAGGTATTCCTGCATAACACGTATAGATTCCTTCCTTCCTGTTTCATTTATAATTAAAAAAATAACACTTTTATTTCACAAATTTTGAAGGTTTTCGATCTGATGAAATGTGGTAAAAACTAGACAAAAAGCTTTCTTTATTTGGTTTTCTTTCTTCGCTTTTTTTTATGTACAATTTTCAATTCGAAATTTATATAAAGAAAATAATTATCAGGAATCAAACGCTTCTTTTTGTCAAATTCTAACTACAATGTGTTTTGGAAATAGCGTTATCTCAAATCAGAAGATTTAGGCGCAAAAACAAAATGAAATCAAAATGATAAGTATTTTTGTAAATACCATTTGAACCTAGAAAAAGTAGCATGAGAACCCAGGGACAAAAAAAAGTTTAAAATTGTTGCACAATGTAATTGAATTAATAAATCAATGAAATGAATTAATGGAATAAAACTTAAAAAAATATTTTTGAAATAATACCTTCTCATTTTTATGCATTAAACTTTTCCTTAAAATGAGTATCCGAGTTTGATCGAATTCAACGGAGTTAGAAAAAAGTATCGCAGTAAGGTTCTAGCGCATATATTAATGTAATCGTAATTTAATTAATTTTCTTCAATATTATTGCTAAAATTCTTTTTCTATAATGATTCTAAATGAAACATAGAATAATTCTATTGATTTGGAATGGGGAAAAATATTTCATCAGTCCAAAAACAAGCGTTAAAGTCGCACTCTATGAAAAGCATCTATATGAAAAGCATATAAGAGAGGTATCTTTACTATAGGCAATAATGTCTCTGACTTCATAAGGCCGAATTAATTAGGGATAAAGAAGAATTTGAAGATTTTTTTTAAATGATCAATAATATTCTAGAACCAGTAAAATTAATAACACCGATACCAGGAAGCTCTATTACTTTCAGAATTTCTGAAAAAATAGTATATTCTTTAAAACAAATACTTTGACTTTCTAAGAAAATCTTGAATTTTAGGAAAATGTTGCACAGCACATGTTATAGCCTGGAGTATAGGTTGCTCATAAAGGAATATAAGGATTCTCTATAACAATTTAATTTTCCGAAAAAATTAAAATTATGTTATTGGCTCATTGCAGTTTTCATTAGTCACAAAATATCTGGGACAGATATGAACGTGACCTTTAAAAATTGATGTAAATTTGAGTTTTTAGGATGTTAATTAATTAAGATTAAAAAATGAATACATTTCATTTTCAATCTTCATATTAAAATCTCTTAATTTTAAATAAGAAATGGTAGACTTCTTTCTCGACTATTTCTGTAGTGGACAAATCGTATGGAATCTATTATATTCGTGGTAACGTCATCTAAAAGTATTTCCCTACAATTTCCTTTTGTACTTGTTTTGTTATAGCATTTTATACTTATTAGTTATATATTTCATCTATTTAGTCTACATTTTTTATTGAATTTTTGCGACTTAGTTATTAAAGTTCAAACGAAATTTAAGCACTCAATGAAATTAAAAAAAATAATAGGGGAAAGCTCATTACCTCCGGACGACTCAGCTTCGAATAACTCATGTTTTCAATATGTTTTTAATGAATTTGACTCATTATAATATTATATTTTACAAGCTAGTTTAATGCCTCGAATTTCCTAAAAAGAGCCATGGATCAAATCCATTGGGAACATAGCAAAAAATTGATTTGTCTGAAGCTTGGGACCTCTCCATAAAGAGAAACAATTTTGGAATCTATGCAAGAAATCACTGATTTGAGCAAAATATATTAACTTTTAAAAAAATATATCATGGATTAAACAAAATTGTGACATGTTAGACAATAATTATTTTAATTATTCGATTGAGAGATATTATTTTTGAAAAAAATAGATAACAATCTTGTCGCTGCCTATTTCTCGATTTTGATTCTGAATTTATAAATGCAGTATTTAAATTAAAAGATTTAATCAGAGACTAGGAAATATTGACTTCTTTTTTGGGACACTCAATGGGTCAAGTCGTAGAGCGTTCGCTCTATGATGCAAGTATCCCGGTTTCGAATCCCCTATAGGTCACCAAGAATTTTTCTGGCGTTAAAGGTTTTCGAATTGCATCCAGTGAGCTTCACTGCACTTGATTCCACGGGCATGGGATTGACAACCCTATCCCTGTATAAGAAAAAATAATAATGGTTGTCCCGAACTCTTCTTGCGGGAAGGCCTAGTTCCTCTATGGAACGTTGTGCCACCATTATTGTTATTATTATTATTACCTTATATTTCTTCTTTTCGTTAATTTAATCATATCCTTAATATGCCAGCAGAAGACTGGGCCGTGTATATGTAAACATCCGTGACTAATATCTATTTTAGTTTTGAAGAAAATATGTTGTAATTTTCAATGTAATCTTTTCAGTTAAATAATTTGAGTGTCATGAATTCTTGTTTAGCAAGATTTAATTCTTGTCTGTCAAAAGGACTTTAAAAGTTAAGAGGCACTGATTTTTTTAACAACTTTTAATCCCAATTCAACAATTCTCGTTTTAAATTCCATTCAAGCTTGATCCTAATGCGATTTAAGAGCACAACACACAACAGCAAAAGACGAGACAATACTGCAATAAAAGAATTGTTTAGATGTTTAAAAAAATCACCTGCAAAAGCCCTTGAATCCGTAGGATTCTCTAAAATCTGCGGCAAATGCAATTTCAAGTTGCTCATCCTTTCAACTAGACACCTCAGCATTGTAAAGCCATTTACAACCTACACATGTGTTGCACCTGATGACGTATTTTCCCAAAATCTTAAAGGTTCTTCCGTGGGAAGATCTTGTGAAAGAATGGTTCAACCTGAGAACTTGAAGAATTTTCCCATGGGAACTGAAAATTTGCATGTTTTTGTTACTGTCCAGGCATTCTCACACTTTCCTTCCGATTTATGGCGTGTCCTTTTTTTGGCACCACAAGAAATTGCTGAAGAAAGTGTGGGAGAGTTCTTTAGTGCAACCATCTGTGGGGCCTCAGTCAGCACAAAGAAATGATCAAATGTGTTTATTTCGGCTGTAAATAGGCATAATTGTGAGCAAGGGCCATCGATATGGGGATAACCCTTGAAGGTGAGAATGTGTTTTTGTGGACAGAGACGAGTGAGAAAGATAGAAAGATTTTTATGCTAATTGTGTGTACAAATAAAAATCCCAAGATACCAGTAGCTCAATTTACTTCCATCTTTCTCTGTAGACGAATGAAAGGCAATTGCCGCTAAAAATGGTGGCCTTCCGAAACCTTGGACAAAGAATAATTAACGGTTGAAACATAAAGACGGAATTAATAATCAAAATGGAGTAGTAAATCGAAGAAAAAATACGTTTTAATAAAATTTTATACCAAACTTTTATTCAACATTCTCTAACTGAAAAGAAGAGCAATATATTTAATTCGCTTTTGTCGATTTGTTACCGGCCTAGAGGTCAAATTGTTAGAGATACAGTAGACTCTTGCTTAATCGGCTCTTTTTCAATCGGGCGCAAAATTTTGTTGACAATTTTCACGTTTGAATTTAAAGCAAATTTGTTGAAATTCGCTGTAGTTCCCCTTGTTTTATCATAATTCTTTTTAATTGACCGCTTTTTGTGGAATTTACAATGATTTTGATGTCAAAATCTCTCAATAATTTGGATGACATTTTGCCCCATATGCCCGATTGAGAGAGAGTCTACTGTATTAACTTTTGGGTCTTCGATGAGCCCTCATGAAAAACCTTAGGAAGTAATGTTTTCCTCCTTATTATCCTCACTAGTCTCAATCTTTTCTAAAATACTGTTTTTATGGTTTATTTCGAAAACGGTTCCGCGACAATTTCTTTCATGTTATGCCCTAGACACACTTACGACTTAAGCCGAGGGACGGATTTAAGTAATTCACTGAGAGAAATCCGAAAAAGTTAAAATAACATTCTGGAAATGTTTATTTTACCCTGCAGTATTGATCCGAAATCGGTGTAAATATTATACTTTTTAAGTGTATTAAAGTTACCCTTTTTGTTGTAAATTTTACCCTCAAAAAGGTGTAAAATTAACATTAAAAAATGTTGATATATTTTTACACCTAAAAATTGTTAAAGTTATGAGGAATGTAAGTTAATCGCACCCCCTTTTTTTCTCAGTGTTACAATGAAAATACTGATCAAATTACATTTCCATCACTTTCTGACGAATCCGTCTGTCAGCTTAAAACAAGAAATGGCTTAGTGAGTGGGAAAGTGATGGGAATTTAGTCAAATCGTTATTTTGATTATAATTACGTTAAGTCGTTTCTCGGATTAAGTCGTAAATGTGTCTAGGGCATTAGGATATGTTTTAAAAAATATCTAAGCTAGCATCTACTCCCCATACCTTTGACTGGAAACTTTGAAATTTTAAGTTTATCTATATCAAAGCAGGGGCTTTTTTCAACCGATTTGGTTAAATTTGCACATTTTAAAAGGTCTTGTAAATGCCAATCCGGCTGTATTGGTTTCAATGAGTAATTAATTTTGTTTGTCATTTTTTTTCAATGTCAAATATTAAATTTGGCAACCCATATGGATTAGGACTATTATATCACAATATTCGCAAATACGCACTTTCCAATAAATTTTTAATTTTCAAATGGATTTCTAATGAATAACAAGCCGGTTTAAATCGATTTTAAACCGGTAATGCACGTGAGCTTGATCATTTTGTGGCAAAATGTTATTAGAAAATTATTACCATAAATTATGTAATTTTTTTTTTAAGATGGTGATAAAATGCACCACATTAGGGCACTTTTACCACATATATTGCTCAGTTTATTATGTAGGTCCAATATTTTCTTTTGAGCCTTATTGGATGATTCTTGGAACTTTCGCACCTTGTTGCAGAATTGAAGAGAACCTCCCATAGCCCATATATAGAGGACGATGGGAATTTTTAAACAGGTAGATTCCAGCTGCAATAGCCAATCACGTTCTCAGACACCTTGGCGTCCTTCCTTTTGTCCTCAGAGCACGCACTAACCTCGGAAGAATCCCTCGACCAGAGATCAATCAGTTGCTCTTGAGAATTTCAATTGTGACAAGTGGAATTCTGAGATAGTTTCTCTTTAGATTTTCATGAATATTTAAGTTTAGAGAATTTTTAATGTGTTTGAGGAGCATAATGAAAGTGCGTCGCAAACCCTTCACCATCCACAATCCCAATTATTTGGGTACGGCAAGAGTTAATATCAAAGAGATGGCAAAGCTGCCGAACTTTGCTAAGTGCTCGAACTCACGAGATAGAGCTTCCAGTAAGTTGTGTTTTTGCATGGATTTTTGGTGCATTACCGGTTTATTACCGAATAAATTAACTCATAGAAAACTGTTCTGAAATCAAAAATTGGTTAAGAAGTGTGAATTTCAGAACAGTTTGACTTTTGTACCAAACTTCTGGAAAAATAAAAGAAAAAATATTTTTGAAAGGCGATTCCATTAGGGGAAACTGGGGTACCACCAAACACTAATTTTTATTTCTAAACTACTTGGACTATCACGACCATTCCTTCAGTGGACAAGCATCTCTATAGTGCCTATAAATTCCTATAGGTCTTATCCTCTGAAGTCGAATATTCGATTAAAAAATCACAGTGTTTGGTGGTACCCCGTCTTTGGTGGTACCCCAGTTTGCCCTATGAATACTTTGTCGCTTTATTAGCTATTGGAACTGATGGAGCCGGGCAGAAAAATTCAAGACCTTTCCAAATATGCAAAGTAGACCTAATCGGTTGAGAAATAAACCCTTTAAAGCGGTTAAACTTTGACCTAATTCTGAAATGAATATAATGTCAAATAAAAAAGTATTTTCGAGAAAAATCAATTAATTGAAACCAATGCATGCGGGTTCAAAATTTCATAACCTTTCCAAAAAATCCAAATTTAAGCAAATCGTTTCAAAAATAAGTCCCCAAAAGTGATCGAACTCTCTAGCCTTCAAAAATTCAAAATGGCGAATTTTCTGGTCAATATGGACGAAATGTTCGCCTTTGCTATATGCAAAACAATATCTGAAAAACATTGTTAAAGTTTTGATTTTAGCGAGGTGGGGAATTTCAAGACTTTTCCAGAATATTCAAATTTAACCAAATCGTTTGAAAAATAAGGCCTCAGAAGTCGTTTTCCGCTCAAAAATATAGTGTAAATGTTCACCTGAGCTACCAAGATCTGAAAATCTTTGCAAAAAGCCATTTTGAGGCCAATTTTTAGAGAGAAAAAAAAAACAATAAAATGGTTTTTATGAAGGAAAGGGGGTGGACAAAAAAAGAAAAATGTCTCTCTGGAATCAGCTACTCAGAGAGAAGAAGTAGCGGCTCATTCGATCCTTTCTGTCGTCTTGATTACTTGTCTTTTGCTTTTTTCTCTTTTCTTTATACTTTCAATATTGTACAGTCTATACTTCTTGGTTTTTGATTGGCTCAGATGGCATATACAACCTGCGAAGGAGCATTTCCACCGTTTGGCTCTGGAGGTTGGCCACCAATTCTAAGACGGCGGTGGACGCTAACTCTATCTTAAACCATTTACAACTCCTTTGTGCTTTCAAGAGAACTTTTCTCAATAGCACCCATTTTATTAATAATAAGGAATAATAAAAGATAATGTTTTATCATTGGGGGTCATCGAAGACTAGAAAATGGTATCTCTTTTCGTTTAAGCTCCAGAAAGATGATAAGTTAAAAAAAAACGGATTGCATATATCTTTTCTCTCTTTGAGTTCGAGCACTAAAATGGCAATTTAAGTGCCCTGTAAAAATGTTCTGATTTACGATATTTGTCCCATGAAAGGATGTCAGTTTTGTGTAATTATTCTACTGTGGAAGGAAGGTTTTATGGTGATCCATATTGGGGTTTGGATTGGACACAAAATCCAACCCATATTTAATAAGTTAAAGAACCACAATAAGCAAACAAGAAGCTCATTAAGAGATGGATTTTTATTGCTATTGTGTCTTGTGTGTTATTTATGGTGATTTTTATGGAATGTCGCGGAGTCTCTCAATTTGTGCATTTCACTACCATGGGAATTACTTTTATTGCTCATTCGACAAACATAGATTGAACTTTGAATATATTAACTTCTTAGAGTCATTGAGAGGGTGTTAATTCTCTCTCTATGTGTGTAACAGAAGTGCATAATGAGCTAAATCCCATAAGTAAATAATTCCAAATAATTTGCAGGATTGCCATCCCGTAGCGCCATGAAGGAAAAGAGCAGAAATGCCGCAAAAACGAGACGGGAAAGAGAGAATACTGAATTTATGGAATTGGCTAAACTTCTGCCACTGCCCAGCGCTATTACATCACAATTAGACAAAGCATCTATCATTAGACTTACCACATCGTACCTGAGAATGCGTCAAGTTTTTCCTGATGGTGAGTTTTAAGTATTAAAATGCAGGAGAAAATTAGCGTAACACCAAAATTCGGAAATGAAATGGAGAAATATGTGGCTATTGATAAATAATTAAATAAAAATCTAACACGTACATAACATTTAATGAAAAATTACACGCCACCTACAATATTGTCGAAAATCAACGTCCCATTCATCCCCTTTCAGGTGTCCTAAACATCCCCGCGGGTATTTTTGGTATTTAAAACCTTTAAGGAAAAAACAAGAGCGTATAATCTCTGAAACTTTTATAAAAATATGTTCCCAGATTATACTGCTAGCTAATGAGATAAAAAAGTTTTGATTATATTTCGCTGATATAAAATACAAAGAGGAAATCTGAGACGTCAAAATATACAATTTTTGTCAATTTAAAAAAAAAAGAAATAAAACAATAAAACTGAGGATATCCATTCTTTTAGTCAAGATACATCTTAATATTGCCTACGATAGAGTAGTGGTTAAATCCCATTTTTTTTAATAATTAATTAAAAAATCGCCTCGTCCCATACTACCCCCGTCCCAAACCTCCCCGGCCTCCCCTACATTATGCTCTAAATTAATTTGTGAATAAAATAGAACTAGGAAAATTTTATAAAGTCAAAGTTTCCGTCTCTACCTCTCTCGAACGTATTGAACATATGTGTATCCCACTTTTTCGCATTCATACCTATGCTTACACGTAGTAGAAAAGTGTCATAGAATGAGAGACATGTAGGGGAGACTGGGGCAAAATTTGTCAATTCTAAAATTTAAAATTCGATATCTTCCAAGAAAAAAGAGGCCGAGGCTTCAAGTTTTTATCATAGATTGCCTTCATAAACCTCAATAAACGTTAAAGCTTTTAAGGAATTCGAGCAAGGAATATAGAAAATAAAAAATATTGAAATTTTGAGCCCTGTTTTTAAAATATTTGCCTTTCAGGAGATATCAATTTTCATTCAGTTACTTTCCGAAATTGATGCATTAGTGTGTGTTTGCTATATAATTTGGATATCCTGATCACGAATCTGTTTTTCGTTTATAAATTTTATAAACTGATTTTCCTTCAGAATTAGTTTTATTAAAAATGAACACTCGGAGTAAAATTTGTCAGAAGGCATGTGGCAATAATTGGCAAAAAACGAATAATTCCGACATCTCACATGGCGAAAAGACACATCCAGTCACTGGTTCTGATTAAACTGCAGATGATTTCTGAGGCAGCACAATTGCAACAGAAAGAGATTAAAAGTTTTTTGGAACAATTTCCAACATCACAAATGTGTTTTTAAGGCTTGAATTTTTCTGAAGATTCCACAAAATTATCTTTTGGAAAATGGCTTGGAAAGAGTATTTCCTTTTGAGTTAGCGGAATATAACTTCGGCAAAGTTGTAGAATGGTAAATTTCCTATAAGAATATGCTAAATAGAAATCATTAAGATTCACTGATAACTTGTGAAGAAAAAATATCTTTTTTGGCAAATTTTGCCCCAGTGTCCCCTACAATATGTCCGAGAAAAGAAGAGATGAAAAAGCTTTATACAATGTAGACATCCGTTTTAAAGAGCTAAGAAAAGTAACTAATCAAAATTACAGATATTATTTTCGCATTTTCTAGAGTTATGTGGTGGACACACTAACGGTTTAAGCCGAGAGATAGCTTAACGTGATTATAATAAAAATAATGATTAGACTACATTCTCATCAGTTTCCCACTAAGTCGCCTATCGGCTTAAGCCGAAAGTCTGTCTAGGGCATTAGGCAGGAAAAAAAGTCGCAAGTTGTATTAAAAACGTATATGTAAATAGTAAATATTTCGGTTAATCTTCAAAACAGTTTCAATAATATCACCAGTTGTCTTTTGGTATAGACTTAATTGACCCCGTTAAAGGTCACGGCCGAATACACTCGTTCAGCTACGATAGGCTAAAAGGATTAAAGCTGAAATAACTCGTTCAATCTTTACTTAAAAATGCCCATTCTCAGAAAAATATGTTGTCCGGTTTTAAATATTTTAAAGACATCTGAAAGGGTTAATAATTAAAAATGCAGAAAATTCATAATTTGGAAATTAAATTCTGGGATTATATTTACAGTAAATTTTAAATTATTAAAACGTCAAAAAATATCTAATAAATAGAATTACTTATAACAAAAACTATATCTTCACTTATCATGCCCTTTAAAATGGAATTTATTTAATTTTAGTGTTTAGTACATGCATGTACTAAAATATTATTCTTTCAAAACATGCTACATTTGCATTAATCTTTTTAGTAATCCACCCCTCAATTTCATTGTACCCTTTTGAAATAATAAAGCGAACGGAAAGCATGCAAAATGGAGAACGAAAAGTTGCTCATTTAATGAGCAAATTTCCATTTTGAGACTCTTCATGAGTTTGCCATTGAATTAATTCAAAATTCTCACTCTCAGCTTTTGATATTTAAATCAATATATCCACCATCCAGCGCGTTTTCCTGCAACATTGAACCACCGATAAGAGGCACAGCATATTCTCAGCATTCTCATAAAATTTCAAATCTTTTCAACGCACAAATGGCTTTAGGGGAGATATTTTTGGGGGGCCGGGAAAAAGAATGCGGCTAATATCGTTAATCTTGGTGGTGGCGATGAAAAGATTCTGTCATGTTCCTAATTTCAATATCAATATGAAATTTATTTAAGTATTCTTTTTTCCGCTTTTTGCGCCACAATCGCGATCTGTCTCGCTCTTGATGGTATTTTCTTCAGAGACATTGTGAGGACCATCAATGGAACCCTTAATATCTGGAAGGTTGATCGAAAAATTCGCTTTATTGAATCCCATTCACTCTACAAACTTACTGTTGGATTAAGAGGGTCGGATAAATAGGTGACAAACGACACACGCAATCCCTTTGAGACACTCGTTCGACTCAGCAGGATGCAACTTGTGGAGGACGTCGCTGGTAATTGGAATGTTTGGGAAGTTAGTTAGACCAATTAACACGAAAAATATCACAGACATAATAAAAAAGTAAAATTAATGAAAGAATGAATATTTGAATATAAAAACGGTTTATGTCATATAAATTTAAAAAAAAAAATTCTAGGGTAAAATCTGAGCAATTTAGGATCTTTCGGTTCATATTTGAAACTGGTCCAGTTCAAACTTATGTCAGTCAGTTGATAAATGTGTTCTATTATACGGATTTCAGCCAGATGTAGTCTAATTACTTAAGGACTAGAAAATTGAACAAACAGTTTTATAGCTTTTTCTAAATCTTATGAATCTTTTGTCTCTAATGTTCATTCCTTAGATATTTTCTTTAAAAAACTTTAAAAAAAGAAATTAGAGAAATGAAACGATATGGTTTAAATCTTAGGTCTGAAGCCTGAATTATGCCTCAGATTTAAGTCTAAGCCATATAGCTTACAGTAATTTTTCAATAAGCAATATTTTTTAGAAAATTTTTGCTTTTTTAATTTAGTATAGCAATTGACTTAACATAACTTTAAAAATCACTGAAATTCTTTGTTGGACTTGTTTTTCAGGCAATCTAGAATCTAAACCTTCAGAAACTGAGATAAACTTCTAGTCTGAAGACCACTTTAGACCTAAGGTCTAGATATATGGCTTACACGAGTTTCACACTGGATGTTCAGTCCAGTTCCCAAGGGCATTCAAGTTCTAAATAATAAGCAATTTTAGTTATTTTTAAAATAAAATGGATCATTTGCTCTTAATATTCAATCTTTATGCCCTAGACACATTTACGGCTTGAGCCTAGAGATGGCTTAATATAATTAAGTATAAAAATTAGACTAAATCCCCATCATTTTCTCACTAACTAAGCCGTTTCTCTGCTCTGGTTAGTCAGAAACTGATGGAAATATAATCTAAACATTATTTTGATTATATTTATGTTAAGCTGTCTCTCGGCTTAAGTCATAAGTGCGTCTAGGGAATTAGTGAAACTTTATTCCAAACTACCGACTAATAAAATTAGAGAAGTTAAGCTATACGACGAAGTGTTCAGTCCAAAGTTCGTAATTACGTACCTTAGCTTCTCTAATTTCTTATTAGGCTAAATTTTTGGGAAAACTTTGACTTAATTAGAATGGGAAAATTATTCATTATGTAAACCCTGTATGTAAACCTATTTCCGATGAATAAGGTACGTTTGCAAAAATCGTGGCTTTTAAAAACGTTACTATTCAACAAATCCGTTCCTGGACCGCTTCTATCCCGTTGTGGTGTCATTGCCTTATGGGTATTTGTCATTGTACCGATAAGTTGGAGAGAGAGCCGAGAGAGTTAGTCCGGTCTGGAGAAATCTGGCTGGGTACTGGATGGTGTGGCGATTAGTTGTCTTAATAGAGCCCACTCCCTCTCAATCCTTCTAACCTAAGAATCCGACCAGTAATTTTAGATTTTGAAAACAACAAAAATTACTGAATGTTTAGGATTCATAGATCTTTATGGCCTTTACACACTAGAGAAATTTATGTCCATATTGAAGAGTTTTTCCTACGCAAGCATAGGTAATTTGCTTCAATATGGACATAAATTTCTCTAGTGTGTAGAGTCTTTACGACGTCTTTATTCGTACTTTTATTCACTTTATTTGCACTACTATGTGATACAAAAATGTCTACCTACTATCCAGGAATAAAGTAATCCGTGATTGGACCCATTGTAATACTACATTTTAATAGCTAGTCCACTGCCTCAAATTTTCTGAAAACAGTGATGGATCAAATTCGTTACGAACTTAGAAAAAATCGAAAAAAAAATGAATTGTTCGAAGCTCGAGTCATCTGAAGGTAGCGCGTCTTCTCTTAGTTCAATAAGCTCTGTGTAGAGTTTTCTAAAATTCTTTCACGTGCGCCAATTAGTATTTTCACCTATAATTTAAATTGTTGCCGCAGTTTCTCAATGTAGTCATTAAAAAATGAATGAATTTCATTCTCTGGCCAAAGTTGCAGTAGCGTTAAAGCCAAAGTGCATTTGGATGTATTAGAGTTAGGAGAGCTGGAGGAAACCAAGGGGCTTGGCAAGGAGTGTCCTCCAGACTGAGATGATAACAGTATATCCTTATGAGGTCCTCTGTCTCTGGCAAAGGAATAGATGAAGAGCAGAAAAAGCATTGTGCAATCTTTTGTCGACGGCTTCTGGTTTGTACTTGAGTAAACATTTTTCCCGGGGATAGAACATTGGGATAATGGTAGGGGTTGCTGAAGGGATCGAATACTCAACAGCCAACCGCCTAGCCACATTATATGCATCACCGTGCCATTAAATGTGTTTTCAGTTGGGGTGGTGATTACTATAGGAACATAGAGGGATTCCTGTTAAAAGGGATGGGCGTCGCAAGGGATATTCATGTGCAAAATTGTGCTGACAAATCGCTTTTTTCCACTTAAATCCCTCAAATAACTGAGAAAAATTTCCACCACCAATTTTCCGCATATTTTCACGTATATCTTTTGCGGAGGGAAATCAATGAGTGAAAAATATTGGATTTATTTTAGTTGGTTGAGACATGCAATCAACTGAAAGTGTTTAAATATATATGAATTTGACTGCAATTCTCTATTTTCTCTCTCCAATTCTAGGTTTGGGAGATGCTTGGGGAACGCAACACATGCCTTCAAACCCTAGAGACTTGGCTATCAAAGAATTAGGATCCCATCTACTACAAACACTGGATGGATTCATCTTCGTGGTGGCTCCTGATGGGAAGATTATGTACATATCGGAAACGGCATCGGTTCACCTAGGTCTCAGTCAGGTGGAACTCACCGGTAACTCTATTTATGAGTACATCCATAACTTTGACCACGACGAGATGACTGCGGTGCTATCTCTGCATCCGAATGTGTTCACCGTGCCACCATTCGGAGCCACTGGGGGTGGATTTCATCAGCCAGCTCAACCTCCGGGGCCTCATCACCACCATCATCCTCTGACCCACCATCAAGTCCCACCGGTTGCAATTCCTGCTCCTCTAACACCTCCCAATTCAGTGCATAGCACTCCTCCAGCCTCAAACCTTCCTCCTGTGGCCCAGCCACCGCCTCAGAACCCAAATCATCCCATCAACAACAGTGGGAACCTGCCAAATCTTCATGGGGTCTCACACTCCCTGAACCATCATCAGGCACAGTCGTCACAAACTGTTGAAATCGAGAGATCTTTCTTCCTGCGTATGAAATGTGTTCTCGCCAAGAGGAACGCTGGACTGACTTCTTCAGGGTACAAGGTAAACATTGTGTGAATGTTCTATCTTTAACCCTTTAAGGACGATTGGAACACCGGTGTCCCATAAAGAAAATAATTTTTCCTGACAACCTAAAGTCATTTTGTTCTTATGTCTGTACATAATTGTAAAGTAGAAGGTTGAAGGAATCTACAATATTTTTTGCAAGTTTATAGCTATTTGCTATTTAGTAAATATTTATGTTCAAAAATGGCGAATTTTTAAATTCTCAAATTCATAATTGATTTTATTTATTTTTTTATACTTCCAATTTTTTTAGGCAAAACTCTTTTGGCAATAAAAATTACAATACTCATACGTAATATTCTTCATTAAAGCGAAAAATATTATTCATTGGTATCGTCAGAAAAATTACTTAAATTTTTGGGCTATTTTTGTCCCTATCGTTCATAGAAGCACAAAATACACCGAATCAGACTCTGTTGGACTTTCCAAGGTTAGATGTAAGACTTATCATTGATTATGTTTCTCAGTTTAATTTTTATTGTTGATTTTCAGTCCGTAAAAAATATCTCGTCGTTAAAGGGTTAAAAGCTTTTAATGCTTTAAATTGAGTTTCTTTTATGAGTTATCAAAGAATTATTTAAGCCTTAAGGGGTTACATGGGTCTCTCAGGTCAAAAAATAGGCCTTTTTTCTGATAATAATTTTTATTGTGTTGAAAATATTTTAGAAATTCCAACTTTTGGGATATGAAAGAGTAACTTTAGAACAAAATAAAAAAAAAATTTTTTTGAAAAATTTTCAAAATTCGACCGTTGGTAACTGATTTTTGGAACCATTCCTCAAAAAACAGACCTTGCGGTAGGCAGGATTTCTCCCAGTAGGTTCATCTGAAATCAAAAACCAAATATACTCTGGTAGATGATTAGTTGGACCTCTGGATGAACGAAGGATTTTTGAAAAAAACAAAATTTGGATTTTTGGCAAAAGTTTTTGAAAATAAGTATCAATTTTACCCTATTTTTCAACACATTTTGTATTTTAAAAATGGTTCTGATTAAAGGAAGTGCAAATGCTTCGATCCAACAGTAGATAATACTTCTCAAAACAAGTATGCAAAATTTCAGAAAGATCGGTTCAGTAGACTCTGAGTAATCTTGACTACCGCATTGTAAAACGGTGAAAAACGCGTTTAAAGTTTTACAACAATATGCGCGCGCGGGCGGAATGCTTAACTAAAACTGCTCTACCTCCGAGAGTTTTACTCCGATTGACTTGAAATTTTCAGAAAATATTTTTCAAATGTTATACTACAAAATAAAAAAAATATTTTTTTTTGACCTGAGAGACCCATGTAACCCCTTAACAAAGACAAAATATTCGAAATCACAAAGCTTTTCGAAGATTTTGTTGAAGATCAAACAAAGGGAAAGCTTGTGTATTTGCGGTTTGACCACTGCAGTATTTAATCATCTATTATTCGATAATTTTTATCAAAAAAAAAACAAAGATAACTAACACAAGATCCAAACATTATGATACTTTTTAGATAAAAAGAAACGTGAGAGCATGAGTATTTCTAGTTTTTATTCACGCTTTTATGATTCATCCACTTAATATTTTGCAAATTATTATTATTAAATTCCAAATTCAACTTTAGATGTTTCAAAGGTTTAAAGTTTAGACTTTCTGAGGATAAAAATGGAGTATCTTCTCAAATGTTCTATAAGTTTTGACAAGTTAGGAAAAAGTTTTTAATAATAATAATATAATAATAATGTTGGCACAACATTCCATGAAGGAACAAGGCCTTCCCGCAAAGGGATTTCTAGACATGCATTATTATTTTTTCTTGTACGGGATGAGGTTGTCAGTCCCATGCCACGTGGAACATATTTTATTTAATAACATATTTAACTTATTTAATAACATACTCCAATTACAATATCAAAAAGTGAATATTCTTTTTTGTTTCATTATAGAATAAATAAAAGCAAGAATATGCAATCTCCTTCCTTGTCATATTCTTAAGGTGAATTGCATTAATTAGTGTGCAGCAGTCCAATTAAAATTTGAGCAAAATGCAGTTTTGCATTTCTGTTTTGGCGCCAAAGGCATAAAGGATTATACGGGGAAGATTTATGCAAGGACACGAGTCAAAAATCTCACCTAATCATTAGCTGCAATCTCGCAGGACGATGACACAATCAATCCCAACATTTGAATTGCATCTAATTTCAGTATGGATATACGAAAATGCAAATAAATGCAATTTGCAAAAAGGATTATAATGCATATTTATGAATGTTTTGGAGGACTCTTTAAAAATTCCATAATAAGCAGCTTATTTGTATTTTCTTCTAGTACAATGCAAGGGTTTTTAATGATTTAAGTGGAAAAGATCATTCGGAAGTTTGCAATGAAGTTCATATAATCATTTTTTAATGGTTGGTAGGCCCATGTCCTGATAGTAGAGCCAAATATCAATGTAAACTTTGCAAACTGAAAATTATTCCATAGAAGTTTTTGTTAGGGGGAGGTGGGGCAGTTTGTCGGAATAGTTGCATATTGAATTTGGATATCGTAAACGGAACTTATTATTATTAATCGTATTTAGGCACTTTATTTGGTATTACCGGTATTACAATCTAATAATTACAATGTGGCCTGTTTTGGAAGAATCTGCTGATCGTTGATCGCCCAGGTACACCTTCACCGTAGTTAATGCTTCTTCCATGCTCCTGAAGTTTTTTTTTTTTTTGAAGTGACTACGAAACCTGACAATGCCAATCGAGCTTTTATTGTTATATCCCATGTGTTCGAAAAAATAATTCTTTGACTTTTTAATCAAATCTCTCTACATTAATGATATTATGCAAATATAGGGGAGACTGGGGCAAAACTTGTCAAAACGCATATTTAATTCTTTCACGGGCTCTGAGAAAACAGAAACGTTTTATAATGCGCATATTCTTATAGAAAATTTACTGCTCTCAACATCGCAGAAGACTATTTTCCTCTATCTCGAAAGAAATGTGATTTTCGAATCATTTTCTAAAAGTCGATTTTGTGGAGATTCTTAAAATTTCTGGGGCAAATTTTGTCAGTCTTCGGATAATTTGTGACGTTTTACTCTCGCAAACGTTAGAAATATCAAATATACATATCTTTATAGGACATTTATTCCTCTACAACTTTGTCGAAGATAATTTTTCTCTATCTTAACGAGAAATGTCCTCAAATTGAGCTAATCAGTATTGATATTTTCTGTGAGCCAAATATTCCAAAAATAGGGCTCAAAATATCATTATTTTTATTTTGAAAAATCCTTCCTCTAATCCCTTGAAACTTCGTAAGTTTAAGAAGGTTCATGAAGGCTATCTATAATAAAAATTTCAAATCTCAGTCTCTTTTATTTTAGAAAATAGTGAATATTGAAATTTTCGTTTTGACAAATTTGCCCCAATCTACCCTAATGATTTGTTTTATAAAATTTATTGTCATTTGAATTGCCAGGAATCTCAAATATGTAACTTCTGACAATGTGATATGGCAATGTCACGGTTACAGAATCACATTTTCGAAAAAGCTCTCTTAAGATTCGAACGAAATTTGTCATATTACATATTACATTGCCAAACTATCACAGAATTCCCCTACTGAACATTCAATATCTTGCTCTTGGGATATAAGGGAAACCGGGGCAGAATTAGCCACGTATAGTAATAGATAGTGGTATCTTATATTTTGCCTTCGATGGAATATTGAGAAAACCACGCATTATTCTAAATATATACTTCCCTTAGGGTAAGTGTGCCAAATTCCGGCCAGCTTGCAATTCCGCCCACATTTTCTGTTTCTTTCATTTCCGTGAATTTTTAGTTTTATGCATATTATAGATATTATACAATGCAAAGAATAACAAAAAATGTCGCTTCGACGAACAAAATGATCTGAAAAAAAAAACCATTGGAAGAATTCCAGAAGGGCAAGAAACTATGAGAATGAAGGTGGCCGAAATAGGCCACCAGTGACATGTCTACATTTTTATTAATTTTAAAATGTATTAATAATGATTTTAGAGAAAATAAAGACGATAAACTGTCTACAAAGTTCCAAGCAACACTCCTTATAAAAAAGTAACAAAAACATTCAATTTGTATTAAAAATATTACATTTCAAACATGACACTTTGGCGCTTGCATGCAACTATGCCGAAATTTGGCACACTTACCTTACTATTTATTGAAATATTTATCAGATCAGCCTCATACAAACATTTTTTGTACAAATTATACGCAATGAAAAATTTCATTTGGTGTCTAATCTACCCCGGTCTCCCCTACAGCATACAGACTGCGAGAAAGCTTTTCCACCGATTTGCTCTGGATGTTGGCCACCAACGCTAAGACGGTGGTAGACGCTTGTAGCTTCTTAGTGTCTCAAATTAAATAAAATAAATAACCACATTGGTTCATAAATTGGTCAAAATAAAGAGTCCTCTGGGGATTAGTGCTTTATCCCACACTGAGGGAAATGGATCTGGGAGCCGGGGTTAGAAAGAGGTGTTGAATATGCACCATGGCAATCGGGGTTTAGATTCACACCAAAAAACGAAGGAAAAAGTTAAATTCACACCAACTTTGCTTTAAAAAAATTAACTCTGCCGAGTGTTACATCTACACTGTTCATATAATCCTTGATACAGCACATAAAAATGTCTTTTTTGTCATCCAAGAAATTCATGAACATATCTTGTATGAATTTAGTACACTCTTGTTTAATTATTATATGAAAAAAGTATTAAAAATATATTATTATAGAAAATAGTTCAGTATTACGGATTGAAACCTCATCGAGTGTTAAGTTTACACTCCTGGCAACAAAGATAAGCAAACGCGAGACGAGTGTGAAAAATACACTTAAACAGTGTTTTTGCAACACTTCCTCGGTGTTGTTGAACGAAAAGACACTATTAATTTTTCACATACCTCGTTTTGTTTCAGTCTATCGAAAGCGTCCATTTAAGAAAATGCTTCGTATCCGTTGGTGCGTGTATTTTTCGGTAATTCTGTTATAAAATTGTGATTTAGAGGCCAAATTTATGCGTAAAAAGCACGGTAAGTGTATAAATTTATTTACAATATGGTGGAAAAGTGAAATTTTTATCAGAAAAAGAAAACTTTTCTAGTTTTCTATGGAAGTGTTGATAAAGTGCTGCTTGTAACTTTTTTGTTTGTGTGTTTAGTACACTTGCAATTATCGTGTATTATTTAATTTAGTTCTATAAATAAAGTGAATTGTTTGGATTACTAACGGATTATTTTAGTGGTTTTGGTAGAGGGAGCTTAAATTTTCACATAAAAGCATAGATTCAAAAAATCTAATTTAGAACTGAAATTCATTACAAGCAACATACTCGTAGCATCCTTATTTTACAGACATTTCTTAATTCTTTTGTTAATGGTTTCTTAATAATTAATAAAATTAATTTGTATTCTTTTATAAATTTGTATTCTTTTATAAATCCTAGAACTTTTCCTTACAGTTTTGTGGAAAAATACCCCATTTTCCATGGCGTGACGATTAGTGTAGCAAAAGGGATTGGAATTCTGGTAGTAGATGTTGACAGCAATATTCAAGCTGCTGCAATTGTGGGATACACTCGACTCATGAGAAAATTATTATAGGTATGTGATATATCTTTTTTCTTAATTTTGGTTCTTATTGATTATTTTTCGTATGCCTCTTTTTAGGCTTTAGTTAAACTACGACCGAATTAGAGATTGTAGGTACTATTTACACTCCAGGAAATGTAAAGGCAGAACACTATCTTCTGGCACTGCTGTGCAGTTCGTAATCAAATCTTTACAGACCTCAAAAACACCCTAACGATGAGATGTCTGCTTCTACAGATATATTATGATAGAGGTAAAATTACTACTTGGTTTTAAGCACTTTTTTTGAATTAAAAAAATACAATTTTTCTTTATGTAATATTCATAGTAATCTTATATTCCTTTGTTTTCTAGATTTAAAGAATATTGTAAATCTTCATGGTCTACGCAAAGTTTTGGCCCCTGAACTTTTCGAAACTACACAGGACACAAAAATAAAAAGGAATCGTCCACTTTCCGTTCACCATCTACTAAAAAGGGAACCATTCTACTATCTCCGGAATATCAAATTCTACTCGAGTCGATCTTGACTGACTTCGCAGGATGGTACAGTACTGGAAAAAATAACTCTGAAGATTAGTAATCTCTCTACCTAAGCTGTAAAAGAAGTAAGATACTAAACTGTTTCTATTTTTTTGTACAAGTAAGTTTAGCGCAGATAATCTTATTTTATATTCTAAATTTTAAAAAAAATTACGTGCATACTGATAGCAAACATAACAGCGTCAAATTCTCAAATATGCACAAGAAAATTGTGTCCACAAGGCATTCTAATATTCAAAAGAATAGTCCAAATCCAAAATTTTTCTTACCATTCTGAACAAATATTCTAAATAATTAATTAATATATTGATTTTAACGAGAGTAATATTCCTTAAACTGTGCCATTTTACACTCCCAAATGATTTCAGAGGCAAAATTTTTTTCTTTAGATTATGGCCTGAATAATTTTATAAAGATACAACTTTTTATATAAATTTAGTATTATATTTCGTTAAAAATACTTGAATAAACCAAAAAAAATTATTTTTATTAATTTCCAACATAATATAAAATCTTAAGATATTTTGAACGATATGTTTTATCTGGGAAGCTTAAAATTTTTGAAACAAACATGAAGATTAGTAAAGTAGCCTATTTTTATGAGAACGAGTTAGAAGAAAAAAGAATTTATGTAATATTGATAGAAATAAGTTTCCAAGAAGATTGATAGTGGAAAAATATTAAGGCAATGAAATTTTGAATATATTTATATAATACTATTGTATTGATATGTACATATGTTAAAAAAAACAAGTAAAAAATAAAGAATTTATAAACCAATTATACTTTTTAATGGGATGTATGGAGAATATACCTCTCAAAGAAAGAGGGGTAATATGTGCACTTGATGAGGTTTGCATATTTTAAATACCATTGGTGTGAAAATAACCCTCGATAGGGGTTCCTAATTTATTTTATAGCGTCGGTGTAAATTCCACACTCGATGGGGTTTGATTTTTCTATTCAATATTTTTAACCCCCGCCTATTACCAAATTTACTACCGGAGAGGTTTGGTTGATTCGGGGTTAGAATTTGGTGTGAAAAATAACCCCCGATTTGTGCATTTTTCACACCCGTATTTCTCTCAGTGCAGCTTTCAAAGGACTAGATATTCTAAACAACGTTCAATTATTGTAGTAATTTTTCAATATATATTAAGTCCGATACAACAAATATACAATACCAAATGAAAATTGTATCAAAAATACTGTTTATCGTGAAATTACAGCAGTTAAGCCATAAGACCAATCACTAGGTTCACTAGGTTAAGCCCGTTAAGCCTATATAAGACGGCGGTGGTAGCAGAAAGAGAAATAACTCTAACAATCTCATGTCTCTCTTGTGTTGTTCCTTATATATTTCGTTTTCGGTAATAGATCATACCGTTTTTTCTATTTATTTAGTTATTTATTTATTTGTATTTTGAAAAGCTACCCAGCTGACCATTAAGCAAATTTCTTTAAAAAAGCTGTTTTGAAGAAACAATTAGTAGTAATCTCTATCAAACCGTAAACTAATTAATATGCTGCATATTTCATTCAGAAAGAAAAAAACAACACCACAAGTTGCTTTTATTGGACCACTTAATTGGAAAATACTCAATTTAATTTTCCATTGAGAAAGTTTGTTTCTCAGCTCCCATCGTAAAATCCCCTCTTGGGCGTCTCTGACGTTGCTTTTCCAATTAAATGGGGGCTCTTTTGCCGGGTTCCAAAGCAAAGTGTAATGCTTAAATGCAATTGCATTGGTGTATCAAGTGAAATGGGAACAAAGCGCATTTTAATTATTTATTTGCCACAAATCACGTCTTTCAGCTGTGCTGTTTTTGTTGAATGTCACGTTACACAAACATTCTGCAACATTGTTTCAATATTTAACAAATATTATTGCACAACAATCTGCTTCCAATTCCATTTGTTCAAAAGAGTTCTTTTTTTTAATTTGTAATTTCCGAATTTGATCTTTGAATTCGAATTTGAGTTGCAATTGATAAGGGTTTATTTTCCATTATTTTCCAGGTGATTCACTGTTCGGGCTATTTGAAGGCAAGGGTCTTTCAGATGGACTCAATGTATGGCGAGGGACACAGTTGTGTCCAGAATCTAGGACTAGTCGCTGTAGGGCATTCATTGCCACCGTCAGCAATCACAGAAATTAAGTTGCATCAGAACATGTTTATGTTTAGGGCGAGCATGGATCTGAAATTGATCTTTCTCGATGCGAGGTGAGTACTCTACGCGTGCAAATTTGTCATGTAAATTAATAAAGAACAATATTGTCGATGGGAAATTTGATATCTTCCGGTTGTCGAGATGAGGGTGCTAAAAAAAGTCTCTTTATGGCTCGTTTTTTTTGCTTACGCCCTCTTCAAATTCTCTTCGATGTGGCGTGAAAGTTGATAACAATGACGCCAAAACGATGGTGGATCAATAAATCGGCAGCAGCCCTATTTTGTACAAATATTTGTTGTCTCATTCAAAGTGAATTCACTGTAAATCCGCAGAACGTGTTAAATCTCATTTGCACAATACACTGTTTCTCACTCATTTTCCACTTGCAAAGTGTATTGAGTGTGGTGTAGAAAGAAAGTTGCCATTATTTTTTGTAATTTTCTTTCAAAAATATTTTCCTATCTTATCGTCTGCAGAGTATCTCAATTGACGGGCTACGAGCCACAGGATTTAATCGAGAAGACACTCTATCAGTACATCCATGCAGCTGACATACTTCACATTAGATATTCACATCAAATTTGTAAGTATATATAAAGTTATTTTATGTTTGTTCTATTTACTGAGATCTTAGGCATAACATAAGGGAACTTTAAGTTGGAATAAAGCTCTTCATTACAGCTGGGTTAATCGTTGATAACATTGTTACAATTAGTGCACGTCTTACAAAAGGAAATTTGTTATTAACAATTCTCTGTCAGTTGTTGAAAAACGAGGTGGAAAACCTTAAAAATAGTATTAAGGTTATTTAACTTATCAATATTAAATAAAATTCTTTAGCAATAGCAAATAAATAATATCTAACAGGTTTTCTTAAGGGGTTACATGGGTCAAGAACACTAAAAAATTGCATAGTTTTTAAAATTGTTTTTCAGCATAATATGATCAGCGCACAATAACTTTGGTTTGTAAACATGTTTTCAAAATTTCCTATGAGAATGAACGAGATGACTAGATCTAGATCTCACTTACTCTCATTGAAATGTCAAAAACATGTTTAAAATGTTAAAAGTGAGTGAGATTTAGATCTAGTCATATCGCTCATTCTCATGGGACATTTTCAAAACATGTTTACAAACAAAAGTTATTGTGCGCTGGTCATCACTCTCATTGAAATGCCAAAAACATGTTTACTAAACAAAAGTTATTGTGCGTTGGGCAATAAGCACAACATATAAACTATGTTTTCTGAAAATCTTATATAAAAATTTTAAAAATTTAGCCCATGAGACTCGATTTCAGAAACTTTTTCGAAAAAAAATTTATTTTTTTTATTAAAACTAAATAATTTTCTGTTAGCTGATGAGGGAAACTAAAGCGTGGAATCGTTTGAATTTCCCCAACATTGGATATGATTTTGATAGTTTCAACTATTGTTTACTTTTTGTTTGTCAGTTGTCATTTTTAGTGCTTTTCATTAGTTTTATTTTGATACCACTCTCGTTAAAAAATATTGATTTTCGATTGAGATATCTCAAGAAGATGGAGAGAATACGACATCAGATAGTTGACATTTACAAAATCCAAATGCGACTTTTGCGGAAATAGGAAAACTTACGGGAAAGTCGGTAATCTTGTTCACCGAAAAGTAAGTTTTTTTTTCAAAAATAAGATCACAAAGGCTGGATTTTTAAGATTTTAAATGAAAATTTCAGAAAATATAGTTTAAAATGTTGTATTTTTATATGCTTAAGAAACTTGAACTAAGAATATTAATTATGCTGAAAAAAATTAAGAAACAATGATATTTACCAGTTTTTATAACCACGTATAACTCCTTAAATCACTGCGAGGGTTTTGAACAGACTTCTGCTCGTTGTTCGTAATCCCAAGAGTTTTTGCGTTTGCGCACAGAAAGGGGTAACAATCAGAACAAGTGATGTGCAATTTCTTAAAAAAAATGTGCCATAGGTTCCAGTCCAAACTTTTATAGATTTTCCTTTGTGACAATACTCATTTCTTTTAAAAGGTAATAAAGTAAATATTTTTTTATATTCACTGAGGCAAAGGAGTTAGATACAGTATAAACCTAATTACGAATGTTCCTCTCAATTCTGAGATAAAACTTTAAACGTTATGTCTTTAAATCAACCTTTAAAAGCTGATAAGTATTCCCCGATAAAGGCTTTTTAATTTTAAATAAATCTAAGATAAAATATATCAAAATAATTCACGATAACCGAAGTGAATTGTTACAGTCAAACTCATTTAAGTTTTCTTCAATTTTAAAGCTGTTCTGTAGGATATTTTAAACCTTTAAATGCAGAAAAAGAAATGAGAAAAGATTGGAATTGATAAAGTGTCATAAGCCTTTAATTCAAAATCGTAAATTTTTAATTTTGGCACTAAATACTGAAATTAAATTCTTAAGTTTTTTTTTCTTTTTGAAATTGAGGGTAATAACTTTCAATTCTAAATAATGAAAGCTTAGAGATCTGAGTTAAATAAAATGTTAAAGTTTGTCTATTCTAAGTTTGAAGTTAGTAGTGACGCATTATTTATTCCAATTTTGCCTTAAAATTTTCCGTATTTAAAGGTTTAAGTTTGAAAGGTCATTTCAGTTTAGTTATTGTGCTATTAAACAGTAAATTTAATTTAAAGAATTAAAAAAAAATACATTTTCAAACTAAAGAACTTATTGTAGAATAAGAAACAGTCTTTAAAATACTGTTTTAAATATTAAAGATTTAAATTAAATCTTTAATATTTATCTCAGAATTGACGAGAAGGACTGCATATTTGAAATGGGATATATGTATTCCTTTTATTAAAAGATTAAAGATACTTACAGACTGATTTGGATTGAGATTTACTTCATAAAGTCCTTATTTTATATGATAAATTTTCAAAGCTTATTCGTATAGCGCACGCTAAACTGAATTAGGTATAGAGGTAATTTTAATTGCAATCGAATAAGACTTTTAATTTGCAAAAATTGTTAAATATGCCCTATTAGACATTCTCTGGGAAATTTGGGAAAATGAATATAGGAAGAGAATCTTATATGGGCTTCAGACCTAAAGTTTAGCGAAATGGCTTAACTCCTCTAATTTTTAATTAATCACAATTTTTTGAAAAAAATTAACTTAGGATTGGATTATTAAAGACAAATTAATAACCTATTAGGCCCTCAAAAAGCAATTAAATTGCACGCTATTTAGGATTTTGAGACCTAAGGGAACTGGGCTAAACCTCTAGTCTGAAGACCGCTTTACATAATTTCTTAAGGATTAAAAAAAATTGCAATCGACCGGATAACAATTTCAAAAGTTCTTAATAATAGACTTTTACCTGTTTGAGCGACCTTTCTATCACAAATCGAACTTGGTATTATTTTTTTTTATAATGTCTTATGCTTCGTTTACCTTATTTTTTTTTAAAATTTTTTTTTAAATAAACTTGCTTGTTGCGATATCCAGAGAAGGTTACTAATAATTTTTAACATTTTCGATTATATTTTTAGAAGTTGCTCAGATAGGCATCTTGTCCGTTACATTGTATTTTGTAAGCGAAAACACATTCAAAATTGTAGATTGTTAGTACACTTCAGGATCCTTCTTCTGAAGGAATCTAACTTCTTGCAGATGGTTAATTACCTAATTAAGAAAAAATATTAAATTTACTGCAAACTAAAATTTATATAAATGGTTGTTGTAACGACTCTTCTAAGTGCTCTCAAATCCTATGCCATCTGGAATATTAAAATGCATGTTTGGGTATCTTGAAAATTAGGCTACGGTAAATCATGAAATTAATGTTTTAAAATCTTTCACTTCCCCATGTTATAAATTTAAATGAAATTTTTTCCTTTGGGCAGCCCCTAATGTATTTTTCAATTTTAGGTCGCCCATAATAATATTTTAATATTCAATAAGTAAACTTGATAAATAGATTATGTTCCTGTTACATTAATATTCAAGAAATAACTAAATTGATTTTTAAAGATAATGAAGTATTTTCAAGTTTGCGAAATATATCAAATATAATACACTTTTGAAAAATTCATATTATCTACGAAATTAACAGTAGTATCCTTAATAATTAGATATCAAAGTCAATGCTAATTTTTATGAAAAGAAAACTGTTATAAATATTTAGTTTTCCTTTTAAAAACGAATGTCTGTGAAATTTTTACATTTTATATTTATATTAAAACAAAGGTCAAAGGTTTAAATGTTTAAAAGGCTCTAGAATGCGTATTTCTCAACCGAATGATAATCATGATTGGGTTTTTGAAAATGTCTTGGAATTTCTGTTAGGATTAAATTGGTTCAAATCAGTCATAAATTGGTAATTAACCGTTTACTAATTTTTATACGAAAATCAATTTTTTTACTCCTAAGCCATTTTGGGAGTGCTTTATGAATCGGTTTAAATCGGTTACGAACCGGTCATCGATCATTTCGCAGAGCATATTACGCTTTGTCACTGCTTTTAATATCTTAAGTATTATTGAGAAATAATGCAATATTATTTAAAATACTTATGTTTCAACTAGTAGGGGAGACTGAGGCAAAACTTGTCAAAACTCATATTTAGTTCTTTCACGAGCTCTGAGAAAACTTAAACGTTTTATAATGAGCATATTCCTATAGGAAATTTACAGCTCTACAGCATTGCAAAAGACTATTTTCCTCTATCTCGAAAGAAATGTGATTTTCGAATCATTTTCTAAAAGTCGATTTTGTGGAGATTCTTAAAATTGCTGGGGCAAATTTTGTCAGTCTTCGGATAATTTGTGACGTTTTACTCTCGCAAACGTTAAAAATATCAAATAGACATATTTTTATAAGAAATTTATTCCTCTACAACTTTTTTGAGGATAATTTTTCTCTATCTTAACGAGAAATGTGCTTAAATTGAGCTAATGTATTGATATTTTCCTTAAGCCAAATATTCCAAAAATAGGGCTCAAAATTTCATTATTTTTTATTTTACAAAATCCTTCCTTGAATCCCTTGAAACTTTGTAAGTTTAAGAAGGTTCATGAAGGCTATCTATATTAAAAATTTCAAGCCTCAGTTTCTTTTATTTTAGAAAATAGTGAATATTGAAATTTTCGTTTTGACAAATTTTGCCCCAGTCTGTCCTATTGACTCAATGAATCATATAAAAATGTCTTACATAATTATGTATCTACAGAATTTTCACAAGGTATTCTTTTCATTCTTTTTGCTTTCAGTAATGTACAAAGGGCAAGTAACCACCAAGTATTACAGATTCCTAACGAAGGGTGGTGGGTGGACGTGGGTGCAGTCCTATGCAACCGTTGTTCATAATACTCGCTCTTCGCGGCCGCACTGCATCGTTAGCGTTAACTATGTGCTGAGCGACCAGGAGTGCAAGGATCTGCTTTTAAATGAAGTCCAGGGACCAGTTCGAAATGACCCAATTCTTACGCCCCAGACACCACCTCAAATGACCCCAGTGGCTGCTAGTGCTCCTGCAACAGTTCAGCACCATCAAGTGGCTGCGCCGTCACAAAACGCCGCGGCTCATCATCATCCACCACCACAGCAACCCATGAAGGATATATCCCAAAACTACCAGACTCACTCGGATTTCGAGCACTACCATTCCTACCTCCACCATCAAGGAGGACTGCAGGGGGATTTTGTAACGGACAATGCTTATTACGATACATTTTTTGCCACATACGATGGACATGATCCCAATGCTGCCCTGAGGCCTTTCTCAGCTAGTTCCAATAGCTGTAGTAGTTCTGAAGGTTAGTATTACTGGATAATTATGTAAAAAATCTTTTTTTTGGGAAACAAGGAATTATTTAATTAAAAAGAAATTATGAAAAAAAAAACATTGCAAAATTTGGTATAATCAAGAACATTTTGGTTAGGATTAAAAAAGAAACGGTGCTATTCTAAGGAAAAATGAATATGGTTTTACTGTTCTCAAGTGCTCTCTGCATTATCGACTTTAATTTGTATTAATTCCTGTCTCGACTGTTTTCCCTAGTTCTCGCCGTATTTTAAAACCACAAAACAGTCGTGACGGAACCAAGAGAAAAGTCGATTATGTAGAAGCACATGAGGAACAGTAGTGCTAGAAAAAACAGGTTTAATTTTTATTGGAATTCCTGTTATATTTTTCTCTATAACTTACTCGTTAATTCCAAAAATCTTGTTTCAGTTCCATAAGGAATATTTTAGAACAGCTAACGTAACATATATCTTTTCTTGTAATTTTTCTAGCAGTCTAATAATTGAAATTTAATTCAACTTGAAGTTACGAATGGACTTCTAGCTTAAAAGGATAAGGCTTTACAGTTTTAAAATAAATAAGCGATTTAGAAAAGTTTAATTCTAATAGTTCTGTCCAACCCAAAGTAATTATCAGCAACATAATTAAAATTCATTGCAACCTTCTCTCAATAGGGGAAAACTACTGGAAAATTTAAGTTATTTTCTTTTTTCTTATGCTTGAGGAAGTCAATTCTGCTAGAAAACAGTGTAATGTTGTTTTTTAGGTAGAGAAGTGAAACATAAAAAGTTAAAAGTATTTATTATGACAGTAAAGGGCCATAGGGGAAAGTGCTCTCCCTTCGAACGTTCATGCCTTCGAATAATGTGAATTTCTTTTGTTTTTCATAAGAGATTTACACTAAATTGTCACGGAAATATCAACAATTGATGATAAGCCAAGTAATATTTAACAGAAATGTGTAAGTCTCTTAGGAAAACTAAAAGAAAATTCACATTATTCGAAGGCATGAACGTTCGAAGGGAGAGTACTTTCCCCTATAAACGAAAAAAATTATTAAAATCAATTGAAGGTCGTTAAACAGCTCCCTGAGTAAAAATAGAAAGTTTTCACAGTGTGATGCAAAATTTCACAGAATTTCTCGCAATATTTCAATATTACAGTTTTCATGAAACTTTCATTCCTTAGGTGAGCAACAGATGGGAGGTATGCATATGATTCAAACACCACCCATGTCAGCTCAGACACAAACCACCGGCTACGGCGAAGAGCTGAGTCACCATCAGCAATTCAACTCCATGAATTGTTTCGCCGGATCCGCCGTTGGTGCTGCGGCTGTTCCCGGAAACACTGGTCAACTACACCATCACCATGGGGCGCCACTGACGCACCATGAGCCCGTCTTCGCAGACTATAAGGCGACGCCAGGGCCGCAGTACACGAGCGTGATCGTGGAACCGCAGAACTACCACATGCCCAATGAATACGTCCACTGAGACGCCATTCGTCGCGGCAGCTGAGAGATGCATCGTGAGACGTGATCTGATTTAATTTATTGCTAGTGTCTAAACGATTATTGGTCCCGGAATCGAATGAAAAAATCAATAAAGCGAATGACAATATTTTAATTGTAAATATGCGAGAGTGAATCATGCTATGGATGTTTTTTTTCATTATGTAAATGCAGCTCCCGGTTCTTTGTGGTTCTTCTCACAACTTAACACGCTGGTTCTCTGTCCTTCCACCTCAATTATGTTGCACCAAATGGAGCATGAAGAGAGTCACATTAGCAATCAATTTTATTGCAATAACTGATGCAAGAGGCAGAAGAATAATTACCAGTCAAGGGGTATATAGTTGCTTGGAAGTATACGTTAGAATTTGCAGAGCTTGCTATGGCAATTTTGAAATTTTGTCCAAAAATTATCCTTAATTTGCATTGAACTGGTTCAAGGTTGTTTCTAATTATCGCACTTGTGCTAATTGGCACAATTTCGTTTGACTAAACGGACTATGGTACTTGAAACCTCCAATTACTGAATATCACGGAACATTCAATTTTTGATTGCAAAATTAACTACGTAATAAACTGCTAAAATTATGTCCAATGAAACTTGAGTAGAATTTCAATTGAGTTTCTGAATGAAATTTTTTTCATGGGTATTACAAAATATTTTCAGGATTTTCTTTTAATTTGCGACATTTCGGTCTGCTTTTACTGCTTAAACTCAAAGAGAGAGCAGTTATATTATCGACTTTTTTTTCAATTTGTTGTCGTCCTAGAGCTTAAATGGTAAGAGATATCTACTTCCAGTCTTCGAAGACCTCCGTTAAAAAAACGATATCTCTAGACGTTTTTTTTCTTTTTCCCCCATCCCCCTCCAACCCCTCCAAAACCATGTATTTTTGGTTTATCTCGAAAACGGCTCCTACGATTTCTTTTATTTTTGGATATCTTTTGGAGGTGGTCCAGGCAATCATTTCGTCCAAACATACCTATGATCTAAAAAAATCGCCATCTTGAACTTTCGAAAGTAAAACTTTAACAAACATTAATAAAATATATAATATATAAAAGTTTAATATAAATTTAATTGCTTTGTAATATAATATCGGACACCAAGCTTCCCGTAGTCCCTTGCCCTTTCGAAAGGACTCGTCCAAGAATTTTTCTATATCATTTTATTTATAGAGACCATAACCGTATGTTCCTTAGGCATTATTCATCCTCCAGAAATTAAAAAAAAAACTAATTATTTACAATATTTTGAAAAATAAAAAATAAAAAAAAACTATGCGATATTGGAAGCAGTCCAAAATTTGAAAAGGTTTCCTAACTGAAGAAATATTTTATAACACGAAAATTCCAACTAGGGCTCTTTGAAAAAATCTATTATTCTTTTCTATTAATTTACATTATAAATACTTCGAGTGAATTCAATCTTCTAAAAGAGATACGATAAAGATTTTCTTTTCGAAAAGAACAACAAGTATAAGGTGGTTTTCAAACTAGAGGTTTTAGCCCATTTCCTGAAGCCCTGGAACATCCCAAACAACAACCAGTTTTATTACTTTTTCAAAATCTATTAAACCATTTAGGGTAAGTGTGCCAAATTCCGGCCAGCTTGCAATTTCGGCCACCATTTTTGTTCCTCGAATTTCCATGAACTTTTAGATTTTACGTACTCTAGAGATTATACAATGCAAAAGAATAACAAAAAATGTAGCTTCGACAAACAAAATTACGTGAAAAAGACATTTGAAGAATTCCCGATGGGCAAGAAACTATGAGAATGAAGGTGGCCGAAATAAGGCACCAAAGCTATGTCAACATTTTTTATTTATTTTAAAATGTATTAAGAATGATTTTAGAGTAAATAAAAACGATAAACTGTCTACAAGGTTCCAAGCAATACTCCTTAAGAAGAAGTAATAAAAATACTCAATTTGTTTTAATAAAATTGCATTTAAAACTTGAGACCTTGGCGCTTGCATGCAACTATGCCGAAATTTGGCACACTTACCCTACCTATAATAATCTAATCCTAATTCAAAATTTTCCAAAAAAATTTGGACTGATAAAGAATTAGAGAAGTTGTGCTATATGGCTAAGCCTTAGGTCTGAAGCCCGAATAAGACTTGAAGAGTCTTATAAGAGGAAAAACATTCATGGGACTAAGATTTTGGACTGTGTGGCCCACCTCAAAGCGCCATGTTCACGCACTGACTGGCATCAGGCGATCAGTGATGTATATCGATCGATTCAACATGAAGTGTTGAATCGATAACTCGATTTGAATTTAAAATTGAAAGGTCTTCACATTTAAGGATAAGGGCCTCGACATACTTGAGGATTAGCCGAGGGACGACTTAGCGTAATTATATCCGAAATAATGGTTAAATCGCATTTCTATCATTTGCCAATAAGCTGTCTCTCGGCTTAAGTCGTAAGTGTGTCAAGGGCGTAAGATGATCGAGATCTACAAGCAGGGGTGGTTGCTATCTTGATTTGACGTTTCTCTCCACCATTTTGACTAACAGTCAAAATCTAAAACACATCCTATTTTGCTGAATTTTTAGTATGTTGTAGCTGACGTCAAGACCTTTTCAGAACGTATCTAAAAAAGTGTATCTTTTAAAAAGGCTCTAAAAAATATTTGTACCTTTCCAAAAATCCTCATGAGTCACATTTAGTAGGGTGAAAGGAACACCTCGTGTCAGGACCTATTGATACGTTACTCTGTACTATTTGGAATACAAAATTTGAATACCTATCCTTATCGGAAAACGTAGATTAATGAAAAAAACGTCATATTACTTGAATTTTATTAGAGCCAATTAATAAATTCCAAAATTTTGATACAAGTGTCAATGTGGGTTCCCTGTCGAAGAGGTGTTCTTTCGACCCTAGCTTTAGAATGCAGCTTTTAAGGAAAAAGACTTTAAGTAGATATATTAATTACATAATGAAATAATATTTAATTTTTTATACAGAATTGCAAAATATTGGGTAACTTTTGCCGGGCACTGTAAATCATGCATTATGAAAAGGAAAATAGTAAAAAAAAAAGAGATGGCAAAGTGTACCAGCTTTTCGGAATGCTCGAACTCACGAGATAGACCTCTTCGTGATTTAGATTTTTGCATGATCTTTTGGTATAAAAATCCAAATTTAATCAAATCGGTTGAAAATAGGCCCTCCAAAGTGGTTAACCTTTGATCTTCATTAGGTCAAAATGTGAATTTTCCGGTCATTAGTATGTTTGGACGAAATATTCGCCTAGACTACCTCTAAACCATTGAAAAGGCTTGAGCCGATTTTGAGAAAAACCGAAAAAACATGGTTTTGGAAGGAGTGGAGTGAGGAGAAAAAAGCATCTGGGGATATTGTTTTTATTAGGGTTCGTGGTTCATCTAAGTCCGGAAGTGGATATCTTTTACCGTTTTCTAAGCTCCAAGATTGAGTTCGAACAGTAAAATATTTGAAAGAAAGATTTCAGCAAAATCGAAATGGTTTATTCTAGCCTGATATATAGGGTGTTCCAAAAATCACGCAAGATATAAATTTGGCGGCATTTCTGAAATAAATGTCCGCAACGAATAATAAAAAGGGACAGATAATCCTAACCGGCTTATGTAGGTGAGATTCTTAACGTGAGCTAGCTCGGAGTGCATGCAAATTCGATTTAGAGCTGAAGTTGGGAGACGCCATTCAGTTATCTTGAATCAAATTCGTGAAATTATACAAATTTTGTATTTAAACCAAAATATCAAGGATTTGGATGAACTGGCAGAAAAGTAATATATGGGTGAAATGTAGACCAGAATGTACTCTATAATTTTCCCATAGAACATGATCTCATCGATTACTCAGAAGCCAAGATAAGCGAGGTTTTTTGTTTCTTAACTCGTTTTTTCATCCAGAGTGCCCCAAGTAGTCATTTGTTGAGCTTCAACTATTTCAAAGAATTGTTGTATTTTGTGGGACTTTCCATTTAAAACCCTATTTTAAGTGTCTTGGTGGAGTAGAGGCAGTCAAATTGGCATCTGAGTGATTTCAAAGCGTTTTTATGGGAAAAATCATTTTTTTCACACTTAAACGGCAAAATCGGAGTGATAGCGTAGTCTGAGCGGAAAATGATGTATGGACGAAATGTAGAGACAAATGTCCTCTACAATTATGTTGAAGTAATCATCAAAATCGGTTCAGCGACAGTAGAGATAATTGAGGTTATGTGATATTGAAATTGGTTTTTCGACTGGGGCGCCCCTGGTGTTGGTCCCACGAAGTTCAAATATTCTAGAAAGTTGTAGCATTTAGTGAGATCTTTCGTTTAAGCCCTCACTCATCAAAATCGGTCACATAGAACCGGAGATATGATTTTTTGAATTTTGTGAACTTTGACCCCTCATATCTCCGGTTCTGTTTTAACCACAGCGCGCATACGCACCATTTTGGAAACGTCCTAGACTGGACTACAACATACTAAAATTTCATTAACTTGCACAATGCCGTTTTTGAGAAAAGTGACTTTGAATTTCGATGAATTTTGACGCTATCACAGCGCCACCTGTGGTGACTTTTTGAACTTCCATCTGAAAGTGCTCATCGAGACGAAACCAAAAAGGTAAAATTTAGGTCGCTATGTTAATTAGAACCGGAGATAGAGGCCGGTCAATGTTCGAACTTTGACCCCTTATAGCTCGGGTCAGGGGTTTTAGATTGACTTAAGGTTTTTTTTGTTTGATAGGTATAATCAACGGCTACAACATACTAAATTTTCAGCCCGATGCACAATGGAATTTTTGAGTTATTTAACTTTTAAGATTTAAAAATTTTCTTTTTAAAAAAAGCGCCCCTAGCGGTGGTTTTATGAACTTGCGATGTTAGAAGGGGAAGTGGCATTTCACGAGAGCTTTCCAAAAAGCCCTCACTTTTTAAATTCTGACAATTAGAACCGGAGTTATGGCCATTTTAAGAAATTTTTTTTGGACCCTTATAGCTCGGGTCTGGGGGGTCAGGGGACCTTAAGTTTGGTATTGATGGAAAGCTCTAAGGCCCAGCTATAACATACTAAAATTTGAGTCCGCTGAATGCCATAGGGGCGGAGCTATTGAGAAAACAAAAAAAGGGGGGTCTTCAAAATGGCGGAAGGAGGGGTGGGGGGTGAGGGGTCTATGCACCAAGTTGCAATTTTCACCCGATATATAACCTTTGCCGAAAACCGCAAGTCGATATCTCTTTTAGTTTAGGAGCTATTAAGCTCCAAAGAGCGGCCGGCCGGCCGGCCGGGAACGTAAATTAGCCACATATATATTCGTGATCAGGAAGTGCTGAAACACATTTTGGCCAAATTTGAGGTCGATCGGACGACATGAAATTTTGTTAGGATTATAGTAGGTGAGATTTTGTTAAGAATCTCACCTAATACTACGTGACAGTTTTTTATAGATTAGGGTTTTTAAAAAATCCATCACTAAATGCTAGACCAACGCGTTTTCCACCACCTCCATCCACCTCCATGCATTAAAAGAGAAGTTTTAATACTGCATCATCGAAATTTAGGCACATTAGTCCAAAAATGTCAGTGAAACCTTCGACGGAAGGATTCATATGCCAGCAGAGCTATGGAGGTTAGTTACTGGATGCGGTATTTAATACATAAACCCTATCTTATGTACTTTATTTTTCAATTTATAAAAAAAATTTAATTGAGAAAAAAAGTGTTTTTATTTAATTTAAATCTTTCGTAATTTATGGGACAATCTATAAGAATATATTTAGTAGACAATTCACTATTCTGAATTCGCTTCAGGAAGTGTACTTTTAATAACTTTTTGATGGAGTCGATTTTTTGCAAAATAGCAATAATTGCATTTTATCGATTATTACTGAGACTACAAGTATCCGTTTGCAATTCCTTGTATCCTATTTGGTACATTACATATTCCTATGTAGCATGGTAGATTAGATTGGCGAAGACCATTAATAAGTCACAGAATTAAAGGAAATCTTATGGATAGCAGGGGTGGGGGGGAGTAGGCAAAGTCACCCGCATTTATGGCATCGTCGTGAAAAAAAGATTTAAAGAACAATTATAGAGAAAATAAAAATGAGAAATCACCGTAAAAAGAGTTCATTTGGCGAAAGCTGTGACTGGTGCGCCTGGTACCCGGCGTCTCCATCGAAGATTGAAACAATGCAAAAGTGGTTGGTAAAATAAGTATTTTATTTTAGATTGCTCTTTCACTTGTAAGTTTTCTGTTTTCTCTTCACTTGTTCTCTCCACATTCTGTATAATGTATTATTTATATAACAAGCTCGGTTAATCCATTATTATTATTATTATTTTTATAATACAAGATGTTATTTTGTAAAATATACATAAGTAAGTAGATGTCGTATAATTTGTATTTCTCTCTTTTTTCTCTTGTTTTTTTTTTGTGTTCTTAGATTAGAAAAGAAAAATCTTTGTATACATTATTTGCATTTTAGAATTACAATTACTTCCTTTATACACGTTTTTGTTGTTTTTTTATTCAACTCACCTCACGTTTTTTTCTCTCTCTCGCTCATATTTATTGAATATCAAAATAATTAGTATTAGATATTTGCGTGTTTAGATTTTTTTCTTTGCTCTTATCTCTCGGAAAATTTGCTGAATTTGAGACAGCTTTGGGAGAGAAGGTGAAAACTTTAATGCTATGCTTCATAGAGACTAAAAAAAATTTATTAAGCGATTTGTTCCTATAATAGAGAATATTTCTTGTAAAATCATTTAAATTACTTTTATTAATTTAACGAAAGCATAATTGCTGTTTCTCACTTTCAAATCATTCTCAGGTTTCTTGCATTTTGTTTATTTTTTTTCTTTAAATTAATTACAAAATATTTTAAGATAAATAAAAAGTTTATAGCTCAAAGATTAGTTTGTGTTTCTTGTTCTTTCTTTGTTTTAGAAGAGTCAAACATTACGACCTTTTTTCGCAGAGAAGTATCCTTATCTTGTCGAAAAAAGGGAAGATTAAGTGTTTTACATTTTGCGTAGAAAATATTTATTACTTTTACAACAGAGTAAAGAATATTAAGTGTATGTATAATAATAATTATAATAATAATGCAGGAGGTCATTCGGAACTTTTTCACTTTACTGTCGCTGCCTTAATGGCCTCTACACACTGGAGAAATTTATGTCCATATTGAAGCAAATTACCTACGTCTGTGTAGGAAAAACTGCGAAATATGGACATAAATTTCTCTAGTGCGTAGAGGCCATAAGACTTATTTTTCTCAATGGCGATAGTATTTATGCCCGTGAATATGCTCCGCCCATTAATACTTTTAAGTCAGGCCCTTTTCCGTATCAATGGCCAGAAGAAAGTTTAATATACGGGAATTCTAGGACATTCTCATAACAAAAAATAATGCTAGCTTTTGCAGTCTATGAAGTAGGCTAAGAGATTCGCCCGGAAAAAGTAAGCCACGCCTTCAATTAAAATAAAAAATGTGAACAAAAAAAATCATGCGCGTTTAAATGTTGAAATACAAACCCGAATTTGTATTCAGCATCCTAGAACAGCTGAAACTGATGAATAAAAATAATTTAGTAATACCACGCCCACTAGGGGGCCGATTCTGTTCGAGGGGAAATTTTAAGTAAAGAGAAGTTTTTAAAGAACATTTTTATTAGAGAAAAGTACTGTATATTTTCATGGGAAAATCCCATATTTTCCAGAAAATTAGAAAGGAGTATCCGGAATAAGATATTTATTCAATCATTGCTCAATTTAAGCCACGCCTCTTTTATAAATTATGAGCAATCAAGTTTGAAATCTTTATTTTCATTGCTAGTTTCTCTTAGAGAAATATTGTGATAGGTTGTTAAATATGGCCACCACAATTTCAAAGACAAGAAATTTTTAAAGACTTCAGTTAGGCATTGAAATATACCACGCCCTCATTATATAATGTGTATTAAGGAAGAATAAATCATGGCAATCACACAACACATTTTTCAGAGCGTATAATTTTATCTAGCACACTGAGAGAAATCAGAAAAAGTTAAAATAACATTCCGGAAATGTTTATTTTACCCTGCAGCTCCTGCAGTATTGATCCAAAATCGGTGTAAATATTATACTTTTTAGGTGTATTAGGGGTTAAAATTACCCCTTTTCATTGTTAATTTTACCCTTAAAAAGGTGTAAAATTAAAATTAAAAAATGTTGATATATTTTTACACCTAAAAAGTGTTAAAATTATGAGGAAAAAAAGTTAATCGCACCCCCATTTTTTCTCAGTGCACTTCAAACAATTGGACGGGAAAAGTAACTAATTGTGGCTTTTGAAAGAATGAAATGCACATAAGTAGGCGTGGTGTCCTAGGGGGCGTTATTTTACTAAAATTTATTGGTCAGCATTTTCACAAACTTATTGTTTCCATTAATTTTTGAAGCATCTTTGCCACTAATACTTGACATGGAACAGTACACTGAGAGAAATTTGAAAAAGTTAAAATAACATTCCGGAAATGTTAATTTCACCCTGCATTATTGATCCGAAATCGGTGTAAATATTATGCTTTTTATGGGTTAAAGTTACCCTTTTTCATGTTAATTTTACACTTTAAAGAGTGTAAAATTAACATTAAAAAAAGTTAATCGCACCCCTTTTTTCTCAGTGTAGTTATTAAAAATTCAAAAGTTTCTTCATTTTTGTTTTAAAGGGGAGGGGCCTAAAAATTTCTTGGACGGAACTTTTTAAGAAAGATTAAGATTTATCGAACATAGTACCACAATATTATGGTCCTGAATTTTGAGACATGTTACTGTCTTATTTGCAGAACTCGTAACGCAGGGCCTCTCAACATTTCATTTGTCGATACGTTTTTGCATAGAGGTACTGAAGACTCTTGGCAAGTTTTTTCCTAAAGAGAATTGGCTTATCTGTTCGATATATTTCGAAATCGTGCGTTAAAAGCTATCTAAAAATACATATTTCATTATGCTCGCCGAAATAATACAAGAACTACGAGCAAATTTGTTTAAGGCACGGTGCAATATCTGCAAAAGTTTTACAAGGAAAAGTGAAAAATAGCTTCACTTTTTATTACGCTGGATGGGCCCATGCGTAATGCTATATTCCCTCTTCCTTGATCTGGCTGAGACTGACTATTCCCCTCTCGTACAACTTTCAAAAAAGTAGGCATTAGTATTATTGTTGAAGAACTGACTCTTACAATATTACCCAAGTCACAAATTTTCTCTCAATAAAAGTTTTTAAGGGGGCGTGGCCTATTTTCTTCTTATATGAGTTTTTAAGATTCTATCTAACAATTCAATTGTAGGTATTATGTATTAGGGAAAAGTTACGGTCTCTACTTATTGAATGTTGCAAATCGAATAAAAGCTACTTAAGAGGGCGTGACCTAAATATTTTTATGGGCGGAGCTTACTCAAGTGGTCAAGGACTGCCTCCTTGTAGAAAAAAAATGCTGCAGTAAAGTAAAATCGTGCCGATCATTCTATTCCGCTGCTGACAAACTCTTTACTTTTCCATCATCTACCACTCTTTTCTTTGCATTCAGTTCGACAATGAAGTAGATTATCTTCATTTCTATGACTTGTATTTTTTTTTTTTTTGTAAATATTTGTTTTTCTCTATTTTTTAAAATTTTTATTCGCCTATAAAACAAAACAATCTAATGAGACAATTCAAACGTGTCCTTTTTTCTCTGCTTTTTTTTGCTTATTTTTTTCTGTTTTGCTATTCTCTCGATAAATTTGTAAAATGACAAGGGTTTCAGAAATTTTTTTCCTATGATTAAAAAATTACTCCATCACCCACTTCAGTCTTCTTTGGTACGTGGTAACAACAGAACTTAAAACACTAATTGCTTCACTTTCTAATCCTCAATCGAAGCCAATTTGTTGATTTTAACTCTCGCAATTGAATAAAAAAAACTATCCAATTAATTGTGTGTTTTTTTTAAGTGTTCCGCTTCTCAAATTCTCATTTCATTCCTAATAATAATTAATAGTTTAAAAGTTGTACAATTTTTCTCAGCGTTCTTTTTCCACTAAAAGGAAACGTTATGCTCTTTTTTTTTGTTTTCTCCCACTTCTCTCAAAAAATTTGCATGGAAAAATCTTTTGCGGTTTTTCTTGTACGGAAAAAAAAATAATAAAATGTGAATCTTACAAAATGTTCTCTTGGTTCATCTTTCTAAATAAATAATAAATCACCATTTATTTGGGACAAACAGTGTTTTGTGATTGTGATAATTATGACACGTATTGATGTGAAGGTTTTTCAACTTTTATTTTCTGTGAAAAGAAATTGAATTTTCCAATTTTCTTTCATGATGCTCTTACTGGACTGATGATTTTTTTTTTGTTTTTGGCTGAAGAACAATCCCTTCAACTTTTTGCATGTTGATTATGATGCTCCCGCATTCGTTCTCTCCTCATTCGCCTGGCATTGTGATTGTGACCTCTGATCCGATGACACTGTGTCGAACAGCATTCATCGACAATGTTCTTCTCCTTGTTTTTATTTCTGCCCAGTATCCTATTGTTGCACACCGATCGCGTGCATCTCTTCTTGCTGCATTGAATACTGCCATCCTGAAATTGAAATCCCCAAAATATTGACCATTTTCTGCCTCGGGATTTCCCTCCGGGAAACACTTACCTTGCACCGGCAATCTACACACTTGACTTCGCCATAAGAAGAGACTATAGGATGCCACTCCTGCCCATTTTCGTACACAGTTGTACTATGAATGCAACCTCCATTGCTCAGGATTTCCTGCGTTGAGGCTGTTTTGTTTGGTGTAAAGCCCTGATCCTTCAACAGGTCAGGATGGGTCTTATCCCTATACGTTTCCACTCGGATCTGTAGACGTACAATATGTTCAGATTATTTTGGATTAAAGATACTGTAGAGTTATTTTAGAATTTGAGGTTACGTTTGACCTAACCTCAAAAAAGAAGATCATCTAACCTAACAGAATAAAATTTCAAAGTTCAATTTACAAATTATTTTCTTCAAGATTGCAAATAATCCTATTTCCCAAATATTCTAGAAACACTTTAAAAATAGCCAGAATTAGAGTTTGTTATATCTTTATTACTCCGACGGTCACCAGAAGGACATTTTGCCATAAAGAAATAAGGTTATATTTTTTAGGTTAGAAATAGGTGTAAGATTTTTATAGTCCTTTTTAATACATTTGAAATATATAGAACTTATGAAATAAATTTTTGATTTTTTGAGATTAGGATTTACATAACCTAACACTTTTAAATGAAACCTGTTGATTAAATTGATCGTTCTATTCTATAATATTCTATGTCGACTTGGAACACGTTAGAGATAATCTGTAACTGTCTAAAAATAATTAAATACAGCCCATCTTTATCTGAATAAAAATGGACTAATTTAATAGGAATATGGATATATGATACGCCTCTTTTGTTCTGAGCATTTTAATTAAGGTTATGTAACACCTAACCTTAAAAAAGTCATTACTTATTAAAGTAACATAAAAAAAGCTCTTAATGCATTTTTTAAACTTTCAAATCTTTTTTTGAGGTTATTTGTAGGAGAATTCTGTTATGATATGACAATATGACATTGTTATAATGTTATCGATATTGTTGATAAATTCGGAAGCAGTATAGTATTAAATGCCAGCGAGCATCAGATCGTTATTGCAAAGAGTTCTGTAAAACCAAGTGTAAAGCTCACAGTAATTAAAATGAATCGTATTTGCGAAGAGTTTTCTCGAATTTATCTAATGAAAAATCTAAATTTGTCATATGACGCCATTCGATTACAAAATTCCTTTACTGGATGAACTTTAGTGTCTGAAATGAGCTTATTCTCTAAATCAGCCGATAAATTACTTAAAACAAACACGTTAATTGGTGACTAAAAATTGAAATGATATGTGTTGTATTTTAATAAAATTTGTATATTCATTTTTTGAAAAAAAAAAAATACTATCATTTATTTATTCATATAGTCAAGTGTTCTAAACGGGCGCTTCGGATTTAGAAGAAATTGAAAAGAATTTCAGCAGTGCGAAAACAGGCGTTTAAGTAGCACTCTTTGGAACACGATCCAGTTACCCCACCTTGCTATTAACTGAAATTTGATCAACGATTATTTAAAAAAAAATAATGAAATTAATTCTTTCTCCAAATTTAAAGATTGAATTAAATTCTTCTTTATATAATGAAAACATTTCCGAAACAATCGAGCTAACATTCGGATAAGAAAGGTTAGATTGGTTAGCCCAGTAACGAAAGAGTTTTGGGTTCGAAAAATTTTGACGGTGGCGACCCCCCAATTTCTTCAGAGCGTGGTGGTCACCATCAAAAACTAATTTAATTCTGTGCGGTGGCCACCAATGCGGCGGCGCTGCGGTATTTTCCCCACATTCACCACCAAAAGTTCGGTGTTTGTACAGTAGTACGACGTGTAGGACTCTGTATAGTACTTGTCTTATGGAAAATTTGTACAGCGTGACACAAGACGTTCCTGGAACTTTGTTCCGGATTCGCCTGTCAGATGGCTGATTCCTCAGAGTTTTGTGAATTTTCTTATTAGTGAAAAATGTTAAATTAGTGTTTTTTCAAGCAATTGACCAGCAGGATTCCAGAGAACAGTACAGGTACGTGATAATTTGATTGCAGTTCTGTAGAGTTTTTCATTTTTTAGGTCTTAAAAACACCGAAATATAAAAGTGACGCTTAGTGAGCGTCCTTTGGTTTTTGGGGCTCCCAAGGCAAATTTTTTTTATAAAATATTCTTGAAGAGTCCCAAATTCAAGTTAGTAGTGCTGTTTAATAAGAAAAAAAATATCTGGGCAGTAGATGAAAAAAAGGTTGCATTAGGAAGCTCTAACCTCATTCTAATTCATTTTCCATCCGGAAGCCTTTTTTGGGCCCCACATTCAATTTATAATAAGGTGTGAGAATTTCCTCAATCTCCATGGAGAAGTGTATTGGGTTTAAAAAAGGATTTCTTTGATAGGATTTTTTCTTTAATTTTTTTTAGGGTAATTTAGGGCAACATGTTTTCATTTCTCAAACACTTTCTGTCCGGAAGTATCTTTTCTAGGGTTTCAGATCGTAATTAAGGATGAAATAATCGTATTTCCTCAATCCTTGTGGATCTGCGTGTTAGGTTTAACCCTTTAAGGACGAAATACTTTTTATTGGCCGAAAATGAACAATGAAAATGAAACCGATAATCAAAATCAGTGACACGTTTTACATCTAACCTTGTAAATTCAACAGTCTGATTCGGTGCATTTTTTACCTCTACATGATAGGGACAAAAATAACCTAAAAAATCAAGAAATTTTTCTGACGATACCAATGAATGATAATTGTCACTCTAATGAAAAATATAATGTATATGAGCGTAGTAACTTTCTATTCACAAAAGGGTTTTGCTTAAAAAATTGGAATATAAAAAAAAGTAATTTAAAAATTGCTCAATTTTGAGCTTAAATATAGCAAATAGCTGGACATTTGTAAAAAATATCCTAAATTCCTACAACTTTAAAAAATATGATACTCTCATGAATACAGAACTACGGTGCACTTCCATTATTGAAACCATCACAAAAAGACAGCACTATTGTTAGAAGATGTGGTCTAACAAATAAAGAAAAAGAAAAGTAACGTTTTTGCTTATAACAGCAAATTATTTGAGGATCTGAAAAGCTGTTGTCGCAAAGATTAAAAAATAAAAAATATAAATATATGAATTTTTCGTTTATATCTTTTCAATTATGTAAAAGTAAATAAATATTTAAAATAAAAGTCTTCACCATTTTTAATTATTACTGACATATTTCATTTAGGTCTCAAATAATTAAGACTAAAAAATAAAGGCCGCCAAAATATGAATATTTCAAAATTTAAAACTGTGAGCCTAGGTAAATGCTTGACGTACTGAAACATAGATACGTTCTGAAAAGGTCTTGACATCAGCTACAACATAGTAAAATTTCAGCCCAATCGGATGAGTTACAGGTGATCTTATAGATCTCATGCATCTTACCCTTAGATTGAAGATCTTCAATGTCGTTTATTATTAAAAATTGTTGATTTTTTAATATTTATCAGAAAGTACAGTCACCTGGACCTTATCTCAAATTTAAGCTTTTTTCTTAATTTTTTACATAGTAAAATTTTATAAAATAAATTCTAATGAAACAAAATCCATTCACTAACAACTGAATACAAATAATTTTACCCGTGACATTAGCTCTGAAAAATACGACCGATTTTAGTGTAAATTTTTCCCTGATTTCGTACACATTTCACGAGATATCTCCAAAACTACGTAGGTTGCCAATTTGGGGTTTTCGGTTGCCTATTCAATATTAAGTTGGCTTTTATTTTGGATTTATATTTTTTGCTAATTCATTCTACATTGACAGAAAACAGCTAATAAACCCAAAATTTTTTTCGGCGCGCTAGAAACATATGGGAAACATAGGAAATGTCATGCCTCTGATTTTACCCATTCACTCCCCTCCTTTCATTTTAACTTTTGAAGAGTAAAGTTAAGAAATAGCGAAAAAAAGGGCACAAACATTAAAAAGAAATAACTTTAGGTAGTCAGAAAAAAATATTTTATCTACGGGTCACACGGGTGACCCAATCGTCTTTAAAATGTTAAAAATAATTTATTTGGTAGTTTTTTCGTTATTTACTTTTAATAAGAAAATATTTTTATATGGGATTTTTAAAACTATTTTGTATCATCGTTACAGAAAAACTGGAGTGCACCGAGTTAACACCTATTGAGAGCCAGCAAGACTATAAACTTACGTCAAATGACGAGAAGGACGGACATAAGCGGTTAGGAAAACATCGGCAGAAAACATAATTTCTAATTAATTTTAATAAATTTTTCAAATTTTCTCGATTTTGTATGGTATTCGCACTTTCACGATTTAAGTAGCACATTTTGCATTTGGGTATATTGAGATGGCAACCCTAAAACATTATACTTCTTTCGTATTTTAATAATCAATATTTCAAGTGGAACTTTTTACAAGTGATCTATGATGTTGGAGTTAGATTGGACTGCTCATATTTAACACATAAGGGAAGAGTACCCCGGATCGGAATGTTAAGAGACATGCTCCATATTTAGTTGAAAATATAATCCACAAAACATTATTTGATATTTTTATGTTTGCTAATTGATACATTAGTGATCCCTTTAACTATATCTGTGCTTTTGAATTTTTAATTTTTACATTAAATTAATAAAAAAATATGTGTAATTGCAAACTTGCGCTCTGTACCTCGGATCGTCAGAAATTTAATCAAGTGTCTCAGGGAAAATTGGTTTTATAAATTAAATTTAAGTTAATGCACTGTATTCTTGTGAGAGTTAAATGGTAAAAAGTAGCTACAGTTCTGTCTCTCTATATGCACACTCTCTATATGCACAGCTTTTGTGACGGTTGCATTCAAAATCAATTTGTTTACATTTTGAAGTGAAGTGTTAATGTCGTTGGAGGATGGTTTTAATGATTTTGGTTGTGATTTCATATTATTTAATCAAGAAAATATTTAAAAATGAGTGATTCAAAGAAAAGAATGAGAACCACCACCGATATAAAAGATAAAGTGAAGGCAGTTGAGCTCGTCCGCAGTGGAGAATCTATTGCTTCGGTAGCAGCAAACTATCGTGTGAACAGAACAACTGTTGTGAGGTGGACACAAAATTACGCTGACTTGAAAGCCAGTCTTCAAAATTTTTCCGGAAAGAAGAGCCGAAGACCTGAAGATCATCCCAAGACCTCTGAAGCTTTATCCCTGTGGTATTTTTACATGAGAGACAAGGGTAAGTCGGAAGCAATCATTTGCTGCCGGGCTTGTTTTCTGACATGCCTTTCCTCTCAGGAGTTCCTATGCAGGGATATCTTCTTCAGGAAAAAGCTAGACAGTATCATCAAATCTTCAAGGATGGCCGAGAGAATTTCTGTGCAAGTGCCGGATGGCTGGATCGGTGGAAAAAGAGACTTGGAATTCGCCAGCTTGCTGTGTGTGGAGAATCTCTCTCCTCAAGAGAAGATCAGCTTCCGGAATTCATGGAACGATTCCAAAATATAGTCCAGGAAGAAGGATTGTCGTATGAGCAGCTGTACAATGCTGATGAGACCGGGCTTTACTGGCGGAAGCTGCCGAACAAAACACTTGTAGAGAAAGACAGAAAGTCCGCACCAGGGTTTAAAGTCAGTAAGGAAAGGGTGACAGTACTGGCTTGTGCTAACGCATCAGGAAGTCACAAGCTTCCATTGTACGTGATCGGCAAATCAGCAAGACCCCGCTGTTTCAGAAACCTGCAAAATGTGGAAGAAGAACTTGGTGTGAAGTACGGGGGACAGAATGCCTGCTGGATGACGAAAGTTTCTTTCTGGGACTGGTTTTTCAACGATGCTGTTCCCCAAATAGAAGAACATCTTGATAAATGCGGACTTCCACGAAAGGCAATTTTGCTTTTAGATAATGCCCCAGTTCACCCAGCAGCAGAAGAGCTCGTTTCTGGAGGAATCAAAGTACTGTATCTGCCACCCAACTGCACTGCGACGGTTCAACCCATGGACCAAAACGTGTTGGAGGCTTTAAAAAAAAAATACAGACGTTCCTTCATCAGATTTCTTCTTCGAGAGCTGGAGGACGGAGATGATCTCATGTCAGCAATCAAGAAAGTTAATCTTCTTCGAGCGATCCATTGGCTCAGAGATGCATGGGATGAAGTCGAAAGAAAAACGATTGTGAGAAGCTGGAAGAATTTGCTGGCAGAAACGTTCGCACAAGTTGATCAGGAAAGTACACTTCAAGGAAATGAAGCCAGACTCTCCGATGAATTCATTGACTTCTGCCAATTGATGGAATCTTTTCCTGTCTCTAAACAGCTGTCACAAAAAGACATTCAGGAATGGTTTATTGATCATATGGTTTTGACTAATAAAGAAATCATCGAGATCGTTAGAGAGACATTCGGAGATCCTCCAGAAAGTCCATTCGAAGTTCAGAGAACTGAACAGGTCACAAATGAAAATGAGCAGAACATTTCTTTGGAGAAAGGAGTGAAAATCCTCGAGAAAGCTCTAATGTTTGCAAAGCAGGAAAGGCAGTGTGATCCCCGAATTTCCATGCTTCAGGAAATGAAAAATGAAACAGTTATTAAAATGATGAATGTCCAGTAAATAGTCATGCAGTCAAAGATTTTATTGTTAAATTAATTTTTTTTTGTTTTGAATAATATCTAGTCATTGAAGGCAATATTGAATTTATAATAATGAATTTAATGAGAGAATTAATAAAATTAAGACTGAAATATAATTGAAAAATTTATTTCCTAAGAAATTATTTTCTTTACCTATTTTTTTTCGTTTTTAATTTTATTAACTTTATTTTTCTGTCTGATATTATAGTTAAAATAACACGGGAAATTGTAAAAAATAAAAATAATTATAATTGATTAAAGAAAAAACCGTTGGGAATTTCAAAAAAAGTTGTGCATATTCAGAGAGAGAACTGTCAAAAAAAGTACCCAAACTGTGCATATAGCGAGACAGTACTGTAATAATTTTTAAAAAATCATTTAATTTGGAGCAAGAATGTGGTATTAACCTGACGATCCGAGGAACACTGCCGATCGCTGGTACACTTCCCTTAACTTTCGTTCTAAAATATTTATTTTTTTGTTTTTATTTCTATAAGTAACTTAATTGCCGTCACTTATTGAGATATAGAAATGTCATTTCCTGGACACATTTTCTGTCTTTCCCTACGTTGTTTTTGCGTTTAAATGTAAATAATTTTATATTATACAACTTTCTAAAACATAACAAAAAACAGTTTCTATATTTGAGAAAAAAATGAATCTTTGATGCAAAACATGTTATTTTAGCGCGATACGCCACTCTTATTCTTAGAAAATACCAGTATTACACATAATATTTCTGGAGATTTGACTCAGATTTTTCACAAATGTGACACTTTGCATGGATTAATACAAGAACACTTTTTTTTAAATAAAATATTAATCAATAGTTAATTATTATTGAAAGAAATAGTTTTTTGTGCCTAATTATCATTTAATTTTTATCACTAGAATCAATGAAACGCCATTCTTTAATAACCTTTTAAAGAAAATCAGCAAAAAATATTTATGAAAATTTAAAATTAAGGAAAATGTTCAGTATAAACCTTTTTAAGATAAAACCGGATTTAAAATGTACACAATTTTCTATCTAATTATGTAATGAAAAATTAAGAAATCCCAAAAATGCTTAAAAATGCCACTAAAATCGTGAAAGTACGATATAAATAACATAAAAATTGAACAAAGTTCCAGGAACGTCTTGTGTCACGCTGTACAAATTTTCCATAAGACAAGTACTATACAGAGTCCTACACGTCGTACTACTGTACAAACACCGAACTTTTGGTGGTGAATGTGGGGAAAATACCGTAGCGCCGCCGCATTGGTGGCCACCGCACAGAATTAAATTAGTTTTTGATGGTGACCACCACGCTCTGAAGAAATTGGGGGGTCGCCACCGTCAAAATTTTTCGAACCCAAAACTCTTTCGTTACTGGGTAAATTCGAACGTCGTTGGGTATTTTTGACATTTCTCACCTCCGAAATTCGGACGATTTTCTTTCAAAACTAACGAAATTTATGTGAAAATAAATTGTATTTTGAATCAAATTCCCGTAGTTTCTCACAAGTCTTAGTGGTAATATATACTTCCTTCTCATTTTATATGTTTATAATGTATGAAAACATTCCTGAAGAAGTACAGAAATATGATTTGCATTCATCCAAAATACGAACTTTTTAACATAACCTCATATAATTGACATTTTGAATCCAAACGACGCTCGAATTTGAGAGATTCAGATTTGAGAGACTCTACTGTAATACGAAAATGATAAGATCCTTTCAATGTTGCATCTATGACCTGGTAATTGATGCAATACAATTGGTTTTTCTTTTTGAGAAGTCTTTAGAAGACAGACCGTTAAAAGTATTTTGTGTGTTTTAAAGCCAAAATAAATATCAAAGTAAAATGTAGATTTTGGATCGATTCCATATCTATTATGATACCTACGTATGCAATTTTCCAAATAATAAATTGGCCAAGATTGCACTTTAAATTAAATTAGTATTCAAAATTTTCAATGCTCTTAATTCAGAATTTTAATTAGGCTTGAAATTGATAATTTAATTACATTAGATGTGTCTATTTAAATGAATAACTGTGCAACTAATTGACTTAACCACCGAGAAAATTGCTCAATAATTGACCCGAAGCCAAAAATATTTGCAACTCATCTAAATTTGGTGAAATTATTCACAGCTAAAATCATTTAACTAAGATTTTGAGGATTTTATTAATTAATTCAACGAATCTTACCTCTGGACATTTCTTGCAGCAGGATTTTTTATCTGGTCGATAGGCATCCTTTTCGCTGCACTGAAGCTGCGGACATTGAACTTTAGGGCATGTGATCTTGAGACTCACAGGATCACACGTGCATATGGCACAGGTATCGAAGCCACTCGGCGGCAAGTACGGATGCCACGAGTAGCCCGCTTGGTAGAATTGACTCCCCAGTTGACAACCCCTCTCGACCTTTGACAGACTGACCTCCTCGAACGTTTTGGCATCTGAAAGGCATTTCATTTGTTTTTAATTGATTGTGAAAAAAATCAGCTTACACAGGAAAAAAATATTTTGTAAAAATGTTCGTAAATGTTTGTGAATTCCTATGGGGGAGTCACGAAATGCTCGTAAATCGTATAACCCACAAACAAGTTCGTAAAAGTTTGTACTTTTTTCACAAACATTGTTCGTAACATGGCAACTTGTTGGGTGTTTTTGTTCTTTTACAAATTTTTATTTGTAAATGTTCGTAAACACAGTAAAAATGTTCGTAAAATTTTGTCATTTGTTTGTAAATTTTGTTTATCTGACGAATATTTTACGAACATTTACGAACAAGTGACAAAATTTTACGAACATTTTTTGTGTGTTTACGAACATTTACGAACAAATGTTTGTAAAACAAAAAATGCTCGTCAAGTGATCATGTTACAAACAATGTTTGTGAAAAAAGTACAATTTTTTACGAACTTGTTTGTGGGTTATACGATTCACGAGCATTTCGTAACTCCCCCATAGGAATTCACAAACATTTACGAACATTTTTACAAAATATTTTTTCTGTGTAGAATTCAACCCATCAGAATATGAAATCTTTATCTTAAAAACATTTGACAGCTTGAAATTTTGATTTTGATCTCAATTTAGACCACATTGCCTATTAAATTTTTACTGTCACCACTATCAAAACATCATATTTCTCTTTTTTTTATTCTTTTGTATATTCAATTGTATTTCTTTTGCAACAGATTCCAAAATATGTAATAAATAAAATTAATATTATAAAATTTTTCTGACAATTGATCGGTAAAAAGATGCATTCATTTAATTTATTGCCTTTTGGCTCTGGCACATCTTTTAGATCAGGAAAATTTCATAAAATCCAAATTCACATCCCTTTCTTTCTTAAAACTTTAGCATATATCTATGCTGCTCTTTTACACTCTTCTTCTTCTTTTGAACATCACATAAAATTAAATTTAGTTCAGTCCAATTAGGAGTCGAAAGAGTAGGACAGACTTATGCAAACCTTTTGATAAAGAAAGGGACGCAAATTTTGATTTCATGAAATTTTACCGATCTAAAAGGTATGTCGCAGGCATTAGGTTTCTTTTTTGTCTTTAATCTAAATTTTATAATTAGTTTTCTACTTATTTAATCCTGTTAGTACTGCTTTGAAGTGGTTATAACGATGGTTTAATTGCAAAATTCCCAAAACAATGTTGTTATTGAAACTGAACATTTTGCTATCAAAAATACATGATACCTTGCTTAAAAGTGATTTCGTGGGAAAAGTCAATGCGATAAAAAACATCAAAGGTTGAGAGATGATTTTATAATATTTATTGCAAATTGTGCTGTGATTTCTTAGAAGAGAATCACAAGTTTTCTTTTGGTAGAAATCGATTTTTATAGTCATGCTAATTAAAATTTTTTAAAATATATTAACAATTAAAAGTGGCAGCATTGTTTTTTCCTATTAAAACCTCTTAAAACTTTGACAGAACAACAACTATCAAAAGAAACCAATTTTATTTGAGATTGAAGACGCCAGTAGTTGTCTTTTATGTGTTTTCGTTTTCATGTGATAATTTACTCCTGTGATTTTGTATATATATTTTTTTCTTCTCCCAAACAACTCTACGTCAATAAAAGCTATTTTGACGTGGGTCGAGAATTTAGAAAAGTGTTCTAAGGTCGCACGCATTGAGAAGGCAAAGTGCGGAAATACGCAATGACGTGGATTTAGAAAGAGGAGACAGGTATTGAGAGAATTACGTAAGATGCGTGTGAAAAGATAACTCACCCAAGCAAATCGGGCAGCACTCGCCCTTGCGATGTCGTACGTCTTCTTGTTTGCACCTCAGCGGCGGACATTTGATACTCTCGCACTTGACACGGCGGTTGACGCAGGAACACATGGTGCACTCCAGCAGCTTGTCCGCCCACTGTTCGCCTTCTTCATAGAACTGCCCAGAGGAATAGCATTTGGTATCGAGGGCGTGATACGACGGATGTCCTACGTCGTTCATTGTCGAGGCAATGATGGGCAGTTCATTGTCACTGTCATTGGGGAAGCACCGACTGGGCACTTTGACATTTTTCAATTTGGCACGCAGAAGCGGTCGCAAGAATTCCTTCGAGTACACTTCCAAATAGCAGACACTTGTCTCCAACTTGGCCAGTTGCCATTCGGGAATCTCGAGACTAAATCCCTCCAGATAGTTCCCATTAAACTCTTCAAGGAAGGTTCGAGTTATCGTCGCTCCCGGTACTTCAAAGGCCTTTTCCTCGAGAATCAGTTCTAGATGCCGATACGAATGCAAACCAGTAAGCATTAAGTCGTAGTGAAGTTCGCATGCACTATCAACAGCTACCCATGCCATTCCGGCAACATTTGGCGGACTAAACTCATCGACCTTCTTAAACAAAATCGGAGCTGGAGAGTCCCTAGCATCGGCAACAGCTTTGACAACCAACCTCCCGCGAGCAATTGTTGTATCAGGCTTCGCCAGGATGTTTACCGACAAATCCCCATTATACAGAGGCTCTAGCACCTTCGGGCCCAACCTATCAATAGTTCCTGAAGCCTCATTGGTTACCCTATTGAGAGTTGGTGTTAGATCCTCCAATTCCAGACGACGCTTTCCGTTGTCATCAACCAACGCTACAAGAGGATTGACTTCGTAATTCAAATCATTGACTTCCAAATTGTAAACCAATCCACCATCTCGATTGAGGTAGATCCATGCCAGTCCATTCGTTCGCTGTTGAGAATCTGGGTTGTGAGACGAAATAACTGTCTGGAAAATTTCGCAAGATACCCTGGATACCACTTGTCCCTGCAGTCTTAGGCTTTCAGGGTTTCTCCTGGATTCAACAGTAACAAAAAGTTTCCCTCGAGCCAGAAGTCGAAGATCACTCGTAGACACTGGAGATGAGATCTCAATAACATTAACAGCATGAGCTGGTTTCTTCACCTTCTGGATGTCCTCCAGAATGATCTGTTTCTTATCGTGAGCTTCGAGCCGGATATTCAATGGCACATCCAAAATCTCATCTGGGTTGAATACTCCATTGACAACAAGAGTTATGTGAACAGATGATGCAGTACCTCCCACAGCTGAAACAATGGCCGTTCCTCCAGCTCCAGCCATTTGTTCAGGACTAGTTCCTGGAGCTGGTTCTAGTAGTGAACTAAGAATCTCAGACTGAAGTGCTGGGTACTTTTCAATCCTTCCAGCTAGTGCTAATTCGGCTTGATACTTGTCTCCCCAGAGAATAGCTACAATTATTTGATCTTCCTTTAGAAGCTTTCTGTAGTCTCTGGGAACACGACGCCATACTCCACAGAGTTTTCCGGTGGTGTTCTGATAGATACTGAAAGGTCCATTTGTGGGAATAGTCAGGTTGTGTTCTTCTAGGATGTTTCCAGTTGCATCCATGAATTGAATGGCACGTGGGCGTGTCGCCTTCTCCGACACGTAGAACGAATAATAGAGATTCTTCTTGTGCAACGAAAATCGACCTGTTGCCACGATATTTTGGGGATTGTTGATGGAGTACATGGACTTCATTTCTTCCCGCTTCAGGATTTGGGATGTTCGTGCCGTGAGAAGAGTACCAAATTCTGAAGAAGAAAATAAAAAATCAATGTAGCATTAAAAGTGGACAAAGTCAATTACAGATACTTTAGTAACGCGATCATCAAATAACTAAGAAGTGGTTTACGGTGGATCAAGAAATGAACTACTTAACCAACAGGAATTTCCCCAGGATACGAAGCGGTACTTATTAAATTTCTACATACTATCGCGATTCAACATGAACCAAAGTAACATACACTACTCTTTTCTATGATAACCCTATAAGGCCTTGTATAACAGGCTAAGGAACGGTCTTAAGATAAGATTTTGCCAGGGCTCAGTTCTCCATTTCGGATATTCCGATGCATCCAGGCCACCAATTGGGCCCCTTATGCTTCCCCACTCCTATTCTATCTTATCCCCCGATACGGGTAGCCGCTCTATATTACAGCTCTGTGGGCTATCAGTGCCGCTACTATATCACAGCATCCCTTCTCGGTGTGTGTTTAGGATCAGTGACAGCGAATATTTGTATTGACTGAAGTACCACTTTCACATCGAAACTCGTTCTCGTACCAGCCTCTATTGTTTTAGGCGGTTCACTTTTTTGCCAATATGCATCATTGACATTACTATTCATTCATTCACTGGACGAATTCAAAGTCGATATGGCATGAGAAATCTTTTTCTGTTGCTGCTCAGCTTTGAACCCCAGACCTCGCAGTCATAGAGCTACTACTCTATCCACTGACCCACTCGAGGTCCTAAGGAACGATCTTAGCAAGAAACTAATTGGGACGAAGCTAGTGCTAACAATAATGAAGACGACTGATTTCCGATATCCAACAAGATTCAGTAGGCTGCTCATTTCATTCGCACTGATGACCAGACTGATGAAGGGCCCAACTGAAATCCTAAGGTCCCGTAAATTAACAAGAAAGACTCTGTAACCATCCAAGTCGGAAGGTTTTCAGGTGGCTGTTGGACTGCGTCAGGGATGTGTTCTATCACCATTGTTGTTCATATTATATATGGACAAGATTATGGAACGCAGTCGGGGGCGGAATGCGATTCGTATTGAGGATTTCAGGGTGAGCCATCTCCTCTTCGCAGATGATTTGGTTCTTTTTGGATCTTCCGAAGAAGAGCTTCAGCGCACACTTGACCGATTTGTAAATGTTTGTGCCGAAACAGGTATGACGGTGAACGTGGGTAAGTCGAGAGATCATAACTTCGATGGTATGGACATGTTCAACGCATGAATGAAGAAAGATTCCCCAGAAAAGCTATGCAAGCCATTGTGAGGAGACCTCGACCTCAGGGCAGACCTAGGGCAGATCCTTCCTGAAGTGGCGGAGAATCGACAAGCGTGGGCTGCTAATTTGGATGTCATGGGCCCGTGACCCAAATAGGGATAAGCGGTTGAAAATGAATGAATGAATGAATGACTTTGTCGTACTACAAGTTACGAAAATTACGGAAATGTAATTGTCGTAAAGCAAACACACCTAAATAAGGTCAGGTGGGTTAGTCATTTGGTGAAAAGATGATCTAAAAGTAAGGTCAAAATGGCTTCTTAAATAACGTGTCCTAAAGATTGTTGAAGGATTCAATGGCAGATATAGTTGGTTAATGTTCGAGAAACGCTTCGTTGAGCAGTTCCCTAACTTTAGCTTTATGGATTTTAGGGAGTTGTGTACTCTCTGGCTTCTATGGAGTACGTCTAATCTCTTCCATCATCTAATGAAAACTGTCCCAAAGCTTATTCGATAATCGAAATAGAGCAAGAGCCGGTAAACATTCATGTAAGATCATGAAAGAAAATCCATAAATGGATTGGTTTTCCGTTTATGGTAGCGGAGAAACTACCGCAAATAAAAGATTTCTAACAACAAGGACAACGCAAGCTAATTGGTTTTTATAAGCAAACTTCATATCTGAAGAAGAGGAGTCTCTCGTAGTTTTCGTTGGATCGGTGGTTTAATTCTAGATTCGGAGTACGTGAAACTACGGTTCAATAAAGAGTACCAGAGAGTTCTAAAGAGTTCTTAGTATGAAGTCTCAGTTTTAGTTTTGATTTGAACTTAGACAACAAGCATAAAGACCATAAGCAATTGTATGCAAAATCCGGTCATAAAGTATGACGCAACCCTATTTAAACATGTCATTTAATTGTTTTCTATAAAATTTATGTCATTTTACTTGGAAAAACTAGTTAAAAGCTGCTGCGAAATGATGAATAATTCTTATCACTACTGAGTTGCTTCCTCAACAAATAAAGCAATTTAAAATGTCACTATATGCCGATCACATATTTGATCATAACGATCACGAATGATTTATCGTTTTCTGACGATTCCCAAGCCGATCCCCACAGTGACTACCTTTTAATTATCTCTCGGCAACTTGGAGGCATTTCATAACCGATTCTTATGCATTGATCGTGCCAATGAAAAACCCCCAAGATGGTGAAACATTGTAAAAGAGTGTTTGGGCCAAATCGAAGAAGGTGAGAAAACCAGGGTGAACTCCTGTTCTTATCCCATCTTTAACCATTTCTTCAGCCAATTCTCCATCTCATTCTCACACCCATCTGCATTTCACGAACTACTTATGGGTATTGTTCGCATTCCGAACACGTTTCATTGATTTTTATCGAAAATTCCAGCTAAAAAGGCAGTTGAAACATTGGATGCTTACCTTTTATGTTGCGCTCATCTTCGTTAGCAATTGTTGGCGGTGGAACATCTTGGATGATACCTGGAAATTAAGGAAGAAAAAGAAGAATAAAATAAAAATGCCGCATTACATTTTAAGAAAAAAAAGGCGCACTAATCTCAGACGAGTGACAACCACAAGGGAAGAAAAATTAATATTCGTAATTTTGGTCTCGTGGAAGATTGGTTTGTGTTTGAAGATGCTACGGAGCAGCGAAGAAAAAAAGAAGATTGGGATCGTCTAAATTAGTTTTTTTTTACTTCAGTCTTCTAAGATTGTATTGAGGAGAAACATTTTTCGAGATCAAGTATTGGAGTGTCTGTGTGCAGTTATGATATCACAATCGAAAATAATCATTCTCAAAAGAGTCCACTGTTTATTGAAGTCGCTCAATGTGACGAGAATATGAAATTTACATAATATCTCATTGACTTCGGCACGTTGTCTTGTTCTTCTCTTTTTCTTTAAACCTATATCGCGTTTTTATAATTTTTTTTCCTTCGTCTTCACTGTTTTTACATCATCAGTCTTATATATGGTTGAAATCAATAAAATGAATTAGCTACTATTTTTTTTACGCCAAACTCTTCTGCACAAGCTGAGCAAAAGCATCAATTTTTATTGCGAGCAATTTACAGGATGATTCTATCCACTTTAAAATATGTCTTTCATGTGGGACTCGTTGCTTTAACCATGTCATCGTCTTCTTTGAGTCCCAAGAGGTAAGTCATTCGGATGAACTAACGTCTTTCACTTTAAGGATATTTCTTACAAATACTTAGAAATGTAGGGGAAAGTGCTCTTCTTTCGAGCGTTCATGCCTTCGAATAATGTGAATTTCTTTTCTTTTGAATAATTTAAATTTCTTAGGAATACGAATTATTTAAAAAATAACAATTTTTCCAATTTTTGGTTTTCCAAAAATGTATATAGTATTTTCAAAATAATTTAATTCTGTATTAAATGTATTCTCTTAATTAACATCATAAAAATCGATTAAGGTTTATGCCCAATGCACAATAACTTTGATTTGTAAACATGTTTTTGACAGTTCAATGAGAGTGCGTGAGATCTAGATCTAGTCAACTCGCTCATTCTCATGGGAAATTTTGAAAACATGTTTACAAACAAAAGTTATTGTGCTTAGGGCATTATAGTCATAAAACTTTCTTGCTAAAAATTAAATCTGATGTGTACTAAATTTTAGTACAAGATATTCAGTTAATTAAACATTCTTTATTTTTAATTATTAAATATGTTTCAGCAACCAAATCTTTTAGAAGCTCTTAATTAATAAGATTGACAAGTATTTATCTCTTATTATCATTTTAGGTGTTGAATTCTGCGTGTACTAAAATAAAAAAAAGATAATGAACCCTTTTAAAAGCCGCATAATGAAAAAGTATTTTTAAAACAATGTAAGTTCAAAATTTTCTTTCGACGAAAGACACCGTACAAGGATTGCCAATCGCACGTAGTAGAAAAATGGAAAGGTGTGTGTATGTTACATGTACTAAATTTATTTTATGAAAAATACTAAACCAACCTTAGTACAACGTTAAAAAAGCGATCTTCGCGATCCTAAACAAGATCAGTCTGGAGATTTTGTGAAATAGAAATCTAAATTGTTTATTCGATTTACACTAGTTAAAATTTAATTTTTAAGTGTACTAAATTTAGCAAAATTATTCAAAGTTAAATCTTAACAACTATTCATAGAACACAAAGTACAGTTGTCTGAACAACATCAGTGATATTATTTATTAGTAACAATTTGCAATTTATAATGCCTGATAAAGTAAAAAAAGACGATGTCTAATGATTTTAGTACAAAATCAAAAATATAATTTTTTAAAAAATAAATAAGTGGACATATTTCCGAAAATAAATCAATTAAGTATACTTTTTGTGAAAAAACAATGCTTAAATTTTCGCAGTTTCGTTTTTGGTCAAGTCCGAAATTATACGTATAAGATTTTTAGAACAAAAATAAAAAAAATGGAAATTAATTTTTATAAAACAATAATGCTAACCTTTTATTACTTGATTAAAATTTAATTTTTTAATGTATAGAACGACTCTAATAGTGTGAATGTTTTCAGCTGTTGTATTGCCTAGATTTTACAAGTCTGTATTTGTTAGAACTTAGAAGTACTAATTTACTTTTTAAATTTTAACTTCAGTTTCCCTGTTAAAAAAAATAGAACAAAGTTTAGCATTTATACGCCTTAAATTGATTTCTTATTTGAAAGATTTAGAGTTGCATTATGTTTGTCAATCTTTAAAAAAGAATATAATATGTACTAAATTTAGTACAAAGAATAAAACTGCGAATCTTGAAAAAAAAGACTGCAAAGTAATGTTTTACTTAATAAGTCAGTGTTTAATTTTTTTTGATTAAACTTTAAAAAATGTTTCTTAGAACACATTCAAGTCATTCTGATCTTTCTTATGGTTCACCCCTTTGAGCGTTCCTCCAAAAACCCATTGAGAGAATCGTGTGGCGTGGTCTAAACCACCCAGAGATACTCCGTGGATTGTGCCGCGTGCTCCCAAGAATTCACAATTTGTCAAAACGACATAAAATTTATTATACGGAAATATTAATGCAAAAAATGTGTTGCTTGTGTAATTGGCTTTTAATATGCATACCGTGTAGACAGTCATTTTACATAAATAAAATGTGTATCTCCGTCTTGTCCTGTGGTTTTTTGAGCACAAAAGGCAAAAGTTTGAGACAAGCTTGAGAACACGAAGAGGGTTGATCATTTGCAAAAATTCTTCAGTTGAAACTCTTGGTGCGGAATTCTCTGCTCAAGAAGATTCTTAGTTTGTTCCCACGAAACCCACATATGGAGGATTTTGCATTTATTGGCATCTATTGAAGAGTCACAAATCAGTGAAGAGGAGCTAATTCACCACCATAAATTATAAATGGAATATTGCTATGTCATCGAGGAATAACTTAGTGATTATCTGGCTTGTCATTCCCATAACAGGAAAATTTCCTTATGGCATGTTTCACCCACAAAGTATTTTTGTCTCTCATTTTATTTCGCAAACGTGTGTCTTAAATCGTATTTTTTTCTATTTTTTTTTATGTACCAAAATCAGAAAAATTTCACAAAAGGAAGATCATGATTAATTGACCATGGAGCCTAAATCTGCTGGACTTTCCACGGATAGCGTCAAAACAAGAGACAGACAAGGGTCATTGATGCAAAATATCTGGTTGAGACTAATGTGGGCTTTCTTGGTGAGATACGTTTAGCGTATTTTCCGGTTGTATAACAAGACATTGAGATTATGATGTTGAGACAACTTTTCGATTTCGCGTGGTTAAGCTTTTTTAGGTGTTATTGTTTTGAGGCCAGTAACAGCAAGTTTTGCTTTTTCTTATTTACATCCCAAGAATATTTCTCGCAAAACAGTTGGACGATTTTATATAATAATCAAGTTTATGGAATTTGATTGCGAATAAGCTGATGTATACGTTAGGGGCTCGTCTGATTAACTTCCTGATGAAAGAGAAAGTGGAAAGAGTGTAAATTCTTTCATTCACTAGCAATCATTCGAAGTCAGAAATCCATTCAATCGAAACTTTATATGTAAGATCTATCGCAATGAAAAATGTAAAATATTTCTTAAATAAGTTTGAACCTTTTAAATCTAGATCTCTGGTTCGGTATATTCGTAACATATTTTTTCGGTTTGAGTTTTTGTTCTGGATATTTTAATTGGGTTTTCTGGTAAGAGTCTGACTCCTCATCTGATGACAACTAAATCTTTGAAAATCAGAAGTCTGATCAAAGTTTTTAATTAATTTAAATTTGGAAAGAATCTAAGCTAAATTGATTATTCTTCGCAAAATATTCTGTAATATCCTCGGAACAAATTTAATTATACATCGTTCGAAACTAGAAAGCAACTGATAAGACTAAAACAAATAAACTAGGAAATATTAAATATTTTTAATTTTTTAAATAATAATTAACAGAAATAAAGTTTTCTTCACTTAGTAGCTATGCATTATCAAATATCAGACGAGAATATTACAACTAGCCTCCAACGGTTATAATGCTTTAAGAATTTGATACCTCTATGACTCTTCGAAAAAAAAGATCGAATGAAATTCGAAAGAAACAGGGGAAAGTACTCTCTCTTCGAACGTTTATGCCGTTTATGCCTTCGAATAATGTGAATTTTCTTTTATTTTTCCTAAGAGATATTTACATTTTTATTAAATATTAGTTAGCTTATCATCAATTATTGATAATTATGTGATGTGTATAAGTCTTTAGAAAAAATAAAAGAAAATTCACATTATTCGAAGGCATGAACGTTCGAAGGGAGATTACTTTCCCCTATCACTTATCATTTTAAGGCAATGAGACTTTTTATAGAAGCCTAATCTTTAAATCCTTTAATGTTCGATAAAAACTACTTTAAAATTAAATGAAAGAAAAATAAAAACCAAAATAATAAAAACTTTCTTTTTCGAAAAAAAAACACTATAAAAACAAAAATTATGAGAGTTCATGAAAATTCATTACGATGCCGGAATATAGAATAATCTATCACCAGTAGGAGAATTCTGTAATTTTTCTGGAATTGTGACATGTGAGTTCGAAACTTCACATTACCAATCGAGCTTTTTCTCATATCACATGAGTTCGAAAATGTAATTTATTGATTTTTTTTTATGAAATCTTTTTACTTAATGATATTGTGCAAATACAGTCCGTGTTGGTTGATTTGTTTAGTAAAATTCATTGTCATTTGATGTCAGAAAATTCAAATAAGATCACTTCTGACATTGACACGTGAGTTCGAATGGCAATGTCATGGCTACAGAATCATATTTTCGAAAAAGATCTCTCCTAAGATTCAAACGCAATTTGTCATATATGGAATTGAAAGAGGGTTACAGAATTCTCCTACTACATTTTTTTACATATCGTCAAATATAACGAATTTTCAAAAAATGAGTAGGGAATTTGAACCAAATGATATATCTGTATCAAATAGTGAATAGATATCTTACAATTTAACAAAATTTACTAAACAAAAATGTTTAAATTTAAAAAAATGGTAAATATAGGGAAGTGGAGTACCTTCGAATTGTGATACTTTAAAAATGTATTTATTCCTATTTTTAAATAGCACTGGATCTTATCATGATATAATTTAGTTCCACAATCTGAAGCTAAATTACATTATTAAAAGGTTCTATTAGACTTAAAAGTAAGATAAAATGCCTTTTTTCAAAGGGTTCCTCATTTTAAAGATATCCCACTTCCCCCTGGATCTCTTGTAAGCCCGTGGCTGGATCTTAAGAATTTAGAATAAAAAAAATTAGGATCATTGCTGATAGGTTCTTCTACAATTTGTAGATTATTTTTTGGTGGTTGAAATATTCTAAATCACTTCAAATTAGAATTTATTTTCCCATAAATATTCCAACTAGTCCTATTATGATACCACTTCTGATCTCTACTAAAATGTTGGATCACTTTTGGTTAAATTTAAATATTTTTATTTTTTTACTACATTTAAATATTAAATATTATTATTTAAATATTTAATATATTAAATTTAATATTAAATACTATTATTTAAATATTTTTATTTTTTTATTGTTCATTCGTAATGCCCTTTGAAGACTGGCGGCAGATTCTGTAACTAATGAGAATTGTCATATGCGTGAATTTAGTTTTTAAAGATTTTGAAAGTTTTTAAATAGGAACCATTTAGTTATTGCTTTATATTTACTGATTTTTTCCATTTTTAACATATGTTATGACTATTCTCACTGTCCGCGTGACAATTCTCACTTGTGTATAGAATGCTCCCTTTTGTGTTATGTGCCATCCCATCAAGCACAGTTAGGGTAAAGTGGTACAAGTTGGACAGTGGTATAAGTTGGACAATGGTACAATTTGGACAGGGCTTTTCGTCTTGATAAATTTAGTACTTCATTTTTATTTGTATATTTTTAATGCTTTAGTTTTATAATTTGGTTTCTTGTGCTTAGAAACAAATTTTATACATATTTATCAAGAAAAAAGCCATGTCCAACTTGTACCGGCGAATTGTCCAACTTGTAACACTAATTCCAAATTATACACTTTACCCTAACTAAAAAAAGTCAGCGTTTTCAGCATATTTTTGCTGAAAATACTGCCAGTGTCCGCTGGGATATAAGTGGAAACGTTATTAAAGTTCAAATTTAAACATTATCCTTTTGTAATCGTTTTATCAACCACCTTCTGAAAAGTAAAATTCCCACTGTCTGTGAATAAATTAAGTTGAGGAGCAAGAATTGAATGCTTGTCTCTGTGATCTGAGAGACTCATCTCTTGCATCTCAAAGGAGGAAGAGAAGCACGTTGGGCTTTAACAGAAAATAGTGTGTGAGCGACTGTCAATCAATTTGATGGTTGTGTTGTGTTGGGTTTCGAGATCAATTGAGATTCCTTGGTGATTCCACTCAATTCCCATATATCGATGTGAAATGGTGGTCACATTGTGAGAAAACACAAATATTTCCTCCACTTGGGAATTGAGACACTGCGCCGTGATTTTCTCGGTCTCTTGTCCCATCGAATAGGAATTCACCATCAATAATCCCTCCGTGGTTAGTTGCCTTATCCAATCCACTGCAGAAGACCAACCCGCGCGAGACGAGAAGAGACACCGTGGTTAGACAGAATAGAGAGATATATCTAAGAGGCAACAAATCATGATATTAGTCGTTCTGTGTTCTCTGCCATTCTATTCTTAGGACTTTTGTGACGCGTTCTCGTGTCTATTCGCAGCGCCCTTGAATGCCACAGACACAGACGACGTGTTAAATTGTTACTGCTCCGATGCTCTTTCTCATACGCCGTTCAACACCCAATATGCAAGTGTACTCTTGCCACCCAGAGATAATCTCTTATGGGTAAGAAATCATATCAAATGCCATCCGCGAGGAGGTGGGATCGAATGGAAGCAGAAGCAGAGGAATAAGCTAAGAGAAATATCTTTAACAAGTTTATGATATCTACGGATTCTTTCCAGTCACCTTCAGGCATTGTTAAATCTATATTTCTCAGGAAAAGAGGATTTTCTCTGAATTTGTAAAAAGGTTTAATAATTCAGATTTAAGATGATCAATTCACAATCTCACCTTAAAAGTTGGTAAAGCATTATAATTTTTATGCTGTGTGAGATTCTAAGAAAATGTACCATTGCTAAATCCTAGGGGGAAGTAAGGTACCTTTTATTTGGGGTAGCTTTAAAAAGGGCTCCTTTCTCCCATTTTTAAATAGAACTGAAACTTATCGTGATATTATTTAGCTTTACAATCCCATTTTGAAACTACATTACATTATGATAGGCTTTAATTCCTTTTAAAAATAGGAGAAAAAGTCCATTTTCAAAGGTACCCCAATTCAAAGGTGCTGCACTTTTCCCTATATTAAACAATAAAAGTGATCGCTATACTCATTATTTTAGTACAAATTTTACTACTAATAAAATCGAATTACAAGTTCGTTCCTATGTTTTCGTGTTAGAAAAATTGCCTAACCTATACAGACGGCCTAGGAGCGTGAACGTTGTAAGGGTGCTTCTTCTATTACTACTCTCCTTTCTATATATTTCTTGTGGACAGTCACTTCTATGAAAGTACGAAAATCTATCGAATTAACAATATTTGGCATAATGATCGCTATTACGTGATCGAAGCTCAAAATAGACTCGGACTGATGCTCAAGGATATTTGCCTATAAAATTTGATGCTAAAAGATCAGTTTAAACTTTCATAAATTGCAAGTTTAGCCTTTAGCATTATTTTTGCATAAATTTCCTTCACTGACAAACTTTATAGGCTAAATATTCTCAGGATCAGCTTAAGTCCTTGAGTCAATTTAGAGCTTTAAACATCAACTGAATGCAGGTTTAATGCGAGAATCAAGTCCAGGATCGCTGCCGTCATAGAGCCGGAGCTTTTTTGAGTACTAAGAACCATTTTACTCTTTAGTCGATTTATAAAGGAAAAGACGAACTCGGAGCACAAAAATTAATTAAAATGGACTTGTGGGCCAAAACCGGTTTTTTCTGTTTTTAGTACATTGTGGTTAAATTTTTGAAAGTAAGGTAAAGGACCCTATGTCGACCACTTAAGGAGGTGTTTTGTGAAAAACTTATGAAAAAACAGTTATAATTTGTCTTTTTAGATAGGGTTTTTATCTAAAACTATAGAATAGATCCTTATCTATCTTATGGTGAACTTCATTTAGACATAATATAATTTTAAATTACAAAAAAATTAAACTGTTTTATAAATGCGATGTGTTCCTCTACTCGACCACTCTGATATCAGAGTGCCTTTACTCGACCGCCTGGGGTTCCTCTACTCGACCACCCATTTTTTCTAAGAAATTAAATAAAACACAAAACTATAAAGTCATGCATTTAACTTTGGCTTTCTAACACTTCATGAATAACGCTTAAAATTAAGTCAATAATTAATATAAAATAGGAAAACTCAGTTTTATGAATTTATTCAGAAGTAGTAAAACATTTAACTGAAAAAGCTCCACTTCCTATGATTCGTCGACAGGTCGAATTGAGGAACATTTGAAATGCACTTTCAATTTTAAGACCTTAAATTTAATGTTTAACTTAATCGTAGAACTAAAATTTTTGCATAGAATAAAGATAAAGTCCTCAACTTGCGATTATACTCAAAATTTGAATTCTCAAGTAATCTATAAGAATAATAATTGAAATAATTCCTTAAGAAAACAAATAAGAATATCAATAAGAATGCTATAAATTGATGAAAAATTGCAAATTTTTATTTAAGAAATACTTTTAACACTTCGTAAAAGTGTTTTTTCAGTGTTCTATGGTCAATTTCTGTGATATTTTCACTGATTTGTATTAATTATGAAATAACTGATCCTATGATGTTAAACTATTTGCCAAATATTATTGCAAATGTAAATAATTTGAACAAATATTTCGTCTGGTCGACCTGAGGAACCTAGAGTGGTCGAATAGAGGATACTTTACCTTATTTAGAGAAATTTTTAATTTTTGAAAATATATTACTATTACCCTGGCACAGTTTTTAGATCAGGAAAATTTTATAAAGTCAAAATTCACATCCCTTTCTTGCTTGAAAGTTTTGCATATGTCGATCCTACCTTTTAGCACTCTTCTTCTTCTTTTGAACATCACATCAAATTAAATTTAGCTCAGTCTAATTTTGGGCCCGAAAGAGTGGGATGGACTTATGAAAATCTTTTGAGAAAAAAAGGACACGGATTTTGATTTCATGAAGTTTTCTTGATCTAAAAAGATCGCCTCTCAAGGAGAGAGGCGGTAGGGTAAGACTTTCAGGCTTCGCAAACAGTCTGGCTTCAAACACTTCATATTTCCCCATCTTTTTTTAATTAATCTGATCAGTATAGGGGGAGGTGGGGCTACTTTGAGCTGTGGGGCTAGATTGTTATACGACATTTTAGATTATTTCTAAATGAAGCTGTTTCTTACAATTATTTTATTTAGATCCACAATTATTTTGTCTATCCAATCCAAATTACATCATGTTAAAACCTAATTTCCATTAGAAATATGTGAAAAATCATATAACAATGTCGCCCCAAAGCTCAAAGTAGCCCCACTTCTCCCTATGGCTCTATTATGGTTTGTTTGAAGGTTAAAGTTAAGCCACTAATTTAATCCCTTTTTAACTATTAACTTAATCTCTCTCAAATATTTTAGTTAACAAAACGAAGTAAATTTTTAGCAAACTTTCTATTTAACTATTTTTTAAAAGGTTGCAAGAACAACACAGTGCTGTTAACTTACAAAAGACTTCAATTTTCTTTCTAATCTCATGCTTAATTTCTATAGCAGTTTAAGATATTTTTAGAACATGCTCAGTAATTGACAGATGTCACAAATTTAGTACTAAATGACAGTTATTATCTGAAAAAATGTAATTTTGACATTGAAGCTTGCAAATATAGCATGAAGAATTTGTGGAATATATAAACAATTGCAAAGTATTCTGCTGGTTCACTCTTCTTTTCGTCACATTCCACAATCATCAAAATCAAATAGCGTCAATTTATTTAAGCCCCAGACTCTCTCCCAAAGTCTGCCTCGCGCTGATGCCAGAAAGTATTTTGCCGAGATGAGAATTTAATTTGCCATAATACATTTAATAGAGACAAATGAAATTTGCGAATAAATTACAGAGACTGAGTCAATTGATTTCTATGCAACATTTAGCTCTCATCGGTCGCGTGCATTAAAATGCTGATTATTGCAAATTACCAATCAATCAGTCCACTTTGCACTCACTCAGCGTTTGAGTTATTAAAGAGTGATGCTTTTGAGGAGGAGTTTTCGAGTGATGAAGAGTGGAGTTATGAGGAAAAAAAATTACCACGGCCATGGCTATTTCACGAGGAAGGCGTGAAAAAAATGTTGATGAAATGAAAATTTTCATATTTTGAGGGGCGTTTTCAATCTCATGGGCCAGTGCAGAGATCGTGCTGCGGTAAAAAAAATATATATAAGGCGTCCAAGAACAAATACTTGAGTGTGCGAAAAGAATTTATATTCAATTTCAAAAATTCAGCATGTTTGATAAATAAATATAAATTCTCTTCTCATTCAACCCCGTAGATTTTGCGTCTCATCGGCGCGAGAACAGATGGAACGCGACTGTCTATATGAAGAATATTTTTAAATGACACCGAAAAATTCAAAAGACTCACGCTATTCGCTGTGGTTTCGCATTATCTCTCCCTCCTTCTCTTTTGCCATAGAATAAGTGAGAAATAAATGGAGAATGAGCCACAAGGAAGAAATTCTAACATTGGAGAGGATCATTAATTAAAATGAATTTCTTTTCAAATTGCCACTTGACGCTTCTGATATTTTTACATTTTCTCATCTGCAATCCTCAAGAAATTTCTCTCAATAGCTCTGTGATTTTTTTTTAATACTAATGGGGATTTTCGTGGAATTAGAAGATATGGCACAGTGATTATAATGATTTAAAACCACAATAAATTTTCAATTAGAAAATACATACACTAGTCCGATGTTGGAGATGAAAAGGCGAAATTTCAGCAGAAAAAAAGCTGATAATTGGCATATGATTTATGATATGGGAAGTAAATTTTAGAACATGTGCTAAAATTTCACAATTTAATTTCTTTGACACTGAATTTTGACACTGACAGTTCGTCTCTGTCATGTCAAATTTCAATTGAAAATTTATTTAACGTGGTTTTGCCAAGACACCACAGTTGGTCGAGTTTAATATCAATACAGTAGACTCTCTCAAATTCGGGCATATGGGACCGAAATGTCAGCCGAATTAGACAGAAATTCGGGCGACAAACTTTTTGAAATGCAACGATTTTTTATTCATGTGCATGTAGATATTGAGTTTACATACTCATATATAACGTAAATTGCATGAAAATCCCTCAATAATGCAAAATCACATCAAAACTAAGACAAACCATGTCAAATCTGAGCACATTTGATTCATTTAATAATCATAATCAAACTTGAAAAATGACAACACACTTTTTTCAAATGTAACCGCTGCCCGAATTAAAAAGTAGGCCGATCTTAAAAGAGCCGAATTTGCGAGAGTCTACTGTAATAAAAATTCGATTATAACAGACAAAAGATGAACCTGGAATTCTCGATAGCGAGAATTTTAAACAATTTATATTAATAATTAAAATGAGATTGGATCATCAGACCCGAGCATTACCTTAGTGATAATTTACTGGATGCAATTAGAACATTTTTATTGACAGAAAAATGTCCGAGTTTACAGAGAACGCTCTACTATTTAGCACAGTGTGTTCGCTTTAGTACTCGTTAAATTTACTCTCATAAATGAAGTGTGAAAAGTTTAAGCTTCAAGAAGTTCTAAGAATATAATTCAAGTAAAAATAGTTAAACTGTCAGACCGCTACAGCTACTGTCAATGCTTTACCAAAACCGTTTTTTTTTTAAGTTTGAGACAAAAATAATAGTTTTTAGTAAAAGAATACAAATAAACAAATTTTATTCATAATAAATAGAATTAAATATTTGAATTGGTTCTTGAAATAGAACTAAAACAGAAATGTTTAAAATAAACCGGGATATATTATAGAATACGATTCGTAAATGAGCTTACTAGATGAAGGCTTTCAGGCTTCGCACATTCCTCTCGTTCAGTAATAACCTTCTCGATTTGAGAGCTTTTTCCGGTTGAGGTTTTTCCTTCACCGATTCGAAAGTATATCAGAGGGAACTTACCTAAAACCCAGTTGGAAGTTCGAACGTTTAAACCGACGAGTTACATAAAAGTGAGCAAGTTCATAAAAAGGACATTTATATTAATAAAATTGCAATTCAAACATTCTGCTATCCTGAAATTTTACAGAAATACACAAAAATTCACTTTTTGCAGCAAACGTTCGTACATTTTTGTTGACATTGTTGACGATTGAAGTGTCAAGAATACCGAAATTCGAAATATCAGAACAATCAGCGCTAAAGCGGGCGGTATATGAACTTACACTTTAGGCTTCTGGTTAGAGATGGTTAAATTTCAGAAATTTTACAGCAGTCGTCACCTACTTTAGGCGGAAATTCATGAAATTTCTTGAATTTTACCAACCCTACTTCAGGTAGATTTTCGAATAGGTTTGACTTGGCTTTGGAGTGACTTTGTCTCTACGAAAGGTTATATATTACTGAAAAATATTTTTATTATTATTAAAAACTATTATTAAAAATATTTTTTAATTGTATTTTTTGATAAATAGGGTAACTGTGCCAAACTTCGGACATCTTGCAATTTCGGCCACTTCTTTTAATTCTAAAATTTCCATGAATTTTTAATTTTTGCATAGTCCTAAGATTATACAATCGAAAAAAAAAACAAAAAAAGTCGCTTTGACGAATGAGAGAATGTGATAAAGACATTGCAAGAATACCAGAAAGGCAAGGAATTATGAGAATCAAGGTGGCCGAAATATTACCCAAAGCTATGTCTATATTTTTATTCTTTCCAAAATGTTTTAAGAATAATTTTAGAGAAAACAAACACGATAAGCTATCTAGAATGCTCCAATAAACACTTTTAAAAGAAGTAATGAAAAATTCAATTTGTATTAAAAATATTACATTTCAATCTTAAAACTTTGGCGCTTACATGCAACTGCGGCAAAATTTGGTACAATAACCCTAAATTTTTTTAATTTTATAATTTTGAATTTTATTTTTCTTCCTTTTTTGTATATTAGTACTTAAAAGCTTTTCCATATTGGGAGCAAGTTTCGCCAAAAATTGCTTTTTTAAGGAAATTTCTTGGACTGCTGCAGGAAAAAGCAGGAGGAAACGTCAAAATTCTATATCAAAATTTTTATTTTTCTCAAAAATACGTAAAATAAATATTGTAAAAAGCATAATTTAAATTGAAAAAAAAAAAACGAAATTTCTGTTACGTGTACGTAACATATTTTAGGACTATACTTCTTATGGTATAATGTATTTAATTGTTATGGTTTTCCTTTCAAAATTCAATTATTTCTTTTAGTTTGATTGGTTATGAGTGTGTATGGTTTGTTTGTAGCCTAAAGAAGTGCCCCCACTTTATTCTATATTTCGAATAAAAAAATGTATTCAGAAGAGTCAGTTAAAATGCAAGTATCAGCATAAAGTAGCGGAAAAGCCACTCTCAAGTAAGCATTCTAAATGTGTCGATAAGATTTTTCGCATGAAACAGCAATAAAAATCTCGAATGTTCAATGAAATGATACAAACGAAATGGAAATAAGGAATGACGCTCAAAAGTGCGAAGGAGTGGCACAAACTTTATATATACAGTAAATACCAAAACATTCTCAAACAAACAATTTAGGCTATCAGTCCATTGACTTGCCTATCCCCAATAACTGGGCTATCGCAATTACATCATTTCCTCCTTTATTCATCTATGATAATCAGAATAATTTCTGCGATATGTCTTTCATTGAAAATCTTTAGTGTTTTGCGACTTTGAGATGGGACACTTCACATTTTTATCTGAGCCAAGTATTTTCCGTGATGACTTAACTTTGGGACATTTTTTTTCTATTAGTTGATCTTTTTTTTCGTTTACTCTTTTTTTCAGAATTTTATGAAATAATTTTGTCATTTGGTGTTTCTATCTCGAAAGAATAATTTCCGCTCTGCCATTCATTTTCAGTCGTTCGTCTCTTTTTTTTCGCTTTCTTTCACCCAAAAGAGCAAGTGGTGATTAGTCAGTGAGCAAAAGCTTCTTTTCCTCACCCATTTGGATTGATATTTCCTCCTCAATACCGTCAACGTTTCTTACTAAAAATATTTCAGCATTGTCTTTCTCATCCAGGATGTAACACTTGAGAGCGAATTCACTCTAACAAAATGAACTTGCGGTTAATATAAAATTTAATTATTGATTTTTAAAATACACTCTTGAAATTTCAAAGTCAAGAGTCAGATCTATTTCATCATAAATTGCTGTATCTAACTCCGATAAAGCATATTGACCACTATAAAAAGAAAATTTTAACCCGAGACACATACCAGTCAATGCTTAAAAACCAGCGTTAATGAACAATGGGTGACTGCTTACCAATTCATATATCACATTTCTTGCATTAATTCAGTTACTTTTTAAGCTGCAATAACTTTAAAATAGATCTTAAAAATCCAGACATATCTGAATTTTAAAATGTGTCTTCGCTAATCAGAAAGTCTTCGAGAACTGTTTTCGATTGTTCTCTGATTTTGGGCTTTGCAATATTTCTTTTATAAGTTTTTCGTACAGTTCCTATCTGTTTTATTAGTGAAGCATTCAAAGTCTTTTAGAATACTCGAAGTCACGAGATTAAACTTTCCGTGAACTATAATCTTTCCGTACAGAAGTAGATCTTGAAAAATTCGAAAATATATTTGAAGATCCAAAAAAGAGACTTTCTTACTTCTTAATACTTTCGCAAGGTTGCGGAAGTTACATCCTATTCGAATTTCGAAGTGCTCAAGTGTCAAAATGTGACGGTCTTCACTATTGTGAAGAAAAAATCAGAACAACGACCTTTACAGTTCTTGACCCAGTATTTAATCACTCCACAATCACCGAGTAACTCTTTTGCGAGCTTTTTAGTGTGATATTTGATAAATTTTCCCCAACTTGTTCGAAAATTTAGTATGAAAATTCGAAATTGAATTTGAATTCTTCGAACTTCAACTACTTTTTGTGGAAATAGAGTTCCATTTACCTTTTATCCAAGATACTATTGGAGAATCAAAATTTACTTCTGTTTTGGATCAATATGGTTTTTGGGTATATATACCGGTTAACTATAAATTAAATTTATTTATAATGGCTCCAGCACATCTTTTAAGTCAGGGAAATTGCATGAAATCGAAATTCACATTTTTTTCATTAAGAGTGAATGAGAAATTAACATGCTTTATAAGTACTTCACTGTTCTCAAGTGCTTCTGTATTATCGACTTTTCTTTGTGTTAGTTCCTGTCTCGACTGTTTTCTTCAGTCTTCGCCGTATTCTAAAACCACCTAACAGTCGATAATGCAGAATCACTTGAAAACAGTAAAGTGCTAAAAACATGTTCGTGTTCATTTTTCATTGAAATAAGCACCACAACACTTCTTGACGTTTAAAACACTTTGAAACTTGAACCATAAATACTTCAGTTACCACGCAAATGATATGAGAAGTAAAAAACCCATTTCTCTGGTTTTCGAAACCGATCTTCGAATGTTTTTTTTCTCTTAGGAAAATCTGTCTGTGAACGCTCGACTTCATTTCCGTTTTTTTTTTATAATGTATATATTTTTTAAACCTAGTGAGATTTTATTTTTTGAATTCAAATTACTAAAAGTATATTGAAAACGTTGAAAACATTACCTTAATTTGATGTGCATTCTAACTAAAATTATAGCAGTGGAAAGTGCCTACCATAGGGGAAAGCGCGCTATCTTTGGACGACTCAAGCTTCGGACCATTGAATTTTTTCTCTATGTTCCTTAAGGATTTCACCTATAGCTTTTCTCTGAAAAATTGAGGTATTGGACCAGCTATTAAAATATAATATTATAATGGGCCTAATTCATTTTTAACACATTGAAAAAAAAAAGATTTGTGCGAAGCATAAATCGTCCGAAGGTAGCGCGCTTTCCCATAGATAAATCAAATTCATTAAAGGAATATGGGAAAAATTTGAAGTGTTCAAAGCCAAAGAGTGTGCGAAGCTTAGGGCCTTCCCCTATATCTATTTGGTAAGTATATAAGTTTTATGATCCTGGAAATCTGTCTAAATTGTAAACCTATTTGTGACTGTGCAATTTCATTTAAAATTGAAGTGAAAAGTAAAAGTTTCTTAAAAAGATTCCTCGCGTCTTAGGAACATCGCCAAAGGGTAAGAATGTGCACTAAATTAGTCATTTACTGTAAATAGAGTACAAAGTGCTAGAAATTGCCTTTAAATTAGTAATTGAATTTGTGAGTGAAATAGTATAAGCCTTCATGTTTGCCGTCGAACTTCCATCAAGAAATCACAAGTTTGGGGATGAGCCAAGAAGTCGGGCCTACAGTCACATGCCAGGTGGACGCGGGGTGAGGGTGATCTCCACCTGTAGACGTGTGACTTGTCATCTCTGGCGGATTTCTCTGTGCAATTAGCGAGCCAGCAATTTTGAGGATGTGATGATTGATAGGTATATAGTGTGATGGGAAAGCTCCCGGAATCTCTAGATGCGCTTCCGTAAATGGCAGAGAGTTGTCCCCTGCTGATCGCCAGCGGGCTTTTTTTTCTCATGGGTGGTTTATTGGTGTTTTTCACTCTAAATGATTTCATTGAACTTTGGTGAGTTTGGGTGCGTGGTGACTTCTAAAATCCACACACCCAAAACATCAAGAGAGTCTCTCACTCTCGGGTGTTGGGCTAAAATAAATAAGATGAAGATGAGTCAAAAAAAAAAAAACGAACGATTCGGCGGAGAGAAAGACGCCAAGAAAAAATCGGGTGGCGACTGTGAAAAGTGTTCCGCATATTGCCTGAAGATTTTGCCTCATGATGATGCCTTTTTTCTCCTTTTCACCAAACCCATTTCTATTTCATTACTATAATTTCCTGAGATTCGCGCGTCCACCAGAGTGGCGTGCGCAAGAGGAGCACACTATTTGGATCAGGAGTGGAGATCTCTATGGGAGAGCCGCCTTGAGTCTCAGCAACTTGGCCAGAAGCCAGAGATTGCGGACTCTTTTTTTTTCGCTGCTGCTGGGGTTTCGTCTCTCCCGCCTTTATTGCTATATGCTCATTTTGAGATAACCGCAAACTCTTGAGCTGCGACACGAGCGTCTGGCATTTCAAATAACATGTAATATATGTACTAGGGAGACAGTTCCTCACTAAATTTTATTCAGATTATTGGTCAATGTGCTCATCGGCAAATAAATTATTAATCACGGGACGGGCTTGTGCCTCCTTGTCTCGTGGTTAGTCGTACTGCGCCAAATAGGACAACATTGACTTATAAGTTATATGTGGTTATATGCTTAAGTAAAGAGTTAGGTTAGACTAAAGGGTTACAGACTATTTCCTTTAAAAACGAAATTTTTGACAAAAATTGTTTTTAAATTCATCATCATCATAATTTTCAACCGGTTATCTCTATTGGGGTCACGGGCCCGTGACATCCAAATTAGAAGCACCCGCTTATGGATCCTTCGCCACCTCAGGAAGATGTTCGGGTTCGATCTCAAGGCTCTCCAAGGCAACATTCTGAATTTGATTCAGCCACCTTGTTATAGGTCTTCCTCGAGGTCGACGCCTTCTCACAATGGCTTGCATAGCTTTTCTGGCGAATCATATGTTAAGTCCTTAATGGTAAATAAATGGGCAACCCAGACCACGGAGCAGACTAATATACCCATTTAGAACAATATTGAAATAGAGAAACTCTTTCAGGCTTTGCACATACTCTGGCTTTGACCACTTCAAATTTTTCCAATATTCCTTTAATTAATCTAACCTATTTTTTCTAGAAATGTGTGACTTAAGATTAGCTATTAAAATCTATAGCTTTAGGTAGGATCTATACCTCGACAACTGAAAATAATAGCCAAATTCGTAAAGAGAAACGGAATTAATGTCTAAATTTAAATTGATAGGTAATCAGATTTATTCACTCAAAGAAGTGTTTATGCGTACGAAGTATGTTTTATTCACTTATTTATTATAAAGCGATTGCTTATTTATTTATTTATTTAGTTATTCATTTTTATTGCGCAAGCGGTCAAAATAGGCTTGTTGCCTAAGACCTTAACCAGGATTAAAGGGGGGAAACAAAAAAAGGTAGGATCTATAGCTTTAGGAATTTGGGAAAAATATGAGGTTTCGAAGCCAGAGTACAGTAGAGTCTCGTTATAGTCCATATTTGGTTTCAGATTTGACACTTGGGTCGCACTATAGCCCATGTAATTTTTTAAAATTATCAACGACTTTTAGTATTGAAATTGCTCGACGGCTTCCACTTTCTTTGCAATTGTGGTACTTGTCCTCGCTCTCTTCATTATGGATCACAATTATCATAACTACTCAATAAAGTTTGCCAAAAATATTAAAATAATTATGCTTGTTGCGTACAAAAAACATAATCTAACTTAAAATCAATGTTTTGAAATCAACGGTCGATAAATTGTGGACTATAGAGCGATGGCCTATAGCGAGACTCTACTGTATATGCGAAGTCTCAAAGCCTTACCATACAATATCGGCCAAAAGTTTCTTGACAAAGCTATGTTCGAGATATCAGGTAGAAAAAATGATAGAGCGATTAGAGTTTACCTAGGCGGATTTTTCGTCCAAATACAAAAATACAGTTGAATCTTTCTTAACAACGTTTTTCAAAATTTAAAGGTTAGAAGGGCTCTAGAGAACGTATTTCTCAATCGAACGTTATCATTTTTGGGCTCGTTGGAAAGGTCTTGGAATTTCTGTCAATCCTGAATCGGTTTGAACTGGTTCAGAACCGATAAGAATTTTAATTTTCGAAAGTCAATTCTATTCCTTTTAAAATATTTTGGGTGATATTTTGAGTGATTTATGAATCGGTTCATATCGGTTGAGAACTGGTAAATAATGTGAAAATATTTTTGAGGTATAGCATCTAAGTTACGAGTTCGATTATTTCGTAAAGGCTGGGACGATTTGTTACCCCTTTTAATAAAACAATTATGGTCATCTTTGGTCATGAATAATGTTCAAGATTGTATCAAATTAAGCCGATGTCATACAGCTTCAGAATCTTTAGGGGGAAGTGGGTTACCTTTGTATTTGAAAACCTTTGAAATAGGGCTTTTTTCTTCTATTTTTAAAAGGAATTTAAACGGAGCCTTATCGTGATTTTAGTTTATCTCTACCAATCCATTATGAAACTAAATTGCATTATGATAAGGTTGAATATCATTTACAAATAGGAAAAGAAACCCTAATTCAAAAGTTCTCTAATTTAAAAGTACCACATTTCCCCCTATAAGCGAATTTCTCAGGCAGTTTTGCTATATCTGACTGTGATATTTTAGTCATTTACAAATACATTTAGATTTTGTATACCATTATTATTTTAAATTAAAATTACGAAAAATTATATAGGGGGAAGTTGGGCACCTTTGATAGTGGGGCACCTTCGAAATTGGGATTTTTCTAATATGTTTCTCATATGTTCTCAATCTGTTTGTGCAGCTAAATTACATTATGATAAGGCTCGATTTTATTTAAAAATAGATGAAAAATTCCAATTTCAAAGCTGTCCTGCATTCAAAGGTCTCCTACTGCCCCCTAATTATTTCTGATATTATGCAACGCATAAAAATATAATGATACTCAAATTTTTGCCCTATTTCTTACATTTTTTCAGAAGATTGATGGATTTCAGATATTGCAGATACTGTTAAGACAGCGATGGACACAAGAGTAAGGGGATACTTCACTGATGGTAATTAAATTTAAAGAGTTGCATAAAATTTATTGGGAATAGAACAAGACTTGCAAAACTTGCAATGCTATCGCGTAGGTGCGTCTGTCGTTAAAAACGGTTGCAATGAGTGGGAAAACTTCTAAAAAAATCTACACCAATGGCCTTACTTCGTGTAAAATCGATAATAAAACTGAATTAGAAACTTTTTTCAAGGGCGATGCAAAATATCTTTGTGAGATCATATAAAATAGATTTTTTTAAGCTTGTGGATATGAACAACAATAAAAAATTTCGTAAAAGTTCAGGAATTTTTATTCTGATCAATGTATTCCGGTTTATTTCCGGAAATGCCACTCTATGAAAACGTAGTCAGGATATCTAAATTAAGGATCATGATAAATCAAGAAAGTAAGAAGAATCTGGAAGGCTTCTAAATATCAAAACCAAAGCCTTTGAACAAAGAAATCGCGCTACTTGCAAAACTACTCAATGTTTCTTCAAAGGCAACATGTTGAATATCCCAATAATCTCCATTGACATAACTATTAAACAGACACGAAAATTTTTGCGGTGCCGGAAAGGCATTGATGAAGAATTTCCGCGAAAAGTTAGGGGCAATAGCGAAAAATGTTCTTTTCACTGGCTTTTATTGCCCAACATACTTCAGTGGATCTAACAAGATCTCATAAACACATTTTTCATAGCTTCTAGCGAAGATTTCCAACTGAATGAGCGTTTATTAAAAGAAAATAATTAAATGAGCGAAAAATCTCAATGCTTGGCGCATTGGATGTCGTGACCCCAGTAAGGTCATCGCATAGTGCAAAATATTGTATTTCTTGTCCTTGTCCACTTGAGCTCCCCGCACAATCATCGTGTATATAGCATTTTATCTCGCAAAAAAAAACCGCCACTTCCATAGAAGAATTAATTTAGTGATCCAACACATAAATTGTCTTCGTTCTATCTCTCCAAGTCAATTCATTTATATTTTTTTTTGAAAATTGGTTGGTGTTAAAATTATTTGTGTGAATTTTTCTATCCCCAGAGGAGCATTTTTGTGCGAAATCTTGGAAGATTGTTTTTTGGCAGCAGAAATCACCCAGAAAAACATACAAATGACGGGAAAAATTTATTAGGTAGAAAACTCGATTTTTGAAAAATTATTAATTAAATTAAATACAAAAAAAGCAGAAGCAGAAAGTGAGAGGGAGATAGATGAATCTATTATTGGCGCCAAAGCTTGTTAACCAGTTTGATAGGCAGGAAGTTAATCCAGCCAAGAGTGTTGAGAATTTTTGCAAAAATTCAGCCAGAGATAAGTTTTTCTCATAACATGAGCCATAGACTAAAAAAAAAACTGTCTAATCCATCTATCACTTCCGCTTCACTGTCTCGTCAACATAAATTGTCCGAGAATATGGAGACAGTGATAGTGCTTCCAAGAGAGTAATGTACACGTTTTATTTGCACAGAGCAACTTCAAATGAACGCAGACTCCCTTGTAAGTGACTCAAATTGCCAACAACTTAATTGCTATATAAAATAATTAGCTCAAGAACTGATTCAATAGACTATAAAAGTAACATTATTATATAGGAAAGAATTGTTCAACTCACTCGCATTGTCTCCGGGACATGTCTTGCAGCATTTTCCAGGGAGTATAACTGGGTCATCGCATGTGACTTTTGGACAGTCATACTTCATGCTGCGACATTCCACTTTGGCAACGATTCGGCGCTTCTTCTGAACCTAAAATGGTGGAAAAAATAAGAAAAAAAAGTATTAAAAATGAGATGCATAATTTGCTGAAGTCTGATGCAACATAATTATGTTCATTCTAGACCTAAAATTCAGGGATTCATCCCATTGAACCACAATGGACCTCTTAACTTTCGCTCAGGAAGTTACTATGGAAGGCAGAAACACTCTTACACTGAGAGAAATCCGAAAAGTTAAAATAACATTCCGGAAATGTTTATTTTACCCTGCAGTATTGATCCGAAATCAGTGTAAATATTATGCTTTTAAGGTGTATTAGGGGTTAAAGTTACCCTTTTCCATGTTAATTTTACCCTTAAAAAGGTGTAAAATTAACATTAAAAAATTGTGATATGTACACCTATGTGATATATATATATACACCTAAAAATGCTAAAGTTATGAGGGAAAAAATTTAATTGCACTCTCGTTTTTTTCTCAATGTGGAAATGCATAATTTACATAGTTTTTAGGATAATGACTAGCGCACAATAACTTTTGCTTGTAAACATGTTTTCAAAATTTTGTATAAGAGTGAGCGAGATGACTAGATCTAAATCTCGCTCATTCTCATTGAAATGTCAATAACATGTTTCCAAAACAAAAGTTATTGTGCGTTGCCCATAACGAAATTATTTCCTTGTTTATTTTTATTTATTTATTCATTTATGTATTTTCTTTATTTATTTTAACACTGACTTTTGAGATAAGTCTCTTGAAAGCAGAGTGCGATAGCATAATGCCCTAGACACACTTACGACTTAAGCCAAAAGACGACTTAGTGGAAAATGATGGAAATGTAGTTTGACCATTATTTCAAGTATAATTACGCTAAGCCGTCTCTCGGCTAATCCTCAGGTCTGGCAAGGCCCTAAGGATGTGAAGAGAAACTAACGGTGTCCACTGCTGTCTTAGCGTTAGTGACCAACCTCCAGAACCAAATCGGCGGAAAAATACTTTCGCAGACTGTATATTGTCGCTATGATCAACAAGTATCGTAACTTCCTCATTATTATTCAATCAGTGCAGTGATTCTTGTAAGACTATGTAAATATACATAGTCTTACTCTTACATATACATAAATATATATAGATTTTGGTGAATTTTAAACGGAAAGCTTCCTAAAATCTTCCTAAAAAGGAAAACTAAAGCTGGATAATAAAAGCTTTAGAAAAAATATTTGAAGACCGTTTATGAGCTATATCTAAACCACTTAGAATTTTTGGTTAAGAATATCGTTTTCAGACATTATTCTCAAAAACTTAAAATGCAATTTTCTCCAAAAGAAAGCTATTTAGATCCATGGGAACGTTTTTGTACACCTTTGTATTCCGGCTTATTTACGGAAATTTACTTTGTCTAAATCCGTCAAAATCGACGTAGAAATAGAATTAAAAAAAAAGAATATCTTCGAATAAAATAAAAATTAAATAAGGTCAAATTCGTAAAAAATTAGACTTATTTTTGCAAGTTTTCGAGAAAGCTCTCTATTATGTTCGAAAAAAGATTTCTTTTGAAGATAATCCTCTAATTAGGTAATTACTCTAATTACTAAAATCTTAGCTATACCTTCGACACTAAAATATAGTCTTTTATCAGTCTTGATTGAATGATGGGAACCCCAATTTATATAACATAATTTTGTTCTTAGTATCTCGCCCCCCCCCTCCCCCTTTAACCAATTGCTAAATATGCCTTTCACCCTACATACGCCACTGCAAGTGATAATATGCCAGGAGCAACAAATGATTAAGAACTCATTATTATATTAGAAATCTATTTCTTCACAAGAGGCCACTGTTTTCTCCTGCGAGTGGCGCTAGTAACGGCTATCAATAGTCGTAGTTTTAACTTATTTACTAACATTTTTCTTATAACTTTTATTTCTTTTTCTCAAAAATTTACAAAACAAAAATGTCTCTTATCTGGACGTTCCATCTTACTACTGTTAAAATGGTTAAAACTTTTTTAAGACAAAAATTTTATAATCGATGCTATATTTATTTTATTTTATAAAAAAAAATAAACATAAATTCTCCATAAATCTTGAATAGAATAACAGATTTCCATGATTAGAATTGGTAACATGCGTGTTTTAGAATATTAATAAATATGTTATCTTAAGCTACAATAAAATCTTAAAGAAGTCTTTAGGATCGTTAGTACATGTCTGTACTAAAATAAAATTAGAAAAAATATTTAAAATTGTTTTTAATGCATACTTATTAATTTTAAGTACGCAATAAAATATATTAACCTTAAACCTACCGACCGTTTTTGGTGGTTTTCCGGTCAAATGACAAACCGCTGTAGGGTAGGATACTCAACAAATTTGTCTTGGAAAAAGGCAAAAAATTAAAATTTAAACACTGAAATTATATTGCATGCATATTTTAAGAAATTCATGAAGTTTGATAGTGACATTGTACCGTTTAAATACGTGTTAATTTTAAATCGGTCAATTTAACCGGGTCTTGGTAGGGTTAGTGTTAAAGGCATTTAATTTTGAATATTTAAAAAAGAAAACCACGCAATTTTACCATATCTGTTGGATAAATTTTTCGCAAATGTTAAATTTTCCGTTTGGTTACTAGTGTTTAAACTTAAAGCTTGAGCCTCACTTTAGAGATATCTAAAATGGTCCAGATTCCAGATTGCTTCAATTATCTACAAATGACGAATGTTTTTCATCCTAAATCATCTTTTGCAATTATTCCAATGACTAATATTGCATTTCTCGATAATAAATCCAAATGTGAAATTTTCCAATGGCCTTTTGCAATATCATTTCCATGGTGAATTACTTCCCATCTAGGTTAAAAATTTTCCACTGAAAATTAACTTACCGCCACACATTCGCATCGGAAGCAGTACATGACCCCAAATGGTGGACCCAAATCCGGAAACCACGACGATCCTAGCTCTTTCAGTTGCTTCCCAAATTGGCATTCTGAAAAAAATAAACAGAGAAGAGAGAAAATTTGAGTCTTTTTATGGTAAGCAAAAAGAAATCAGCGAAAGAGACAAGTCGCGTGAAGTTCTCTCCTTTAAAAAACTCACAATCGTGAGATCATTGATGGGAAGGTCTCATTGTGAGTAAAAGGGTATTGTGAAAAAAAGTGCGTTATCAATTTCTCTTGTGCTTTTTTTCTGTTAAGCCATCACATCGAAACAAATTAATTATAAAATGAGATAAGGAAATCGTAACGAAATTGTACGCGCGTAGAGTGATATAACAGAATGAGAATGGAGGAAATTACAAATTAAAAAAACATTATACAACACACAAAATGAACTATACCGTGATACCTTATCAATTTTACACGTTTTTCCCTTAGATTTTTGCTTCTACCCCCGAAAAAATTTAACTTGGAAAGGAAAATTTACCCAAAGTATCAAATATGTCTCAGGGCGCAGTAGATTAGGCAATATTTTGGTAAAAGTGATCAGTAAAAAGTAAAGAAATATTCTTGTCAAAAGAAAACATCATGATGATATTCTTATCTTGATTAACAAAACATTGATCACCTTTTTGTTTTTACTGACCAAAATTATTTTTTTACTGGGCGTTATAAAGAATTTATTAAACAAATTAATTTTTTATTAACTACCCGAATAACACAAGGTGTGCTCTTACTATAGGAATTCTCTGATAAAGGATATTTTACATGGTCTTAAGTAAGGATGCTATTCAATCGCATTAAACAAGTCCTTTATAAGTACTTAATAAATACTTAATCAAGAATATTTTTGTACGACAAGGAGATCAGTCTATGAAAGTGTTGTTTCTTTAGTTTAACAACTTAAAAAGTAATTAATCAAAAGTCCTTAGTTAAGGACTTAGTAAAATTACTTTGATGTCTTTAATATAAACATCAAACGTTCAAACAAAGTCTTTATATAAATACGTAGTAGGGGAAAGTGACCATGCTTGATACGATCCAAGCTTGATAATAACTATTTTTTTCCTATGTTAATCAATAGTTATGACTCATCGCAATATATTTCAATAGCTGGTGCTGAGCCTCACATTTCCTAAAAAAATTAGGATCCTAGCTCTTTTTTCCTAGTTTCAGGAAGCAAAAATCAAAAATAGGCCCAAAACTGTAATTTCGATACATGATATTTCATAAATATTTCTTAATTAATGTCTCTGTTCACGAAAACTACTATCATAGGCACATAGAGGGGTCATCAGTACTAATGTTTATGTAAAAATATTTTTACTTGGTGGACACTGTTTTTGTGGGTGGTAACAAATTCATAAATTCTACTTGTGTCCATCCTATATTTTAAGAAGGGTCCATGAATGATAATTCTAATGTGGCAACTATATCATTAGATGTGATTATTGCATAATTACACATATTGCAATCCGCCAATTTTACCGACAATTGACCTAATCTTCAACCCTGTTGCCTGAATTTTAAGTTTGCAGAATGACATTTTCATGGACTCAAAGTGAAAAAATGGTTTTCGCTAGCGCCCTAATGTCATAAAAACATGGCTTAGAAAAATTACATAAAAGTGATTTTAAAACTAATAACCAGTCATATAAACGATTTAGGCAGATAGATTAGAGTTCCGTCTAAATATTGATGTGCAATTTTTTGTATCCAGTGAAATTTTTATAGTCAAAATGGGCCTCCGAATTGTCGAATCAATTTTTATACAGGAAGGCCCCGGACCCAACTTGTATAAATATCGCCACTGAATTTCCATTTTCTTCTTGAGGAAAATCTAAGGATTTCCAGGAACTATTTGAGGTTGGATTATGAACCTAATAAGTGAGACATTTTTTTGTCATAGTGCAAGAATCGCTTCGGTTTGTGTGTTAATCAGAAAATAATCACAAACCTTGGACATCATTTTACAGTATCAAGCATGGTCACTTTAACCTAGTAGCGCAGTTTTTAACTATTTATTAAGTAGTTGTATATTGTACAACTTCCTAAAATTAAGTAATTGAGTGAATAACCTATAAAATATTTAATAATTTAATAGGTTGTACTAATTAATAGCTGAGATATATTGACATTTCTCCTGAAATAATGAGGCCAAAATCATTAAAGGAATATGGGAAAAATATGAAGTGTTTGAAGCTGGAGTGTGTTCAAAGCCTAAAAGCCTTCCCCTATTTTTACCATAATCCTTGTTTAGGCAATTATTTTATTTTATGGCGAAAAGTTTTGAATTTTTGGAAAATAAAAGTTTCAGATCATTCGATTATTTTCTATGGTCCTTAATGAATCTTCCTCGTGGTAATTTATATTTTAAAATACCTAGTCTTATAGGGGAAAGTGTCCATGATTTGCACGGTCCCAAGCTTCATAATGACTAAATTCTTCCCATCTTTCTGAATGAATGTGACTCCGCAATATAGTTTAAAATCAGGACACTGTCCCCTAGTTTTTTAAAATATGGCTGCGATGAGTCACATTTATTGAAAAACATAGAAAAAATTAGTCATTATGAAGCTTGGGACCGTGCAAAGTATGGACACTTTACTTTCTCTTACCTTATATTTCCCAAAAAGAGCCTAAGATTAAATTTCTTCAGCAATAAAGGAAAAATTAAGTGACAGGAAACTATCGTCGTTCGAAGCTTCAATGTCTTCCCTTGTGCCTTGGGAATACGATGAATGATCTTTAAATATTGATAGGGGATGGTAGAGTATAGTTTCAGCAATGTACGACTTTTGAACGTATGAAAAATTAGTAGGTATAATAAATTAATATAATGGAAATGTGTTGCATTATTTCCAAATACCCAATATCTCAAATACCCAATAGGATTAGCCATATTTAGTTAGCTTCAAGATCATAAACGTTAAACAAACAAATCTTTACAAGATCTCTAAGTGTGTTTAACTACTTTAGTCCTTTCTATAAGAAATACTATTGCTTCTTAATTAGGATAAAGCAAAAATATTGTATCAGTCTCATAGTAAACTCATACTTCATAATTTAATTTTATAAAACCTTTAGTTTAGCTTGAGGATTGATAAGGCTAGCTTCAGACTGAAGGTTTAGCCCAGTTCCCGAAGGTATCAAAAATCTTAATAACAAGCAATTTTATTGATTTTTCAAAATCTAATGAATCATTTGCCCTTAATATTCAATCCTAAACAATAATTTCCTAAAAAATCATGCTTGATGAGGAATTAGAGGAGGTAAGCCAGATAGTTAAGCCTTAGGTCTGAAGCCCGTATAAGGATCCACTGTAATACAGCTTTGAGGAATTTTTATTTGAAACTGTTATTGTTTATTGCGTAAGATGCATGAATTTTAAGTCAATCAGTAATAAGATTAGAAGCTTGATTAGAATGCTAATTTTAAACTTCATGACGCTATCTGTGACTGTTTGATAAAAAAAACCAAGTGAAAAGTTCAACTGAGAACTTCACGCACAATATCGATGGTGAAAAATCCCGCGATAGAGTTGTTACACTAAAATTCAGTGGAAAAATAAATACAACTCATAATTTATGCAATAAAGTTTTCCATAGTATTCTCACCAGATAAATAACTTCTGAGAATATCTTAAAAATCTCATAAATCATGGAATGCACGGTATTTGTGATTTTTTTTTTGCAAATACGCAGCTCTCTTCCTCAACCCATCCACTTGGGCACTCGCCATCAGATCTCCCAATCCCAAAACATGAGAAAAAAAGCATTATAATTCTTAAGCAATGACTAAGGATGTTGGAACTGCGATCGCCCCCAAAAAAGAAAACCACCGCTTGGTGGGAAAATGTCTAATTTGAGCTTCGACCACAGATTTTTCTGGTGTCCTCTCCCAAATGGAAAGATCACGATCACTCATCGCTACAGATGAAAAATCTCATGATTATCGTGGAAATAGCAATTAATTGTGCCCCCGGGATTTTCATCCTCTCTAAACCAATTGCCAGATGAATCATTTGGCAGATCACAAAAATTCCTGATCGCTAAATTGATCTTGTTTTTACTCAGAAGATCAATCTTTTTTTTTTGCTCGTAAAATATTCCTTGTCGCTGTTCAAGGTAGCGCCAACAGACGACAAAACAAACAAGTTTAATGAACGTTTAAGGTAGTTGGCAACAAATAATTTTTCTATTCAATTTCACCCAAGCTATCGAAAAGTTCATTAAATCTTAAATGAACATGTATGGCATTTAAAAAAATACTGCAATAAATTATACGCATTAAATTAATTATTCCCGAGATAAATTGTTTCCCAAACAAATTTAACAAACTGGGTTCAATCCAGATTATTTTTGCTCAGATAAAAAAAACAACACTTCACCCGATTAAAAAACGCGATCTTATAGCACAATTTTCATTGAAAAAAAAAACTCATATGGGGAAAAAAATGTCCATGAAACAGTAAATAAATTTCACAGAGAAGCACAATCCCTAATTTGTCACTTTGTTGCTGTTTGTTGGCGACGAATTGATCAAGATTGGCGCCTTCTTTATCAATAACATTTTCATAATATGGTCATTTATTTAAAATAAAAAAAATTATATAGTCAACAATTTATTTTCACAATTTATAATTGATTTTGCTGCTGTTTTCATTCTACGGACGACATTTGCAAATTGTCACACTATGTTGATTAAATAAATTTAATTTTCTCAGCCAATGTTTATCTACGATTAACCCATTAGTGCCCTGGTGACGCAATTTGATGGTATTTAATTTTGCGTCATGAGAAAAATATATAGCTACATATATTCTTTTAGGAGACTGAATATATAGTAAATAAGAAGGAGAATTTAAGAACGTTACCCGTAAAACTTTTTTTTATATGCAAAGGAAAAGAATGATATATTGGGTTAAAGATACGATAACTTACGAGGAACTAATGATATTGGCGTTTGTTTGTCTTGTATTTCCTCAATTTAACTCAAGTACGTCATGTGAATGAGTTTTCCTTAAATAGTATATGATTTGGAATTTAAAAAGTATGATTTATGAAAAAATAAATAAAGCAAGCAATACAGCTAAATAATTAGTACTACAGCTTTATGCAATTTAGAAATTTAATAGAAAGTGTACTTAACTTTCAATTTAAGTCAGGACTCGTTTCAAGGAAATTATTGCAGATGGCAAGAAGATTTTATTTCAGGAACGTACCATTTCAAAATAATAATAATAGGTAATGAAACTGATGTGATGAGTTGATTATAAAAATTCCGGTGATCACCAGTGAGCTTTCTTCACCTCAAGACTAAAACAGCTTTTTAATCTTGCCCAGAGCTTTCGGTCCGGATATGGACCTTCTTCAGTGGCTATAAAGGCCACAATAATCATGGCTATAAAGACCACTGAAAAAGGTCCATATCCGGACAGAAAGCTCTGGGCAAGATTAAAAAGGTGTTTTAGTTTTGAGGTGAAGAAAACTCTCCACTAGTGATCACCGAAATTTTTATAATCATTTCGAAACAATCCTATTTTATCGAGCCCTAGGATCCAAAAAACTTCGAAGGACCTGTATGGTTCTTCCATTCTAATTCAGTTATTATGATCCTTGTCACGAGGTTTTTATATTTTAGCTTCAGTGCTTAAATAAATTTGACAATTCGGAATTAAAAATATTTAACTGAGAATAAGTCTGAGTTTTAAAAAGTTTATCAAGTTTGTGTTATAATTTGTTTTCAATTTATGCAAGGACAATGGGCAAAATGGTCCAATCTTTCGCCACGAATCAGACTTATATCAACGAAAAGTATTAACAAAGGTAACAACTTTTGTTCCAGGACAAACCCCAAAAGTATGTAGGAAAAGCATTAGAACATAGAACATATGTTTAAGAAATGTGGCGATTTTTTTACAAAACTACTTTTAAAGAAAGATCTTCCTAGAATAAACCATCTTTATCTCTTAATTTTTCCTGCCATTTTCTGGATCTTCCTAATAAATCTTTAACATTTTTCAAATTCATAAGAAAAGGATTGTATGCAAGGAAATGTCTACTGTGCAAAAATATTTTCCTTGAAAAAAAAAAGAATAAAGGCCCCTAAGGATCGCAGGGTCCTAAAAATACTGTTATTCAAATACTTTAAAAAGTAAGTAAAGAATAAAAATATTTTAATTAAGGCACTATACTTTGAACTTTTGGTTACAATTCTTTTGATAAAGGTACCTTTTCAACCCTATTATTTTCAGTAATCCTAACTCCTTTTTGAAAGAGAGTATTTCTGTAAAGGATGCAAAAGAACGCAGCACTTTCAATATAATTAAAGTATATTCGAGGATATTTGAGGAAAATTTGAATAATAAAAGGAAAATTCTTCTAGGAAAATTTTCCTTTAGAAATCGTTCTTTGGCACCAGCAACTTAAGATTACGATATACCGTTATTGAGAAAAAGCAAGTTTCACAAAATAATTCTCTCCATTACTAAAGAACTTTTACTTTAAGATATCTCAAAAACTCGACGTGGTTGACCGTAATTTTCTTCGGAAGATATATTAAAGACACACCAAGGACTCCGAAAATACTTATGGTTTCCCATTACACGAAAAAATCTTGTTGGCATGTAATGCTCGATGTCTTTAAGACATGATTAGTTTGTAAGGGAGCTACCAGATGGACGAGTCAGAGGGAAAATATAAAAATATTTCTTTAAAACTGAAGTCATGTTGACTTTGAGCCGATTTTCATTATGATCGATCAAGCCGTTTTCCTGTAATAAATTGTCAAAATTGTGAATTTTCAAGAACTGACAGTCTTTTTGACTTCAGTCTCGGTAAATTTTAAGTTAGACACCAAAACCTACTAAATGAGCCTAGTCCCATCTCTAGCGAAAGGTTGGACCAGCTCTCATACATTTTTGCCCATTGTCCTTCGAGCAGTTAAAGTATTTTTTCTGAAATTTTCATTTAAAAATTTCAAAACTGACCCATTGAGACAATTTTGGAGATTTTTTTTTAATATGCTTTTCGGTGGACTAGATTTCTCAAAGTAAGTTCATCTAAAATCCAAAAAACAAATATTTCTTGTTAAATGACGAATTAAACTGGTCCTTGAACAAAGGATATTTCAAAGCATTGAAATTTGAATTTTCAAGAGAATTTTATACAAAAAGAAAACATTTTTGGCGGAAAAAGGACTAGTTTAATTCATCAGCTAAGAGCTAGTTCAATGAACTAGATTCAACCAGAAGTATTTCCAGTCTGAATATCAAAACGCGAATGCAGTTAGTCAAATATTATTATATAATATCGATATAAACTCGGTCAGAGTTCTTACTTAATTCACTGATAGTCCTAGGTATAGAAGCTGAAGTATGAAATAATCATAGAGATAAAATTTCTACAATTGTGAAATTAAAGAGTATATAAACTATGTTTCTGGACGAGATGTGAAGATGCCATAAATCGGATACTTTAGTACATCGGCGGTTGGATCAGTAAGTGTACTATCTGCATTTTCTATTGGATCTGCATTTGTTGCAAACGACTATGCAGCAATAGATCGATTGGAAGAAATACAGACACAAAGCTAATGCAAATAGCACAGTTGCTGATCCAACCGATGCACGAATGCACATGCACCAATTAGTTCTATGGACCGCAACTTGAAAATTAAAGATAACTTGAGATGTAATTAGGATAACGCAATTTAAGTCATAAAGATTAAGTCTATACTTGATATTGAGAGTATTCCAGATTTAATATCGTGCAAGATCACATTGATCTCCTCCACCGCCGTTTATGGTTCTTCGGCACTCAACATTATAACATAAACTGTCTCGGTAATTCTGGGTGCGAGCACAGTGTTCAAATGGAAGCGTTTTATTGCACGAATTGAGGTCAACGATCTCCAATAAGGCGATCAAATATGAATGTTTTATCATTCGAATTTCAAAATATCGCAATAAAAATAATTATTATTGTTACTGTTTGTGCACTAAGAATATGGGAACTATATATAGTGCATATGACTGAAGTATAGGAGTGAAATTATCCGCGGGCATAAGAATGAGACAGATAGAGAGGTGACAAAATGAGGAAGAGGAAGAAAAAAGAAGTCACTGCGGTGAATCAATCTTCACGTATAGCGGTGACAAGAGTTGTGAGACCTCCCAGTTGATGACACCCTTAGGATATTAAATTAAATATTGATGATGAGATTTCATGTGTCAGGAGAAATAAATCATGCCTGGTTGTTTGTGAAAGGTAAGAGAGAAATCCCATGTGGACTTGTTAGTGCAACAATTGATTAAAGTCGGAATGGTCCTTTAAGATCAAACGATGGCGCTATGTCTTCAAAATATTAAGATTCCCCAAAAAATTAAAACTCTAGTATGACGCCAATCATATGTCACATCGGGATCACCATCACCAGTTGATGAATCTAATCACAAGTTACATATTTACCAATTGGTATTTTCACACCATCTTTTTTTACCGCAGCTCCAGTCCCGATTGTTATCAATCAAAATAGAAAACTTATGTGCAAACAATTATTCAAGACCCTCTTCATGTACATGCGCCAGACTTTATTTAACATTTCTTCCCAATGTTTTTCTGTATGCAACAGATAAGATACAACCATAAATTTTATTGCGTCCAACTAGGCAGGAAGGTATACATTTTTTGAATACAGGTTATACCATACTTGCATAACAAAAGCACACAACAGACCATCATTATTGTCACTCGATCAAACCCAAAGTCGCACCTCATCCATTCATGAGGCCCCAACCACCAAAAGAATGAAATCGATATCTTTATTTCCAGATCAATTATCACCAAAATATTCACGATACCTTATACCGTTTGAGCCCCGCCACCCACACAAACTACGTCACGTTAAAATTATCACGCTATGACGTTCTCAACGCTATTGACGCTATCAATAAAATATTTTTGACCTCTGGCTCTGTGCACCAAGAGCAACTATTAAAATTTGAACAATTACCTGGATATTCTTCAACATTTAAAGACTAGGCCATGCATGTCTTCCAGACTCAAGGCTTAGGACCCAAATAAGATTAGACAGAATTAAAGAAAATTTATGCGAAGAACCACTAATAGATAATCCTAAGCAGTCAGTGTATGACAGTTTGGCATAAATTTTTATTTTTAAGGCTGAATATATTCGAGGGTCAGCCTGAGTCTATTAGAACCCTTAAGGAAACTTCCTGAGGGTTTGAATTTCCAAACAATAAACGATTATAGTGATTTTTCAAAATTCGATGGATCATTGTACATTAATATAAAAAATTAAAGTAGGTAATCTATATACAGTGGTGGCCAAAATAGTAGAATCAGCTCCGCAAAGACCATTATTTTATCTTTAGCATTTTTGTTAATTCCAATTCCTTGAAATAATTTTGATACAAAAATGTTCAAATTATTACCTTACACCAAATAAGTATTGTTTTGGCCGCTAGAGTTCTCTATTTTTCACAGAATACATCAATGGTGAAAATTGGTTTGAACAACACGATAAGACCACTTTCGTTTAAATTAAAGAATGTGGTCTATAAATCGAATAAGTTTAAATAAAGCCATATTTAGAAACCATAATGACAGTTTTACAATTTTTTTGGCCGAACTGAATTTTACTATTGACGTATTCTGTGTAAAATAGAGACCTCTAGCGGCCAAAACAACCCTTATTCTACGATCCTAATAATTTGAAGATTTTTACTTCAGAATTATATCAATAAATTGGGAAAAAAAAACAGAATTAAAAAAAACATAAGCTTTGAAAAGTGATTCTATTATTTTGGCCGCCACTGTATATATATGTATATAAGTCTTAGGTCTGAAGACAGTATTATATTCTTTATTATTGTCTAACATCCGTAGTTAGACATCATCTAATATCATTTAAACAGGATTCAAAAGACTTGAAATAATCCTCTAGCACTGTGGAAGGGTGCGATAAAAAATTTAATTCAGTAAGGAAAACAATCAAAGATCAGTATTTAATTTAGAACTTCAAAAAAATGAAATATAAAAATATATATTATTAAAATGAATATAATGTGCTATCCCAATGGAAAATGGACATGTTTTTTAGCACTTTACTGTTCTCAAGTACTTCTGCATAATCGACTTTTCTTTGTGTTGGTTCCTGTCACGACTGTTTTGTGGTTTTAGAATACGACGAGGACAGGGAAAAACAGTCCGGACAGAAACCATTACAAAAGATCAGTAAATTATGTAGAAGGACTTGAGAACAGAAGAAAAACATGTTCATTTTTCATTGGAATAGTACCATTATTCATTTTATATGTAACCATCTTTAAGGATTTAGTTCAAATTTATTGTTTTCCTTCTCTAAAATAATTCCTTTTCTTGAAAGAAGAAACTGGGCACTACCTCTTAGTTTTTAAAATAAGGATGCGGTGAGTCATATTTATTGACAAACATAGAAAACTTTAGTCGTTACGAAGCTTAGAAACGTACGAAGCATGAGCACTTCCTCCTACTCAATTTTTTATTCTGAATACTTTTCATTATTACTAGTCGATGACTTTGTGCAAAATTCTGGAAACATTCTTGGTATTGTTTTCGGAAGAGAAAATCCGTAAAGATAAAAAATCAAATTTCTGAGATACATACATTTGACACTTGAAAACTTCTATTCTTATTCTGAAAATATGTCACAGAAATAATTATAGAATCATTTTAAATTAATATAAAATATAAGAGAATTAGTACTCTTATTAGAGATTCTGAAATTAATGAAAAACAAAATCTTGTTTCCGTAGAGGAAAGTTCCTATGCTTTGCACGGTCCCAAGCTTTATAATGATTAAATTTTTCCTATGTTCTTCAATAAATATGACTCATTGCACCTACAATTTTAATACTAGGGGAAAGTGTCCTATGTTTAAAATATATTTCGGAGTCATTTTTATTCAGTAACATAGTGAAAATTTAGTCAATTTGAAGCTTTGGACCATTCAAAACATGGACACTTTCCCGTACCTGAAGAAATTAGGTTAGATTTATTAAAAAGTATGGGGCAAATATGAAGTGTCATGGTGTTTACGAATCCTGAAAGCCTACCTCTAATTAATTTCAAAAAGAACTTTTTTTAATGTCATTTTTTATAGAAATTTTTGATAATGTGTAGGCAGCTTTAGGCACAGATCAATCTTCTCCTTTTCTAGCTGGACAAAAATCACCGTGCGGCTTTTAAGGATTTAAGAATAAAGAAGTATTCGCGTTGATTATAAAAACATCACAGCTAATAAGTCTAGGTATAAGGGGGAGTGGGACAGCTTTGAAATTAGGATTTTTCACATATTTTTAAATTAAATAGTGTCTAAATTAAGCTCGCATAACTTTGATTGATTTTTTTACTATCCGGCCATTAGAATTTTGTATGGAGGATGGAAAATTTTACCATCCTAGTTTTTCTCGGTGTATAGGAAAACTCATTCAAAGCCTTAGCCAATCAGAAAATTGGATTGGATAAAATATTTAATTAAGTGTGGATAATACATAGTTTGATGTCTAAATTGAATAAAGTGTTTCCCATATTGACGAGTTAGAATATAAAACGAATAATTCGAGAATGTCCAACTTTACAGAAGAACGATTTCAAGTTGAAATTTTGCATGTTGGGTAGGGTGAAAGGAAGACCTATTGGCACTTTAAGAATTTATCATGCCATACTTATTGACACTTTCATTACCGATTTAGGATATAAAATTTCAACATCACTTTTTGAAAGAAAAGGTAGATTACAGAAAAATATCACATTACTTGCATTTTACCAGATACATTAAATAAATTTCGTCATTTTGACAAAACTGTCAATAGGGGTTTCCTTTCGAAGAGGTGTTCCTTCAACCCTATAGGATTTTCCAGATTTGAAAATCTGGAAAATCGGTATAGTATTCACAGGGGAGGTAGAGGGTATCAAGGAATGTTCGAAAAGCGAGAAAAAAACGAATTTTCCATAAAATCGATTTATTCGACTTATTCTAACAAGTCGATATAGTCGAAGCTTTTTTATATAATAAATAATTAAATTTTCTTTCCTTGTTTCAAAGTCTTTTTAAGACTTTCTTATTCAAACTTCTCGGCGAATGTAACATTTGTGACTTATCGAGATGTTTTTTTTTAACATATCTAAATAGAATATGTTTTAAGTATATGCAAAAAAAAAAAAACAGGAAAAGAAAGTACTAAATTTCTTTTAGGAAGTCTGTAAATATAACTATTTCAAACTTTGTAATCTCAAACTATCAATTTTAAAACGATTTTATAGCTAGAGGACATATAGAATTTTTTATGCAAATTTGATATTTTCTACTATCCTGTTTTTCTCTGCGTAGTTATTCTAAAATATTCAGAAATTTTATGACAGATCATTTAAGATATATTTTCCCATTCTGAAACCTCTCATATATCTATCAAAAGTAGGGATATAAACTGACTGGAAGTATAACAAATCGATTGGAATATTTTAAGTCAGCTTGGTGCAATGAATCCAACAATAAAATTTACGAAATGACTTCATAATCCCCTTACGATCATTTAGGGTGATCAGTTTGTGTAAATCTTTTAATTAACATTTCTACAATTGGGTGGAATGAGCGACATACCGGCAGGCGCCACTCAAATTTTATGGGAGTATTTTACACATTTATGCAAACATTAACAACAATAATCTCCCTGGGGTTTTGTATCTCTCCATATTTTTTTTTTATTCACGCTTGTACACAATTTTCTCACAATGCCTTGTGAGCAATAATTCACACACTCTCGCGCCCCCTTGTAATCTCACATGGTCTCCGAGGCGAGCAAAAAATTAATGTTATTAGCAAGTGGAGCTTGTTGGACTACAAGGCATATATATGCAGATAGTTGTGGCTCTCTCTGGGGCGTGTTGTCCGGGACATACTAAACAACAATAAATAAACACCCAGTGTGAAGCGTCAGTCGGGAGCCATGGGAGCTTTTGATATGGTGGCGACGTCGCCAAATATACATATCGTGGAGAATTGCGTGCTTTTCCACCTCCTTTTGGATTACAACACCCACACAGGTTTGATCATTGAACTTGCAATATAACCTTAAGATACATTTTCAAACTTAATATTGGCGGTTGTAATAACAATTAGTTTTAAATTTTTGAAAATTTAGTACTAGCCAATACTAAATTTCAATATTTAAACCTTTTACCTTTTGGTGTACTAAAAACTACAATATTCTTCTTTATTTTTAATTTATGGAACAGGTCGAACAGGTAAAAAACTCTATGAGTCTCTCAGAGCAAGAGTAGGATATATTTTAATAGAAAAATAATAGTAATCAATCTTTCATAAAAATTGTTTAAAGATTAGAAAAATTTTATTAAATCACTATTGATAAATTACATTTTGTACTAAATTTTTGTGATAATCGCTTAATAGATTGTTTTTAAAATTTAATATTAATTGAAAGACTTACTATTTTCAAGGTTTTGTTTTAATATTGAAGTAATGTGAACAAATAATGATGGTACTAAAATTAAATATCTTTTTATCATTCAAGCGGTTTTGGAATATTTTCAAAAGCACATGATTTTTTTTTTTTAAATTGCCTATAACCGATAAGTAATTGGAAACAGCTATGGTGTATCAATGACTTATCTATTAAATTGAAAATAATTCAAGTTCAAGTTGGAGATAAAGATTTAGCACATGCTTGTGCTAAAAGGCTTTGTAATAAAAGAAATCATGCATTATGAATTAGATTTTATAACTTTACGTTTTTCAAGATAAAACAGTATCAGTTTTGATAAAGTACGTGGTCTATTTGTACTAAAATTCAAGCATATTCTTTGAAATCTCAGTTCGATTTTTAGTACAAATAAAAAATCATACTATAACTCGTGAATGAAATTGATTTTGTAATTTTTCAAAAATCTTTTGATCATATTTTTGTTGTTAAACATATATTATTGAAATATCTACATGCATTTCTAGCTGAGTTGTTAATTTAAAAAAACGACTTTTATTAAATTTTGCGGGTTACTCCCTCAATTGTGAATTCTTTAAATTTAACAATTATACTTAACTAACTTTGTTATATTTAGAATTAATATAACTTTTATATATGTTGACATTCTTCAAAATTGGATTAATTCTGTTTTGTCCTGGCTTGCATATCTTACGATTAACCCTCTATTTTCTCTGCATGTGATTTCTTCACCACGATTTATTCATTCTCTCACTTCTGGCCTCAAGAACTTATTATAGGATCGAGGCGGGGGTGAGCCTCACGATCGCAAAATCATTCTCAATGGAATTCTCAGAATTTGATCACATTCAACCCAAGTATCTGCGAGGCACATGAAAAAGCCCATGGCGAGGTAACGAGAATCGTGTCGCCACGAGAGTACCGTGGAGAGGTGTTGATAAGAAATTATATACCTTCTTTGAACCCCAAAGAGAGAGAAAGAGAGAGCAGTGATATCTCAAAATAAAAAACAACTAAAATTTATGTACACGCACAATTTTTCTTTCGCAAAAAAAATGAGATTTCCAGAGAAACTAGGAAAACACTTTTTTACACTGTCAATTGTGATAAAGTGATTAGGAGATTGGCACGAATATTGCCTATGTGTTCTAATACGAAGACACCCGCTGAGACGGTGTTTGCCCTGAAGTGCTAAAGTATGAGTTTGGCGCCACGTTGAAAGCTCGAAGTGATTTCCGAGGCAAAAGTTTCCAAAGTTACACGCTTAATCATGAATACAGGAAATATTTCATTGAAGTTATTTCAAAATATAAAGAGGAATAGCAATTAGTACATACTTGTACTAAAACATGTCATTAAATAAAAGGAAGACAGAAAAAGAGACTATAACAAAAACAATAAAATAAATTTGTCTACAGTTTTTGAGAGTCTATGGACATGAAAATTGCTACGTTTTTTTTTACATTTGTACTAAATATGAAAGGTGTCGGTTTTCCTCTAAGTGCATGTAAAATATAAAAAAATATATACGCGAATGATAAAGAATGAAAGCTATGAAAAGCTTGGCAGGCAGCTAAAAATCGTGTGTACTAATACAAAAATCACCTGCATTTTTTTCAATAAGATCTGTACTAAATCTAATAGTTCTGTATAATTTGGTTTTGTTTAATCTTACTAAATCACTTTTCGGGTTTTAGTATAGAATCCACCAAAATTAAGAAAAAGCAATAAATATAGGGGGAGCCAATCTTGAGGTATGGGGCTACATTGATATACGATTTTTTCGCATATTACTAAAGGTAAATTGTTCTTACATTAAATGAATTTAGATCCACAATTGTTTTGTTTATCTGAATTACATTACGTTAAAGCCCAGATTCCTTTTGAAATCTACAAAAAAATCGTATTTCAATACCCACACCTAAAAGTAGCCCCACCTTCCCCTAGAAGATAATCTACTACATAAATTAACTCAGCCACAAATATTATTTAAAAAAAAATTAAGATAGCGATAATTTTTCAGAAATACTATGCTAGTTATTAGTCAAAAATATTCTTCTTAGTAGAGAAAAATCTTCTTTATTTTTAATTAAATTCAAAGTTTTACCCATTTACCACCCATAAAATAAAATGAATAACTAAATAAGGGATATTGGAGTAGAATTAAGTAGAAAAAATGGTTTTTAAAGCGTACAATTTGTGAAAAATGTTTGAATCAGACTGATAAATCTTTTGATAGGGTGAAAGGAACACCTATTGACACTTTAAGAAGTCGTGTCAGAGGACTTATTGACACCTTACTCTGTACCATTTGGAATACGAAATTCTAATACTTATCGAAAAACGCAGATTAATGAAAAACGTTATATTACTTAGGTTTTATTGAACGCATTAACTCTTTCCGGACCGCAGCATATGCTGCAAGCCAATTTCACAATTTTTAATCAAAAATATCTAAGCTCAAGAATTAATTGAGGTCTTACAAAAAATATCTTACATTTGGACATCCTTATAGTTTGTAATCATCCACAAGAATCGGATTTTTATCAGTTCTGAATAATTAAAAAACATTGTTTTTCATAGAAAATGCATATGCTTCTTTGGGTACTACAGTCCCAAAAGAGACGAAAGAGTTAAACAAATTGCAACATTTTGACAAAAGTGTCAGTAGGGGTTCTCTGTCGAAGAGGTGTTCTTTCGACCCTAAATAGAAATGGAGATGTTTATTCTAAATAAGTAGTAATTTGCTCAATATTCCGTCTACACGGAAAAAATATTTTGTAAAAAGGTTCATATAAGTATGTTTGTAAATTCCTACTGGAGAGTTACAGATAAATATAAATATAAATAACGTTTTATAAATTAGTACAAAAAATTGAAAACATTGAAAATAAATATTATAGAATTCCCGTGAAGAAAACATTAAAAAATAGATTTATAAACTGGATAAAATTAATTAACTAGACCAAAATAATTGCAAATTGTGTACTGTACTCATAATACTAAATATTATTTAGTACAAGGCTTGTTCTAAAATAGTCTAAATCAGAGGTGTGCAAGAACCGTTGAAAGCGAATAAACGTCAAAATAAGTTTGTTCAGGTAGCGTTTTGACCATTGACGTCCAAGTTTCATTTGACGTTTGTTCGGTTTCAAACGATTCTTGCACTATGGTTTAAATAGTGAATTTAATCAAAATTTCAGTCATTTTCAGGTGAATAAATCATAAATAACATGCAATCAAATATTTAATCCCATAAAATATTTCATTGAGACGGTGTTTTTTGATTGCCTAGAACTTCGAGTGCGGTCAAGTTCTAACCAATCAGAAAACACGCTTACTGGAAATAAATATTTACTTAAATATGGACAGTGCTTAAAGCAAAAATCGTTTTGCAAGATATTTTCAAAACTAGATATCGTTGAAGTTTTTTCTGGTAAATCTTTTTTCAAATAAAATGCCCTAATCAAAGTTATATTGATTTGTAATTGATATGGCTAATCCTAGTCATCCAGCGTACAATGACCTCAAGTGAAATATGGCGCAAAATATTTTATTTGCAGAAAATCTTTAGATATCGACGCTAAATGTAGATATTGCGATTAGATTGGGCATTAAAAGTCAGATAAAATATGATAAAATATAGTGTGTAGACCAAAGAATTACTGTTTGATGTCACTATTCTGTGGTATTTAAATAAAACTGTCAATAAAACATGACAATGTTGAAGAGAATTTCATCAGAATGTTTTCTTTTTTTTTTAAATCTAAAATCAAGACGACTTAAAAATGTCTTTCATCATTCACGGAAAATTACGATTTACAAGATACTTCCTCTGCCACAATAAATTTAACATTTTTTTTTTGTGAAATATGTGATAGTACAACAAACATTTCTCGTTCACCGCAAAAACGGAGTCTTTGATCTTGAGAAAGCACAACACAGGATTGGGCGCCAAGAAAGTTTCTCTTTGATAAGGCAGATGAGCTTCAAAAGTTTCTCCTGCACAATGAAATTTTAATCTACCATTGTGTGGCAATGTGTCTCTTCCTGTGTTATTTACACCACTGAAGATCTGAAGAACCCATTAATTTGGCAAATTTGCTCTCTGGTCCGATAATTCGGTCGCTAATAATGCGATTATAATTGTTTCCAAATTATGTCCTCAGAAACGGTATTTGCACATTAAAAACCGCCCCGAATCGAATGATTTTTTGTTTATCTTTTGGTTCGCCTTGGTGCATTTTTGTGTTGTTTACACAGATTATTTCGCTCGCGCCAAAAATAAATCCCCATGGAATATTTGGGTGAATATTGACAAATTTGCCAATCAAATATTATAATTAAATACACACATACAGTGGTGCAAAAAAAAAAGAAGTGGTGTTTAGTCGACAAATAGTGGTGGTAGAAATCTCACTATTTAGAGAATGAGTAAAAGAAATATTTGTGTAATCAGCGAGGAGAGTTACTTGTCTAAATACTACATAAATTATTAATATATGTGTGAAGTTAAAATGAGAAGAAAAAAGTGTTAAAGTGATTTTTCACGCTAAATACCTCCAAGTTGTGACACTTTATGGGGTTGTCACAGATATTGCTATTGAGATGAGATCCAGAACAGAAAATTTCTCATAATAAAATTGGCTCTTCAATATCGTAAGGATGTTCTAATTATCCGATTTTGATTGTCTGAATCTTAAGTGTAAGTTCTTGAACTTTTCAACAATTTTTCGGATTAACGAGAGTGCGTTAACATCGTTAGAAGTTCCTCGTCCTTCAGGGCAAAGGGAAATTTTCTGTGTTTTGGGAAATTTTCAGTTTCGTCCTTTGGGACAAATTGAAATTTTCTGTGTTTTAGGAAGTTATCAGTATATCGTCTGTCGGGGCAAAGGGAAATTTTCTGTGTTTTGGAAAATTTTTAGTTTCGTCCTTTGGGACAAAGGGAAATTTTCTGTGTTTTGGGAAATTTTTAGTTTCGTCCTTTGGGACAAATTGAAATTTTCTGTGTTTTGGGAAGTTATCAGTATCGTCTGTCGGGGCAAAGGGAAATTTTCTGTGTTTTGGGAAATTTTTAGTTTCATCCTTTGGGACAAAGGGAAATTTTGTGTTTTTGGGAGGTTTTTAGTTTCGTCCTTTAGGGCAAAGGGAAATTCTCTGTGTTTTGGGAAGTTATCAGTATCGCCTATCGGGACAAAGGGAAATTTTCTGTTTTTGGGAGGTTTTTAGTATCGTCCTTTGGGACAAATTGAAATTTTCTGTTTTTGGGAGGTTTTTAGTATCGTCCTTTGGGGCAAAGGAAAATTCTATATGTTTTGGGAAGTTTTTAGTTTCGTTCTTTGGGGCAAATGGAAATTTTCTGAGAAAAAGGAAATTTTTGGAAAGTTATAAAATATACTTGTGCAAAATGTGTTAGAGACAAAATTTACGAAAATTGTACAAAATGTACGAAAGACAAGATTTCCAAAGACAAAGTTTCCAAAAAACAAAAATTACCGAAGTCAAAGATTTTAAAGACAAACTGGGAAAAGCAAAAGTGTTAAAAACAAAATGGAAAAAACGAAAATTCCCGATCTCGTTTAGTATCTTATTGAACTAGAATTAATACAATCAGTATTATGGAATTAATATCTTATAAAACTTAAATATTTTATAGAGACCTTTTATACTGAGAATTTTTGATTTGAAATCTTTTAGAAATCCTCGAAAAGATTCTGCCGTGTTATTCAGGAATGTCTTCCACGATTATACAGAGCGAAGTTAAGGTTTTGTAAATTAGCTTTTATTGGCTCGTGATGGAAATATTGAAACTCTATTTAAACTCACTCAAAAATGATTTTAGGTCACGCTTTGATCAGGAATAAAATCCTTTATGCCTCCAACACACCTTTTCGATGAGGAAAATTTCATAAAGTTGAAATTCGAATCCATTTTATTCTCACATGCTTTGTGTATGTATATCTCATTCTTACGCACACTTCTTCATTTTCTTTTAAACATCACTTCAAATTCAATTTAGCTTAATCGAATTTAGAGACCAAAAGAATAAGATAGTGATAAAGAAAGAGATTAAAATTTCGACTTAATGAAATTTTCCTGATCTGAAAAGTGTGTCGGAACCATTAAGAAAATAAAGTTTTCTACTCGATAAGACAACCCCAATATTTACTTCAAAATATTTCAAAACTATCAAGTTTTTCTTCAATTTCAAAGATTGAAACCGATGTATCGAAATGATCCAATCTTCTGTTTCTATGATTAAAAACAAATTGTAAGAAAGGAAGAATATTTACTTAAATATACGGTTCTCAGACCTTAGGTTTATCCACTTGGCTTAACTATTCTAATTTTTAAATTAAAAAAAATCTGTAGCTTGTATTCGCAAAAGCCATTAATCTAACATTTTGAAAAATTACTAGAATTTTTTGTTGTCTAAATGTGAGACCTTCATAAATTGGGCTGAACTTCAAGGTCTGAAAACCGCCTCATTGAAAACTTAAAGTCAATAACTCATTCCGTCTAACCAATGATTCCGGAGCAAACAGACAATAAATACAAAAATATGGATCCAGCAACGAAATGCATGTTAATTTCTAATACAACCTAGTTTAGTACAGGTATGTGTTAAGAACAGATAATCTTCAATTATTTTTCAATATTTTAGGTTGTCTAAACCACTCTACATCTGTTTACATTAAAAATCACAGCATTTGAAAATTCAATTGTGTTCACCATAGTTTTTTTTCACGCCACTCAATTATCACAGAGGTAAATTTTAAGCACGATGGCAATAATTGTAACGAAAATAATCTGTTTAGACAAAATATTGAGATCTTCCCACATTCTTGATTTATCAAAATCACTGTAGTGTCTAAGCTATTATTTTGCGCGTGTGAAAGAATTTTTGCAATTCCAACACGATCGTTGTTTGACAAATAGAAATGTTTGAGAATATTTATCACAACGATCAGGAATGCTCAAATACTAATAGTATAAATTTCATACATTTTATTTAGAACGGAAAGAGATTATGCCTCTCTTACGGATTCTCACAACTATAAGCATATGTTTCTATATTGCATTTTATTTTTATCCGAATTGCATTGGCATGAAATTTATTATTGTTACCGGAAGTTTAAGGTGCTATATACATAATTTTCTACCGAAAACCTCCCTACATCAGTCCTTGCCATACCAAAGTGTCTGTATTTTGATCTCGAAGCATGGTGTTCTTTTTTTTTTGGATGTCTTTTCCGTTTGCTCTCAATGCAATTTAATTTGAGAATTTATGAGAAGCTTAAACGCGGCACGTTAAACGTCGAGATGAAAAATATTGTACACATGTAATAATGAAAATTTATTGAAATCCATTAACGTTCCCAATTTCTTCACGAGGATAATTTTCTGCCTCAACACTATAAATTTGCCCAATGCGACCGATGGGAGGATCAGATTTGCCAAATTGATGGGATTTGCAATGGGAATCAACAAGGAACATCCTTTTCTAATAACCATATTTTTCGCACTCGCTAGATTTTACACATGATGCAATACATTGTATCTTCACCTTAAGTTAGCGAGATCTTTGGCGCAAAAATATTGCACACAACACTGATATATTAAGGAAATTTGTTGTCGAAAATATAGCTAAATAATGAACATTGTAAGATTAAGATTTCAAAATTCACCAAATCTTTGTGTGCACAAAGTTCTACGAAAATGTTCAATTTATTATCTAAAAGTTTCTCCGCAATTAATTTTATTTCACAATTGCTTGCTTATATCATTACGCAAAAGATTAGACTTAGAATTGTGAAAATATAAATCGTTACATTAAAATTGTACTAAATATGTACTAAAAACAAAAATTCGTCTAGTTCTTCTAAACTCTTATGAATAATAATCATGCAAACATCTTAAAAATTGTGATATTTTTGCATTATTAAAAATAAGAAAATTATAAAGAAATATATGCTTCTATTAACAATTTTTATCATGTGTTTAGTACATCCAAATCGTCCAAAATGCTTGAAAAATAAAAATAAGAAAAACTAGGTGTGCAACTTGATTTATTTTTTAGACTTCTCTTTAGTTTTTTTTTAATTGTCCTAAGATAATTTGTGAGACATATGTTTTGCACATTTTAGTACATTTAGTACATGATGGGGAGATTATTTTTTTAAGAGATTAATATGCCATCTTTCAATGTACTCAATGCTTTCAAATTTCAAATCCAATTTTTTTTTTCTATTTCAGTATAGAAAACTGCAAACGTTTGTTGTTTAAACGATTAAGTTTTAGTACATCCATGTGCTAGATACCTTTTTTGGAGAGCAAATATATTTTGAATTAAAGATAAAATTAGTTCAATGAAGGTAAGGAAGAACTAGTATGATATTTCTGAAACCGAAAGAATTATTCAATTGTGCGAATTTTATACAAAAAGCATGTGATGTTATTTCTGTACTAAATTTCTTGTAATTTTTATAAAAGATAAATAGAATATTCGGCCAATGGGTTGCATTAGGCTCCATTTCAAATGCTGTATGTTAAATGTTACATTGTATAATACACACCAAATCTACAAAAAAATATCGACCAGTTTATCTGAGACCCTTCTTTTAGTACACATCAAGATCAAGTGAGCAATATACATCTTCATATCCTTACTGAAACCACTGGAACATCTTTACATTTCTTTTTTAATTACCGTAAGATTTCCGGTAATTCTAGATCACGATGACTGAGTGTATCCTAAAAATTACACTTACAGTCAAGACACACACTGCAAATGTTGCATTGGGTGTCTCTGCTAATTGTAAATGTTTGTGTTCTAAAACCATATAGAACATTTCTTTCATAGAACATTTAAGCGTTATTTCAATTGAGAATTTACATAATTACAAGAGCATAATTTACCAAGCATAATACGGATTTCAAACCAAAGGTTTAGCCCAGATACTAAAGGTTTTGAAACTCTAACTAACAAGCAATTGCAGTGATTTCTCAAGATCTAATGAAGCATTAACTTTAACGTCGAATTTTGAATGAAAATTTCCTAAAAAATTATGTATGATAATAAATTATAGAAGCTTGTAAAATATATAGAAAATAAAGTCCGAAGTATGTGTCCCAACTCACAGCTTTTTTATTGTACTAGCAATTGTTTTTATTAAGCCTTACGTGCTGGACTTAGGGCTTAAGTCGAGAGACGGTTTAACGTAATTATGATCAAAATAATGATTAGACTAGATTCCCTCTGTTTCCCACTAATGCCGGCTTCAGATTGGAGTTTTGGCCCAGTTCCCGAAGGTCTCAAAAATCTTAATAACAAGCAATTTTATTGATTTTTCAAAATCTAATGAATCATTTGCCCTTAATATTCAATCCTAAACAACAATTTCCTAAAAAATCATGCTTGATGATGAATTAGAGGAGTTGAGCCAGATAGCTAAGCCTTAGGTCTGAAGCCCGTATAAGTCGTTTCTCGAGTTAAGCCGCAAGTCTGTCTAGGGCATAAGACCATGTTTATTTTGTGCAATTTTCTCATAAAATGTTTTGCATAATCATCAATAGAAGTGCATTTAGTTACATGAGCATAATTTCTAACAGTGCATAAGACGCACATGGATCGCGTGAATTTTGGTGTATGCCTCTCGGATCGTTGGTGAATTCAACGACGCGAAGAGACGGTCAGAGGCTGAGGAAGCAAATGCCCAAGATCTCCATCTAGTTGGAAGCTGGTAAATGTTGCGAGAGATTAAAAAGTGCCCGATTGAGAATTTGGCGGCTGCGTGAGGCAGTCGAGGAAAAAAAAGCATAAGAACGCGTTCTAGGAGGAAACAACACACATGAGATGCGCGAAATACTCAAAAGACGCGCTTGCGAGATGTGCGACTCTATTTATTATTAAAAGACTTGGCAGCCGTTCATTCTCGTATCTCATCTATTTTTAAGTTGAATGAATGTACACTTCAAGTTTTAAAATATGAATAAAAGTGTCTTAATATTGAGATTACATTTATCGCGAGAATTCTCGCACTGTGCACGAGGATTTTCTGTCTTGATTCGCCGCTTTGGGGATTTAGTCATCGTCTCTTACCCTACTTTTTCGCCGTGTCTGCCTCAGTCTTTTTTACTTCTTCTTCATACCAAGAAAAAAAAGAAGAATTTTGTCTTTTTTTTCTCACTTTTATTTAAACATTTTGCCGTATGTCTCACCAGAAAAACTTTCCCTCTTGCACCGCGCACAAGAACAGGCCATAAAGTAAAAAAAAAAAAATAAAAAGACACAAAACGCGCGCCTTTTGCGGGCCACGAGATCGATAACCCGCCTTGTGATCGATGCAGTCGCATACCTATGGGTTCTTTTTGTCAGCAAATTGTCCAACTGAGAAATGCAAGAGTGTGCGCCCAGTTATTAAATTCCTCTAGTACACAAATTATTTACACATGATTTCAATTGCAGCGAAGGTGTGGTCAATATGTGAGCTGTTTTTCCCGTCAAGAGTTCACATTTCACAGCGTCTTTTGATCTTTCCTCCCCCCCCCCCCCCCCTTCCTTATATTTACCCGCCAGAAGGAACCAATAAATTCCTTAGTAGTTACTCAATTAATCCTCACCCCAGAGCCCTCGATCTTGTGCATCCGGGAAGGCCTCAGTTTTAAATTACAACGTGCAATGTCTCGGTGGTTTTAATGTTTTTGACAAGCATAGGATTGATTGGCAAAGAAATTGCACGTGTTTCTTGAGATTCAAGTTTAATTTTAGTACTATTATTTAGTACTTAAAATTTAAGTTGTAAGTGCTGAATATACAAAAGGAAATTACACGGATTTTGTCGCTTGAATCAGGAATTGTTGTAACTATCTCATCATGTAATTTCAGAGGCTTTATACGAGAATTGTTGATTTAGATGACAAATAAGTTTCAACAATTGCTGATCCCAACATCAATTTATTTATTCCACAACAACAACATTAACGACAATTTATTGACTATCGTACATTAGTAACCAAAACTAAAGGTAAAGGGGAAAGCACGTTATGCCGGCTTCTGACCTGAGGTTTAGCCCAGTTCCCGAAATACGGGCTTCAGATCTAAGGATTAGCCATATGGCTTAAATGATGTAATTTCTTATCTGTCAAGATATTTTGGAAAATTTAACTTAGGATTGGATTATTAAGGACATATGACCTAATAGATTCTGAAAAAGCAATAAAGTTGGTTACCATTTAGGATTCTCAGACCTTGAATTAAGAGAAGTTAAGCCATATAACTAAGCCTTAGGTCTGAAGCCCGTATTATCTTCAGACTACTCAACCATTGAACGATTCATTTTTTCAATATGTTTTTGATGAATTTATCTCATTACAATAATATATTTTAATAGTTAGTCAAATGCCTTACATTTTCTGAAAAGAATCAAGGATTAAATCTATTAAAAACATAGAAAAAAAATTGAGCTGTCCGAAACTTGAGTCGTCCGAAGGTAGCGCGCTTTTCCCTAATGCTGAAAAACAATTTTACTTTACTAAAATCAATTCAATTTCAATATAATTCAATTTATTTTCTGATTATGCTTAATTGCAGTTGCGACCGATTTTACTACCGATCTCATCAGGTAAACGGCATAAACCACTGAATCTTTCAAATCTTTTTGAAATCCTTAAGATTTTTTTTAGCTTGATTCAAAATCGATCATTTCTGTTGGATTTTGAACCATAAATTTCATTAAAATCACTTCAGGTATTCTTGAGTAACTCAATTCCAAATTATCATTTTTTCAAAAGTATAAGTCCAGGCAACTTTTCAAACTTATCAAATAAAGTGCATCAACACTCCCAAATAAATAAAATTAATTGGCTTCACCCGATGTATTTTTTTTTTTCTAAAATCTACTGGGTGGCCATAAGTGGTTCCATCAGTGGCTATAAGTAGGAATCAGAAAACATCCATTGCAATGAAGATTTTTTTTTCAATATTCCACGTAAATTATCCAGAATAAATTTCTAAATTACAGCATCTTATCTCAAATATTCACTGTAATGTCGCCATAAATTTAGACACAAGACTAAGTGAATAATAATAAAATCACTTTATAGAGTAATTAATATAATACATTTGACTTATAATAAAGTCTTCAAATGTGTTGGCTTCACTTTGAATTTCTCTTTGAATATTATCTCTATTATTTGCAATTCACACTACAGGTAGCACTTAATAGAGATATTAAAACAAAGCTGACGTTTGAATCTATCATCTTTCGCATATCAATAAATTATTGCAAAGAATGCTCCTTGGGGATTGCCTTGATTCTCAGAAGGCACGATCCAAGTTGTTCTAATGCCTAGTAAACAAGTAATATGAAAAATAGCATCTGAAAGCCTTCTGTAGTGGCGAGGTGTTACAAGAAATTCAAATCTCAACGGTGTGAGGAGATGAAAACTTGAATTAAATTATGAATATAAATAGTTTAAGTAGCTGAGCCGCACCTTCGCATCAAATGATGACATTCAGGTTTTTCACTAAGGTGGTTGCTGTTCACATTGAGAAGTAGGTAAAGAGCGATTCACTTTGTCATGTGCATGGATTCATTATTATTGTTTTTCTTTTTTTTCGATATGGGTGACAATTTTAGATTAGAACAGCAGTGGCATATTTTGGATTACAAAAATTCCTGGGTATTTTCCAGTGAATCTTTTATCTGGAAGACGACTGTTCTCTTGAATGGATAATCATTTTGGACGATCTGAATGGTCAGTAAAAAAAACTAGAAAGAATTGTAAAAGGTGGAGTCTGGCTGGAGACAGAATCGCGATATATTTAACCGTAAAAGCCCTCAATCAACACGCGAGACATCACCGAAAAACAAACAACCGTCTATCGATCTTGTGCGTTGTGAGATATGGTGATTGGGCATTAATCTTGAGAAATATTGCGATAAACGTCCTCTTGAGCAATATTCTCCAAGATGTTGGAATTACCTTATTCCAATCTCAAACATAAGACACTAGTTCTTTTTTTTTCTGCGCTTTCCTTCAGCACCAAACACTCATAATTGAAGATGTGGCAAAATATTAAATTTAGAGATCAACTATGTAGAAGATGCGACAAGGAAAAAATTACATAAATACAATTTTATTTATAGCATAAAAAAACGCCACTACAAAATCGAGGAGATGGGATGAGGATCACATATGATGAGCCATGTGGATGATCTCATACTTATTGAGTTTTCTTGATCGCCAACAGATTGCTTACTAAAGGAAATCACTAAGATAGTGCGAAATACAGATAGGACTTTAATCGGCAGGGGTCAATGGAACCTGCCTCTGACGCTGAGGATCACTTTCAAGCTTTTATTTTAGAAGCGTCACATAAAAAAAATTACCCAAAAAAATCTATCAGCTGAGAATCAAAATTGATAGTGACAGTCTGGGGATTAGAGATGATATTTAAATAATTTTGACTATAAATTTCCGCAGAAAATCGCAATGTTTAGCTTTTGAGTGTTGATGATGCTGCCTCCATAACTATTTTTAAAATGGATTTTGAAATTAAACAGAAAATCATGGTGATTTTTGGGTTATAGCAAAAGTTCAGAAATTGGTGTGGTCAAAAACTCCTTGAAAATTGCTTGAAGTGATCTTTTTAGACAGAAACTTAAGCGGTCTTCAGACTAGAGGTTAAGCCCAGTGCCCGCAGGTCTAAAAATAATAAATATCAACCAAATTTATTAATTTTTTAAAATCTAATAGATCATTTACCCTTAATTATCCAATACTCAGTTGAATTTTCCCAAAAATCTTGAGTGATAAGAAATCAGAGCAGTTAAGCCATATAGCTAAGCCTTAAGTCTGAAGCCAGTATTAAGCCCTAGACAGACCTATATAGGCTTCAGACCTAAGGGCCTTGACAGACTTGAGGATTAACCGAGAGACTGCTTAGCATAATTATATTAGAAATAATGGTCAAACTACATTTCCATCATTTTCCACTAAGTCGTCTCTCGGCTTAAGTCGTAAGTGTGTCTAGGACATAAGGTTTAGCCATATGGCTTAACTTTTCTAATATCTTATCAGTCAAGATTTTTTGAAAAATTTTGACTTAGGATTGGAATATTAAGGGCAAATGACCTATTACATTTTGAAAAATCAATAAAATCGGTTGCTGTTTAAACTTTTGAGACTTTCGGGAACTGGGCTAAACCTCTAGTCTGAAGACGATCTTAGGGTTTAAGCCAAAAGACGGTTTAGTGAGAAACTGGTGGGACTGTACATTAACACTTTTACAATTTCCTCACTGAGAGAAATCCGAAAAAGTTAAAATAACTTTCCGGAAATGTTAATTTCACTCTCAAGTATTGATCCAAAATAGGTGTAAATATTACCCTTTTCAGGTGTATTAGGGGTTAAAATTACTCTTTTCATGTTAATTTTACCCCTAAAAAGGTGTAAAATTAACATAAAAAAATGTTAATTATATTTTTACATATAAAAAGTGTTAAAGTTCTGAGAATGTTCTCAGAATCTCAGTGTTATATAAGAATTTGAATATTTTTTTTAACGTTTTTACTATTGAAGCTTATACTGTATGTTTGTTTTATTCATAATTACAATGTTTCAGAAATTCAACTGCACATATCAAGAAAAAGTATAAAATTTTTAAAGCTTTATCTTTATAATTTAACTGTTCTAAATTCTAAATCCTATTTAAGCGATTTTAATGAGAAAGTCTGTACTGGAAGAAAATTAATCTATCCGATTTTCAAAAATCACTTCAATAGGTTAAAAATTTGGAATCTTAATGAACAGAATTAAGCCACAAATGAAATAACACTATGTTCGGGTTTAGCAATATAAAGGTTTTAAGTCATCATTTTGGAAAGTGTATGAAAAAACCTGAGTGAAACAAGGTAAGATGCCTTTCGGATTGTTTTATTTTCTTACATTTGGTAATAAGGTCGTTATTCTAATTACTTAAAATTAAGGCATTGCTAAGTCCTTAATAAGTATTAAAGTTATAAGCCAGAAATCAAAAAATTGTAATTATCTTTTCATGAATCTGCCACATTCTATTCTACTGCAACATTAAAAAAAAACAAGAATCCTTCTAATACGGCAATGCGTTATCAAAATGATCTCAACTGATAGACATAGATCATACTACCGTGATGTTTTAAATCCAGGTGAGGTTATCGAGCATTTCAAGCCAACTACATATAGCTGTGCTGACCAAAAACATTTAAAACCGCAAGTGATGATAATCTGTTGAGTTTAAAATGATATTCATCTCAAATTGATGCATCAACTTTGCTAAATTGTAAGGCTATAGCGCCTATCATCTCCGTAACAAATCAACAACATTGAATGGGTTATTGAAGATTCAGTTGCGGAATATCAGTTACTTGAGTGCCAGAGGATGTGCTCCATCGTCAGGGCAATTATCATAATTTCATCAATATGTGACTTTGACTGCTCAATTGCGATTGTACCGATGGTAGAGTCAGGGAAATTAGAAGGAGCAAGAGATGGGCAAGAAGTTCACACCTCCTCCCATTTTACTATGTGTATAAGAGAATGTTATTTTAGTGAGTGCATTTGACTATTCGCACCAGTCTTTCGATCATTTTCTTTTGAGACGCCACCAAGAATAAAATATAACGCGTGAGTGTGAGAGAGATGTGAGGCCTCTTATAGAGAGCCATAACTTTTTGCACCATCACTTGCTTATATGTATAACGAGTGCATTGACTCCAAATGCAGAATAATATTGCAATATATTCGCTTCTTGTGTGTCTCTTTGCCCAGAGAGACTCTTTTGCAAAAATAAGATGAATAAAAAAAATCACCAACATTTGCGAGGAGATGATGGAGTTTCGCGATCGCACATCGCACAATTCTCAAATGATTACACATTGGCCGTATGCAGTGTATTAAGACCAATCCATATAATGTATGACCAGGCAATCCATTTATTAATGCCTAGACACACAAGATCATGCTTCGTATGGTGAGCAATGGGTGCAAAAGCGTCTCCGCAAGTGTTCGGATGGTGAGACTAAAGGGAATTAAATAGATGAATAATGTGAACTTGAGACTCATACCGTTTTTCTTCCGATCATTTTTCATGGGAATTTCCTTTTTCACTTCTCCGCACTGTCTTATTTGCTATTCACTCACATTCGCGACACATTTCAATAAATTCCCTTCCTCGCCACCACAAACACGATTATCTCAAATTCCATCCTCCAGTGGAGACATTTCACACTGCCTCTTGGGTTCTTCTTCGGCTGCCCAACCCCCCTTTTGTCCTCCCTCCTCTTCTGGATCCACCAGCCAAGTGGTGAGATATTCTTCCCGCCCAAGCATGATGTCATGAGGCATCTGCTGAGATCATGTGAGATCATCGGATTGATCTCTATTGAATGGCAATAGAGGCGAGTTGCGTTGCGAATTTTCTCACAGCCACCAACACAGGGGGTGAACAATTTACAAAGTTAGTGCCTAAGTTTACTGATTTCTTTTTATAATTTTGCGAAATACTGAACTCATTAATAAAATCATCATCATCATTTTCAATCGCTTATCCCTAATGGGGTCGCGGGCCCATGACATCCAAATTAGCAGCACACGCTTGTTGATCCTCCGCCACTTCAAGAAGATGTTCAAGTTCGATCCCAAGGCGTTCCAAGGCAAGATTCTGAATTTGATTCAGCCACCTTGTCCTAGGTCTTCCTCGAGGTCGACGCTTTCTTACAATGGCTTGCACAACTTCTCATGAATAAATAGGGGAAACTGGGGCACCACCAAACACGGGGTAGCACCAAACACCAATTTTTATTTCTAAGCTACTTGGACTATCTCGACCATTTCTTCATTGAACAAGTATCCCTATAATGTCCATAAATTTCTATAAGGCTTGTCCTCTGAAGTTGAATATCTGATTAAGAAATCGCAGTGTTTGGTGCTACCCCATGTTTAATAGTGCCCCAGTTTACCCTACACTGAGAAAAAAAGAGGGTGCGATTAACTTTTTTTCCTCATAACTTTAACACTTTTTAGGTGTAAAAATATCTCTACATTTTTGAATGTAAATTTTACACCTTTTTAAGGGTAAAATTAACATGAAAAAGGGTAAGTTTAACCCCTAATACATCTAAAAAGGGTAATATTTACACCGATTTCGGATCAATAATGTAATGTAAAATAAACATTTCCGGAATGTTATTTTAACTTTTTCGGATTTCTCTCAGTGTACCTAACAATAATAATAATGGTAGCACAATGTTCCATAGAGGAACTTAGGCCTTCTTGCCTACAAGGTGAGTTCGGAACATGCATTATTATTTTTTCTTATACAGGGATGGGGTTGTCAGTCCCATGCCCCATGGAATCAAGTGCAGTGAACCTGACTGGATGCAATTCAATTCAAACACCTCTAACGTCAGAAAAAATCCTGATGACCTAAACGAAATGAACCCGGGACGGGACACTAACATCATAGAGCGAGTGCTCTATCATTAGATCCATTGAGTGCCTTATAACCTAAGTAGATCCTCAAATTAAAAAAATATTCCCCAAAATTTGCTTCCTTTAACCCTTTAAGAACGAGTGGGTGAAAACTTGGTAGAAAACACAACTTTAGATGGTCGAAGGAAAAAATCTCTTTTGGGTCACTGATGGTAACCCAATCGTCCTTAAATGGTTAAACCGGTTAAACATTTCTACAAAATAAGTAAGAAATTTTCGCAACAATTTCCAAAATAAACCAAAAATATGATTGCAGAAAAAGATAAAAAAAATTCTCTATTGAATGTATTTTTATAAAAGTGGTTGTCGCCGAAAACCGAAAGACAATATCTTGTACCGTCCGTTTGTCTTCAAAGCCGGCAACAGACAGACGGAAAAACAAACAAACAGTGTGATGTCATTTTTCTTGAATCTGCACTATTCCGAACCAAACTTATCAGAAAATATGATTTCTGCAGAGGAGAGAAGCCGAATATTTCTTTTTCGAATTTACAAGGGAATGTCTTTAGACACAGGTAGAAGAGAATAGAGCAGTTTACTCAATACACATTTGATAAATAATATTAACCATATTCAAACCATATCCAATAGTGTATAGGATATCTGAAAAAATATTACTATATATATACTATATATATACTTAGGAAACATTGTATCCTTTAGGCATGAAATAAACTTCATTGAATTGAATATTGCATAGTTCCTATTTGTTATCGCAAAAAAGCAAATTTTCAAAGTACAGTAGAGTTCTTCAAATTTGAACAATATTTTCAAAAACGTAACGGAATTCATATGAAATTCATTTTTCCTAAATTAAGATAAATAACTTTAGGGAATATATCAATGTCATTTATTGTGAAATAAATGGAATTTGTTGCGGAAGTTACTGTAAAACGATAATATTGAGGAAATACAAAAGAAAAACAGATCTAATTCATAGTCCACGCAAAACTTTCTTCACATAACCTCAAATTTTACATTTTGAACTCAACCGTCGGTCGTTAAAATTTGAGGAACTCGACTGTAAAGCCAAACTACCCTATCTTCCCTTATCTATGCTTTTGATGCAAAGGCTTGTTTTAAACTAATTTATTTATTTTTTACTTTTTGTGTCTTTTTACTTCATAGAGCAGAAAGAGAGCGATATTTAATACTGTTGACCATAAAATTACAATATTTATATTTAAAACTTTTTATCTCAATGAGATTTGGTCTGTGTTGAAGTAGTCCTAAACATGCTTAAAATTTACTTCTAATTCTAAGAATTGTCTTAAGCATAAATTATTTAAAAATAAAACACGAACAAATGCATTATCTTCTCTTTCGATTGCTCAATAATGCTTCACGTTTTTAATGATTTTTTTTTGATATTACAAAATATATTTAATTTATGGTAAAAATTTAATATTCTAAAATTTAAATCAATAGCCGTACTCACTATGGCGTTGTTATCTCGTAATCTCCGTAATCTGTTATCTTGTTATAATTTTTCATTTATAAAATACATTACGAGAACATAACGAGATAACGAGATAACGATATTACAAGATAACAGCGCCATAGTGAGTACGGCTAATATAAAAGTTCACACTATATGATAATCCTATAATAATTTACTAATTTTCAACTCCAATTGTTTTTAGAAATTACTTAAATGATATTTTTTTCAAGTTAAGAGAGTTATTCGAAGTCTTAATTAGTTTGACCAAAATTCCAAATTTTACCCTGAAAAAATTAAGTAAAAACTCAATTCTGAAATTTGTATAAGGGCCTGTATAGTCCTGATTAATAGCTGCAATGAGAGAAATCCGAAAAAGTTAAAATAACATTCCGGAAATGTTAATTTTACCCTGCAGAATTGACCCAAAATCGGTATAAATATTACCCTTTTTAGGTGTATTAGGGATTAAAGTTACCCTTTTTTATGTTAATTTTACCCTTAAAAAGGTGTAAAATTAACATTAAAAAATGTTGATATATTTTTACACTTAAAAGGTGTTAAAGTTATGAGGAAAAAAGGTTAATCGCACCCTCTTTTCTTCTCAGTGAAGGATTAAGCCGTAAGTCTTCCTAAAGTCTTATGTGCTAGACACACCTCTACGACTTAAACTGAGAGACGGCTTAACGTAAGAATATTCTTTTATTTCTTATTTGATCGTAAATTAGCAAGTGTTGCCTAAATTGTCAAGAATTGATAACCCCTTTGGCCTGAAATAGTGAATGCAATTAAAATAAATTGTTGCAAAAATGATGTCTCCTGATATTGGATGCACAATTTTTGCCAAAGCATTTCACATACGGTGAAAATATTTTAGCTGTCTAGCCATTGTCTGTGACTGGTTGCAAGTTGGGTTATGCCTGGGGCCCCCATAAGTAGGAGAAGAGATAGGCTGGGATGGTGGAATTCCTTTTGAGCCCATACAGAGAAAATCTCATCGTCAATGTGCACCGGAGTCCATGGGCAGAAAAGGAAACTTCAACTTCAACTTTGACAACGATTTTCAATAAAAACAAGTCCCAAGTGCGTTTTATCCACGGCAAATACTTTAGCACTGGGTAGCATTGAGATTCAACGGCAGAATTCCCACTGCATTGGCTTTTAAAAATCAACAAAATGTGCAATACAAAAATCCATAATAATGAGGAGGGGGACAATTGATGAAAATTGTGTGCATTTGCCAATTAAAGACATCCCTCTCTCTATATCCAATCGCACCGTGTGTGGGTTAAAGGCACGCCATATCCACAATTCCCCGCGGCATTGGGCTCTTTTTCTCAAGACATGCCACTTTTCTTTTTCCATATATAAACAAAAATGATGCGGATGGACGGAGAAAAAGCGCCGGAAGACCGAGAGTGAAGACCAGAGAGATGTAGGCCGTGGGTGGCAGCGGCGACGACCATCGTCAAAAAAAATGCATTCCCACCAGAATCCATTGGCTGCCAAACATACGGCGGCATTCGCAGAAAAGGATTAAATTGCTAACTTTAGCTCATTTTCAGCACAACTGATTTTGTAATTAAGTTGGTAAAAGTATCCGAGTCTGGGGGAATTTACTAGCTGCCGCAATGCATGGCAGATGCTTGAAAATGGCTTGAGCCTCTCTTGCAAGTTGCCTTTGCAGACCATTCATATGAGGTTTTTCCGGTAATTGTAAACTAGGAATTTGAACGGGAAGGTTTTCTGAGGAATTTGCAAGGCAGACAAATAATGCGGAATCAAAATTACATCAACTTTTTCATAGTTACTTAGAATAGAATAATTTTAGTACTCGTCTTTAGTACATACACTGAGAAAAAAACAGGGGTTCGATTAACACTTTTTCCTTAGAAATTTAACACTTTTTAGGTGTAAAAATATATCAACATTTTTTAATGTTAATTTTACACCTTTTTAAGGGTAATATTAACATGAAAAAGGGTGACTTTAACCCCTAATACACCTAAAAAAGCATAATATTTACACCGATTTCGGGTCAATACTGCAGGGTAAAATAAATATTTCCGGAATGTAATTTTAACTTTTTCGGATTTCTCTCAGTGTAGAGATCACTTAGTTTTAAGAGGATTACAAAAGTATAACGTTATAGAAGAAGGTGATATACCTTTTATATAAATATTGCTTTAATAAAAAAAAAAACTTTGTACTAATTAAATGTTAGGACAGAATTTTGTTTATTTTTTTAATAATTCACCTGAATTTAAGATGAGATATAGGATGAACTGAGGTGTATTTTGTCTTCATTCAATTAATCGTCATAATCAATTATAAATGATTGTAACACTGTTCTTCCTTAAAACACCTTTTTTATAAAAAGAACACTAAAGCTTTCAATTAGGTAACTTAAGACGAAAAAAATCACTAAAGACAATCCGCTAATTCAAAATTATAATAATATTCAGTAATAGGTAAGATTAATATTAATTTATATTTAAATTTAAACTTAAATTATATTTAAATTTAAGTTCTAAGGTAAATGTGCCAAATTTCGGCATAGTTGCATGCAAGCGCCAAAGTCTCAAGTTTGAAATGTAATATTGTAAATACAAATTGATTTTTTTTATTCTTTCTTTTGAAAGAGTTTTGCTTGGAAACTTGTAAAGAGTTTACCGTCTTTATTTACTCTAAACTCATTCTTAATACATTTTAAAATGAATAAAAATATAGACATAGCTTTGGTGTCCTATTTCGGCCACCTTCATTCTCATAGTTCTTTGCCCTTCGGGAATTCTTTCAATATCTTTTTCACGTCATCTCGTTTGTCGAAGCTACATTTTTTGTTATTCTTTTGCATATGTATAATCTAAAAGTTTATGGAAATTCGAGGAACAAAAAAGGTGGCCGAAATTGCAAGCTGGCCGGAATTTGGCACACTTACCCTATTCCAGATTAAATGAGCCCACCACAGTAAAAGTGGTATCTCGTATATTAATTTTCCTTTTAAAATAGTCCTTTCTTGCTCTGAGCAACACAAATAATACTGACAAAATGACCTATCATCATTTATTAGCTCTCTTTGAAGCTTTTTCTTAGTTGAGGGTAAAGATCTTCGGACAAAGATGTAATATTAAGAGGTATTTTATTAAATTTGTACTCTTTCGATGAATAGGGAAGCTGTACCAAATTTCGGCCAGCTTGCAATTTCGACCACTTATTTGGTTCCTCAAGATTCCATGAATTTTCTGTTTTTGCATACTCTAGATATTATTTAATGCAAAAAAACTGTCGTTACAGCAAAAAAGATGATGATAAAACATCTTAATAAAGCAGTACTTAAGATAACTTTACCAAATTTTGGGCTGCTTGCAATTTCGGACACTTCTTTTGCTCCTCAAATTTCAACGAATTTTTTAATTTTACATACTTTTGAGATTATACAATGCAAAAACAAACAAAATAATGTCGATCCGACGAAGGAAATCATGTGAAACATACTTCGGAAGAATTTTGGAAGCGCAATGAATTATGATAATCGAGGTGGCCGAAATAATATCCAAAGCTATGTCTATATTTTTGTAGATTTTAAAACGTATTAAAAAACAATAATTTTAAAGAGAAAAACAAAGACGATAAACTATCTACATCTACAAAGTTCCAAACAACAGTCCTTAAAAAGAAATAACAAAAAGATCAATTTGTACTAAAAATATTAAATTTAAGACTTAAGACTTTGGCACTTGCATGAAATTATTCCGAAATTTAGTAGTTTAAGACATAAAACAATTATAACCATAATTTCGAAAATAAACCAACATTTGAAAATTTCAAAAGGTTTTTTTTTTTAATTTCATTCGATAAAATGTTCTAAAATTGATTACGTATGCCTCAAGCACACCTTTTAGATCAGGAAAATCTCATAAAGTCAAAATTCACATCCCCCTCTTTCCTAAAAGATTTGCATAAGTCTATCTCATTCTTTCAGACTCAAAATTGGACTGAACAAAATTTAATTTGATGTGCTGTTCAAAAGAAAAAGAAGAAGAGTGCGAAAGAGTAGGATAGACATATGCAAATCTTTTAAGAAAGAGAGGGATGTTAATTTTGATTTTATGAAATTTTTCTGATCTAAAAGGTGTGCCGGATCCATTAACATCCAAAATTGAATTATCGTTCCAAATTTGAGCAAAATCGAACAAAGGGAAGTGTGTGAAAATTTATTTAAGGTTGTTTCCGAGTTGCGAAGAGTATTTTTAGAAAATGGCATATTTATTGAACAAAAAAAAACTGTCTTGAAAACAGAATTATGAAGTTCTAGAAGAAAAATTTTAGAAAGATCTATTGAGTGGATGTAGTGAGTGATGCTTTAAATGTGCTAAATAAATTTACGAATATAAAAATGAAATGTTATTGGACATTTTTCGTAGCTTAAAAAGAAATTCATTGGCGCCAAAAATATCAATATTTCATGGTAAAAGCGATATTAGTGAAGCACGGATGAAAATTGGAAGCAATTTCTTTAACGAATTTATGATAAAATAAATGAAATGACCTTCGACACGGCGAAAGCCGGCCAAACAACCCGTCGACGCCAAACTCCCGCCAAGTGATTTTCGTGCCTAGTTGACTCCAATTAATCCCATGAGAAGTCAAACTCACACCACAGACTCAGTCTTAATCAATTTTTGTCACATTAATCAATTTATTGCAATCATATTATTGATTTTTAATTTGTGACTCAACCCCCGTCCGCTCGCCACACGGCATCCGATTAAAGTGGACATTTCAATAAATATTAAATAATTCTTTAAACACACTTCGCCGTCACGTTTTGATAGTTAATGGTGAACACTTATTAGCGTTTGGCGCCAGTCAATGAACACGCAGATCTCCAGTATAGATACATATTGGACGTTTAACCACAAGAGTGGCCAATGTGAATAAGATTTTAAAGAAGTTGGAGATGGGAGACCACGGAGGAGACGTGGGTAAAAAATAAAGGTAAAAGAAAATATAATGTGAAAGAGAGGCACGTAGATTGGAGAAAAAAAGCTCACGAGCTAAACTTTTAAGGTGACCGGCGCTGCAAGAAGGCGAAAAATGGATGGTGCTGGGAGCAACAAAAAAAAGCAATTTTCTCGCAGTGTTGGGGTATCTTGGCGGCTCCTCCACTTTAATTTGTACCATTATGGCGAACGATCGTGTGAGAAATTGTCACCATATTTGCAAGTTGATGACCATAACAAGAAGAGGTGAAAGAGACACGGCAGCCACCAATAAAAAAAAGGTCAATTTTCTTGGCGCCCGCAACAGACGGGACCCAGTTTTGCTTATTTTCGTCATTTTAGCACTCATATGCAAAAATTTTAAATCACCTCCACTGATCCCCATATAATTGAGTGTGGCAGGAAAATCTGTGCAATCGTGCGGCGCGCTTTCTTTTTCTCAACATCCAACTGCGCAACTGACTACCAACGTAACTCAGAGATCACACACATTTTTTTGGATGCGAAATTCTCCTTCGTCTGGTTCTATGAATATTTCTTTTTTTTTTTCTTATATACAAAAACCTATATGCCTTCTTCTCTAGACAACTTTAACTGAATTAAAATTATGTAATAAAAACATGAGATCGGAATCGTAAAGTTTAGAACATAGAATCTTATACTTATTTTACAAGAAATTAGTACAGAAATATCTAAATTATGTCAATAAATCACTTAATGCATTTCTTAAATCTTTAAGAATTCTCAGGATCTTAATAATTCATTTGCATTAGAATTTTGTACTAAAAAATAAGCAAACTTAGAATTTAAGCCAATTTACATCCATTTCTCAATGCATAATTTGATGTATTTTACCTCATTTGATTGAATTAAAGCTACTAAAAAACATAAGCTCAAACTCATAAGGTTTACAACATGGAACTTAAGAGAAATTAGTACACAAATTAAATATTTAATTTCGGAATAAATCATCCTACACTGAGAGAAATCCGAAAAAGTTAAAATAACATTCCGGAAATGTTAATTTTACCCTGCAGTATTGATCCAAAAACTGTGTAAATTTTACCCTTTTCAGGTGTATTAAGGGTTAAAATTACCCTTTTTCATCTTAATTTTACTCTTAAAAAGGTGTAAAATTAACATTAAAAAATGTTGATATATTTTTACACATAAAAAGTGTTAAAGTTCTGAGGAAAAGAAAGTTAATCGCACCCTCTTTTTTCTCAGTGTATGGGCTTCTTAAATCTTTCAGAATCCTAATGATTTGTTAACCTCAGACTTTTGTACTAAAAAAAAATAAACAGACTGGGATTTTCCAGTTTAGGTGAAGGTGGGGTACCTTTCAATTGGGGTACCTTTGAAATTGGGCATTTTTACCCTATTTTTAAAAAGAATTGAGACTTATCATTGAGAAATTTAACTTCACAGTTGGTTTATAAAGCAAAATTATATCATAATACAATCCGGTTTCATTTAAAAATAGAAAAAAAATCTATTGCAGCTACCCTAATTCAAAGATGCCCTACCTCCCCTTACACAAATATTTTGGAAAGAAATCTTTAAGCATTCCCCCAAGCATATTTTTTATATTCTATCTAGAAAACTTTATTTAGAAATTTTAAATAAATTGTTGTACTAAAATAAACACAGGATTGCTTTTTTTAGGTTTGGAGTTCTCTTTTGCTCACACTTTTATGAAATTTGTTCGGATAAGATGTTAATTATCTAAGTGAATTACATTACGTATTCCCGAAATCCTTTGCAAAAATAAGTTGTTTGTTAAATTTTGTACTAAATGACTATAAAACATTTCTTTTAAATAGAATTTTCAAATCTTCTTTATTTTTTTTATTTCAGGACGAGAATTATTAAGCATATTTGTATTCTTTTTTAATTAATCGTTTTTATATTGCTCTCACTCTCATCGAAACTTGCTGATTATGTGTACTAAAAACTCTTAAAGATCATGGTTAATTTATGGATATAAAATTACCTTTTCACTGATTTATTATTTTTGTTATTCAGAATTGTAATGTATTTTAATTTATTAATTAATTAATGTGTACCTATTAATTTGTTTGTACTAAAATTCTGGATTTAAATAAAGGAAAAATCAGTCTCGGTATTTTAATGTGAAATATTTTTAAGTTTTAAGCTTTTGTAGTTCAAAGAATGTTTAAAGTATTTTACATTCTCTTCTTATTTGACACTTTTAAGTATTATTTTTTGTCGAAACTTAATGTTGGTTTGTAAGGAAATTCAGTTCTAAAAAATTAGAAATAGCAGACTCATTATTTCACATTTCCAAAGAATAAAACTGAGGCTTTATTACGTTACTACTCATAATATTGTTTAATCAATAATTAATTTGAAAAAAAAACTTGGTAGGCTAGTTACTTATGTGTACTAAAATATTGTACTAAATATTTTTTTCCTATTACGACAATACAGAATACACGATATGTTTATACTAAAATAAGAGAACATACAAAATAGTGAAACTGCCTAAAAGTTGATATCTTAGAGTTTCTTATTAATAAACGCTGGATTTATTTGACATAGGGGGAAGTGGGGCGCCTTTGAAAGTGGGGCACCTTTGAAATTGTGATTTTTCACCTATTTTTAAATAAAATTGAGACTTATCATGATATAATTTAGTTGCACGAACAGATTGAGAAACTAAATTACAATATGATATAGCTCAGTTTCACTTAACATAGGAGAAAAATCCCAATTTCAAAGGTGCCCCACTTCCCCCTACTGCGTCATTGATTTGAAGTTCTAAAGCTTTCTAATCTGTGAAATCAGTACCAAATTGTTCATTTTGCGAAACACAGTATGTAAAAATTAAAATAAGTTAGAATCAGACTTGTGATTACAGTAGTTGCCAAAATCAGTGAATTAGATATAAGATGATAAAAACGAATACTGAAACCTAAAGTCGGAAGTCATCTTCATGGTCACGTATCTTACGTATATCTTCAAATGTCAAAATTTAAATTTGATCTGACACACTGCCATAGAGATAACCATATATTTCTCCCATCTACCATCTGTATTAATTAGTCTCTGCAATATTGTTGCCTGAGGGCAAGTGCTTTTTGAGTACTCAAGAAATAATTTGTTACACTCGCGCTTTCTGCCCAATTCATCAACATCGTCCACGTTGTGGTCTTAATTATTTGCCAGGCCAAAATGAAAATTTAGTCAACAAGTAAAATTTGCCATAGTGATAAGATCAAAGATTTCAACAGCTGAAGGTCATTTTCGTGTTTACACAATTATCAGGGTGTCTGTCAACTGATTTGTATCATCGTGAACACTTTTGTCCGCCTGAGACGCGTGGTTACATAAGGCTTTGCTATCTCGATGCTCCTCAAACCATCTTGGAGCATATTTTCCTGATCATTTGCTTATTCAATTCTATGATGAAATCAGAGAAGAAGCACAAAAAAAAGAACCAACATTCTATCGATGGCAAATGTTTAATGAATTGAGCTTGAGAAGAATATATGGGAGTGTGTGTGATAAAAAAGCCGATCATTCATAAATGGATTTAGGAAATCGTTCTCTTAGGCGTTTGCTCGTTTTCTTTTTGTTCGCTCGTATTGTGTATGTCTTAAATTGTAGCTCCTTGAGTAATTATGAGTAAATCAATTTGTACATGCAAAATCCGCTTAACAAGAGAATTTGATATGTTCCAAAAAACGACATCTTAAGTGCCACTGTGGCCCCATTTTTTCCGCTTCAAGTCCCCATCCTCCGTCGTCATCGTCTACTCTTGGATCTTTGACGCCACGCGATGTAAACACATCTTTTGGGGACTCTGAAGTGCCGAATAAGCAATGAAAATTTAGGAAAATTGAGATTTTTAAGTTAACTAAGTTTTGTGTAGGTTTTTAATCTTCTAATAATCTTCTTGCAATAGCCTTATACCAGGGGGTGACAAGAGCACTGAAAAACTCAAATACGTTTAGTGGAAATACTAAATTTAGCAGAGTATTAATTCGTAGGCTGTTCGTTCTTAACTTGGTATTTTATCTAATATCTATTTTTTTTCTTACGAAATTCAAGATTTTATTACAAAAAGAAAAACACATGAAAAATAAAGCATTTGTCAGATCCTAGGCTCATAAGGGTTTCAGATCTGTTCTTTATCCATATAGGGGAGACTGGGGCACATGTAACCATTTTCGATAGATGCGAATTTGAGGTGATTTTCCAAGGACACCGTGATTTTTTGAAAAATATTTCTTAGCTCATGTTTTAGCCTTGGGTATAGGCAATTCGTCGAGGGTAATGCGGATTCTGGAAAACAATTGAGTTTTCCATAAAAATAAAATTTGTGTCACTGTGCATTTTTCTCTTTTCACAAAATACCTGGGGTAGAAGTAACCACTTTCTGGGGAGGATGTAAACACCTTTTTTCCCACCCTTGAAATTAACTTTGCACCACTCTCGATTATTTTAATTACTTAAGAGATATATAAAGACTGTATATTTTTCAAAAAATCATGACACTTTTTACAAAGAATAATTAAAATAGCAAAAAAACTAAAAGCATGCATATCAAAGACATTTTTCAATGGATTTTCCCCATATTTTGACATCATGTGACTTTTTATTGAACACAGTGCCACCAATTTTTTTCGTAATCTATGAATTATAGATATTTCGCATGAAGGTCAATTTCCCGCTCTTTTACCTACTCATTTTGTGTAATTGAAATTGCCTGATTACATCTACCCCAAATGCTGTTTTCTGACCAATTATTAATTCTTTTGAAAAAATGAGAATCTCAATTTGTCTAGTAAATCCATAAATATAATCCTAAAAGATGTAGGAAAGAACTGGTATTGCTACATTTCGATTATTTTACACAGTTTTCAATTTCCAGGTGGAAATCCAAATGACCAAAATAATCGAAATATCAACATTTTCGGGAAAAATGATTTTTATTTTTAAAGTATTAGGATTTTATTGACCAATTCTTCTGTGGACATACATCCCCATGGTATCTATGAATGCTTATGGGTTTTATCCTCTGGAGTCTTAAAATTAATGAAAAAAATTACAGTGTTTACATCTACCCCAGTTTACTACTGCCCCAGTTCCCCCTACTTTGTTTTCTTTAATTTTTTAATTTGTAATTTTTTAGAAAATGTCGCCCTGAATTACTTGTTATTTTTAAGATTCGGAGGTTTTCAGAAACTGAGCTAAGTCTCTAGTCTGAAGACCGGTTTAAGGACAAAGACTGAGGAGTAGTCGAAAAACAGATTCATAAAATTTATAACCTAAAAAATCATTAAGAGAAACTGGGGCAGTAGTAAACACAGGGTAATTGTAAACACTGATTTTTATGTCTACACTACTTGGATTTTTGTCAACTATTTGTTCAAGGAATAAGGATCCTTATACCATCTATGAATTCATATAGGTCTTGTCCTCTCAAGTCTGATGTATAATTAATATATCGTAAAGTCTACAACTGCCTCGTGTTTACTACTGCGCCAGTTTCCCTTATTAACTAAAAGTCATTTTCCGGATTAAGTCTTTGGTCTTTTCAAGAAACTTGAGGGGAATCTAGAGGGAAGTCAGGGGAACTCATACATTTTCAGGAGACTCACGGGAAACCCACCGGGAACTTAGGGTACCCATATATTTTTCAGGAGAACCCATATATTTTTCAAAGAACTCAGGGAACCCATATACGGGCTTCAGACCTAATGCCCTAGACACACTTACGACTCAAGCCGAGAGACGACTTAGTGGAAAATGATGGAAATGTAGTTTAACCATTATATCTAATATAATTACGCTAAGCCGTCTCTCGGCTAATCCTCAGGTCTGTCAAGGCCCTAAGGCTTAGCCATATGGCTTAACTTCTCTAATTTCTTCTTAATCATTTTTCAAAATCTTCAAATCAAATTCTCGATTACCGTATTACCTTATCTCATACTCAGTGGCACTAGGTGAAAATAATATAAGAAAATTGAAGAAATAAAATGAAAATGCGATAAACGGTGAGCAAAAAAACACTGTACGATTAATTTATCTTACAGTTTTTTTTGCTCACCGTTTATCGAATTTTCGTTTTATTTCTTCAATTTTCTTATATTATTTTCACCTAATGCCACCGAGTATGAGTATGAGATAAGATAATAAGTTAATGGAAAACTTGCGTAAGAATTGCAATGAAAATGCGTAAATTAACGAAATACGGTGAGGCTACGGCGAACATTTTATTGTCAATGTGATCCTGCCCTTATTCTATTGAAAATATTGTATATTTTTTAAAGCTTATGTTCAGGATAACCCCAAACATTTAAAAGGAATACTCGTTCCTTAACCTTTCTTTTCAGATGAACCTTTGAGTAGTTTGTCAAAAATGAAACCAAGTTTGAATTCTACTCGAATTAAATAATGTCGGATGATCTACTTTTAAAAGAGTTACTTGAGACAATTTTCCTGGATGTGTCTGGTCTTTTCCTCCTCCGGAGACGTGCAATTTCACACGTCTGGAGATCAGCCGTCAAAAGGCATTTTCGTTGCTAAAATTGCCTCATATAAAATAAATCTAATAATAGTTGCGCGGGTAATTTTAGTGACTTTTTCCTTGGTTTTTGTGTTCGCAGACCTGCAGCCACATGCATATTGAGTGCATGACTCAATTCGTCTTTTCGTCAATTTGCTATTTTGATTTAGTCCAAACAGTTGTTTGGGTGCGAGCCTTTAATTAAAATTTATGTTTTAACATGAAAATTCCAACTGTCCATTAATTGGGTGCTGCACCACTAGCAATTTTTTTTTTTATTGCGAGCAATATAGACTTTCATCGAGGCACCAAATGGGATAAGTTATTGCAATTAATAATCGGAGCAATGAGTGTACGAGACACCACACAAAGTCCTAAAAGACATGACTGAAAAGATAAATTGTAAAGCGGAAATCATACTGTAAATTAAAAGCAAAATTTCTGTGAGGGGGCATAAAAAGAGCAGCCAAGGTTGCAAGACAAAATAAATTTGGCGCGATTATTAATTGATGTTGTTAAAAAAATAAAACAAAGAGACGATTCAGTGGAGCAATCCCATAAACAATAGTATTATATCAATTTTACACGCTTCATTGGCTTATCCTCTGGCGTAAGTTAAATTGTTTTGATTCTTCGATGAGGCATTGTGTCGGCTGCTGTTGCTGCCTTTTCCCAAAAAGTCACCTCCTGCATTCGAAGTTGGAGGTTTGACTTGGGGAATTGAAGTACAATTTAACCCTTCAAGGGTATTTTTGTTAAATTCTTTGGGTTTTTTACTAAGGCCTTTGACGGAAGGGTTTTTGACAAAAATTGCTCCCAGTGTGTAGACGCCTTTATTTTATTTTTTTAATATTTTCAATATTTAATTAATTTTTCTCTGACTATGATTTCATACACTGAGAAAAAAGAGGGTGTGATTAACATTTTTTCCTCAGAACTATAACACTTTTTAGGTGTAAAAATATATCAACATTTTTTAATGTTAATTTTACACCTTATTAAGGGTAAAATTAACATGAAAAAGGGTATCTTTAACCCCTAATACACCTAAAAAGGGTAATATTTACACCGATTTTGGATCAATACTGCAGGGTAAAATTAACATTTCCGGAATGTTATTTTAACTTTTTCGGATTTCTCTCAGTGTATCTCTTCAGTTGGTTTACACTTCAACTAACAATCCAAAAAGAATTTTAAATATTTATGTGTTTAGTGAAGGGTTAAGAGAGACAGGTCCATTGGCAGTTCTGTGGGAGGCTCCATGGTGCCCAGAGAGTCATTATATACTTTTTTTTTTCAATTTTACAAAATCTTTTATTAATCAAGGCTAAGAAAAAATTTACATTTCTTACATTATATATCGAAATCCCATATGACATGTAATCTAAGACTGTCAGCCAAGTGTGCAGTCTAAGCTAATGGTATTTTGAATGAAAACACCCTCCTTCCCATTGAGTTTTTTTTTCAGTCTTTGCCTATATGGAAATTTATGCGAAATGATAAGATCGTGAAAAAAAAATTCGACTCGAACTTAAAATCATTGCCATGGAAGATTCTCGCTCTCTCTGTGACCAATATTGCCACCAGGAATTATTTATAAAACACCTATTCGCTTAATAAGCTCATTAAAATGCCAACGAAAAAAAAATTTCGTCAGTCCACCAATTGTTCTCATACACCATGCGAATTAATTAAGATTGTGGTGCGGGAAGAATAGAACGAAGGTGGTTTTTGGCTATGCAGACATAATGTTATATTTTGCAGCTTTCGCAAAATAAAGAATCAAGAATCAAAAATCACAATTTATTTGGTATCGAATTTCTTTGAGAATATTTTTGTTTGAATGCTTTAAAACAAAGATCAACTATGAAGAAAAAAACTTGGGATATTTTTAAATTTGTCTGATATCTAAACAATATTTTCTGAGGTTATGGCTTTAGTTTATTTTTGACGACAAAATTTTGAACATTTTAATGTCATAAAAGATATCAAAATGCTTAGTGACTGAGCAACTGCAAGTTTTCTAAAGGATAAATACTTGTTTGTCGCTAAATTGGAAGATTAGTAAATTTGCCAAGATACTGCTAGGTCAAATTTGGAAAAGCGGACATTTAAAAAACAACTGAACTTAAAAATGTAATTTTTTTCTACTTAAACGAAATTTTCATATCTTTTTTCCATTGAAAAGTGATAAGGGAAAATCTTTCTCCTGAACATTTTTTTAGTACATGACTGTTCTCATGTATTTCTAAGTTATCGACTTTGGTTCCCGTCACTGCAGTTTTGTCTAGTCCTCGTCTTATTTTAGAGAACTACCCAACAGTCGTGGCAGGAACCAATACAAAAAAAAGTCGATCATGCAGAACCACATAGAACACTCATGTACTAAAAACGAATGTTCAGGATAAGACTTTATTTCCCTTTTAATTTTTTCATTGGGATATCATCACCATAATGGATCTATTGTACTGAAAAGTGTTTAGTGAGCTTTATTCATTAATTTTTATTTATTTTTAATTTCATGTCTCAGTAAAATTTGTATAATAGGGTAAACGTACCAAATTTCGCCCAGCTTGCAATTCCGGCCATTGTTTTGTTAATCAAATTTCCATGAATTTTTAGTTTTAGCATAGGGGAGACTGGGGAAAACTTGTCAAAACGCATATTTAATTCTTTCACAAGCTCTGGAGAAAACTCAAACGTTTTATAATGAACATATTCTTATAAGAAATTTACTGCTCTACAACATTGCAGAAGACTATTTTCCTCTATCTCGAAAGAAATGCGATTTTCGAATCATTTTCTAAAAGTCGATTTTGTGGAGATTCTCAAAATTGCTGGGGCAAATTTAGTCAGTCTTCGGATAATTTGTGACGTTTCACACTCGGAAACGTTAAAAATATCAAATAGATATATTTTTATAGGAAATTTATTCCTCTACAACTTTGTCGAAGTTAATTTTTCTCTATCTTAACGAGAAATGTGCTTAAATTGAACTAATCAGTATTGATAATATCTGTAAGCCAAATATTCCAAAAATAGGGCTCAAAATTTCATTATTTTTTATTTTACATAATTCTTCCTCGAATCCCTTGAAACTTTGTAAGTTTAAGAAGGTTCATGAAGACTATCTATAATAAAAATTTCAAGCCTCAGTCTCTTTTATTTTAGAAAATAATGAATATTGAAATTTCCGTTTTGACAAATTTTGCCCCAGTCTTCCCTACTCTGCAGATTACATTATGAAAAAATCACAAAAAATGTCACTTTGGCAAACGCGCTGATGTAAAAAACAATGGAAAAATTCGGGAAGGGCAAGGAAAATTAAAAAGTGTAGTATATTTATTAAAAATACTACACTTCAAACTTGAGACTTTGGTGCTTACATGCAACTATACTAAGAGCAATCCGAAAAAGTTAAAATAACATTCCGGAAATGTTAATTTTACCCTGCATTATTGATCCGAAATCTGTGTAAATTTTATGCTTTTTAGGTGTATTAGGGGTTAAATTTACCCTTTAAAAGGTGTAAAATTAACATTAAAAAATGTTGATATATTTTTACACCTAAAAAATGTTAAAGTTATGAGGAAAAAAAGTTAATCACACGCCTGTTTTTTTCTCAGTGTGTGCCGAAATTTGGCAAACTTACCCTAAGTACAAAAATCAAATATTTCAAATTCACTCATATAAATCCATGAAAAAATTTCTATAATAAAAAAATCAGAGTCAGTTATTTTAATCAGAGTCAGAGTTATCCTATATACAAAAATAAAATATTTTAAATTCAATTATTTAAATTCATGAAAAAAATTCTATAATAAAAAATTAGAGTCAGTTATTTCGGTTATTTCATTCCCTTCCTGTCGATCACTTTTCATGCATTTCATGTACTAAGACATGTACTAAATAACATGTCTGACATTTCATAACATGATTAAAATTTAGCACTAATTGAACACTTTTCATTTGAATGACACGACTATAAATTTTAACTGTATTATGATAATTCCTCTTATTACCATGATACACGGTGAATATTTAGTAATTATGAGATTTTTTCACAATTTCTTTTAGTACACAATAATAAATGAGAAAATTAAAAAAAAGTTTCATTAGTAATATTTTTTAAATTTAAATATAAAATAATAAATCATTTCATTTGTTAAAAATGATTACGATGTTCAATAAGGATTAATTTTTATTTAAAATATTTCTCAATGTGATAGCTCCATAAGTTTTTGGTTGAGAGATATAAAAGATATAATATGCCATTAAAATTAATATTTCATAAAATTTATTTTCACCGTCTTGAAATTTATACCTTGCTGAAAGCAATTCAAGATCATGTCAAGAGAAATTTTACATAAAGTATGAATATCTCCTCCATTGACGTATCATTTTTCGGTGGGCACTGTAATTCTATCTTTCTTCTGAGAATTTCACTATTTTATTCGAATGTCAATCACATTTTGGTGTGAAAAATGAAGGGAGACTCAGTCAATTTCGCTTTTTCTCTTTGATCACAAATCAAACTAATTTCTCATGAAAATGCCTCAGATAAGAATTCCAATGGGATTTTGTGTTTTTCTTTCATTTAACTTGCTAAAATCATTATCTCAGTGTGCAAAAATCCCAAGAATTCACACTCCAGATGGTGTGGTATTTTTTTCCAGTTGATTTGCAGAAGGGATCAATGGTCGGATTTCACTATGGGAGATCCTTGGGCAATCCCAAACGCCATCCTTAAGACATGTTGCCGTGTCAGACATTCGTCTTTAGTGTTTATTTTAGTTACCAGGATATGATGAATGGTATTTCTGTCCATTTTGTCTTGTGTTTGAAATGCCATTGGAGGAAATTTACAAAAATAACATGTGTGGTTCAAAGAAGGCGAAAGGTGAGAATTTTACAGCCTCAATAGAGGATTTTGTACTTCTTAGAAAGCCGATAGGATCCTCAGTGTCTGAGGCTTGGTGATCAAATTCTCAATGAAACAGGCACGTATTTATTTTGGAGTTTAGAGAAATACGTTTCCATACACTCTATCGAAAAGCTTACAATTTACCTAGCCTGAAGTGAAGGGATAAAAAGAGAAACGGAAATATTTAACCAAATAGAGAAACTTTTTAGCAGAAAATAATCTAAAATTTCGAATTGATTTTATCAATTAGCACATATCTGTACTAAGTCAGTTTGTGGCATGAACTAGCAATTACTCTGAAAATAACAGAATAGAAGCTATTTATTGAAATTATTCTTTTTGAAAATTTATATTATATGTACAAGATGGTATTTATCATTTAGAACAAGGCTGTACTAAACAAGTCGTAATGCAAACTTACTATTCAAAAAGCTAGCAAAAATATTTAATGAACTTCTTCCATAATACAATACAAAAAAACACAATTGTGTTTATCATTTAGTACATGGTTGTACTAAAACGATTTGTCGTATAAATTCAGAGTTTATCATTAAACTGACAAATCCATGATATGTACAATTATATATTGCTTGCAAATATGTGCTTTGAATTTGATAATACAAAAGGAATTACAGGGGGAGGTGGGGCTACTTTAAGTTGTGAGGCTATGTTAATATACAATTTCTCGTATAATTCTAAAGGAAACTGGATTTTAACACAATGTAATTGACATGACGAAGAAATTGTGGATCTAAATTGAATTATGGTAAGACCCAGCTTCCTTTAAAAATATGCGAAAAATCGTATATTAATGTAGCTCTATAGCTCAGAGTAGCCCCACTTATTTCTATAGCCCATGCTTTAGGAAATGGCTGTACTAAAGGAAATTGTTATAAAACTCACAATTTTTACACGAACCAATGAAAAGGCAAACATTATTGCATTGTAAAATACAGAAATTTTATATCGTCATAATTTAGAACACGCATGTACTAAATCAATTCGTTGTAATAATATTTTTCATAGAATAGTGTAACATAGTGTTCATTAGGGTAACAATATATACTGTCATGTAAATACAATTTCTGTATTTTCTAATGCAAAAAACATGTTTATAATTTAGCTAATCATTTAGTACATGCAAGTACTAAAGAAGTTCGTTATAGAAATATACAATATTACAATTTGCATTGTATAGTTTGAACGAAGTATTATTTCATATGAACTTTTTACATTCAAAAATGTAACAAACTTTATTTATCGTTTAGCACGTGTCTGTGCTAAAGAGAATTTTAATATGAAAAGTAAGGAGAAAATAAAAGATAAAATTGATTTATGTGATGCACCTTTCTCTGTTGTTACCTACTGTGACACAGTGTAAAAGGATAAGAAAATCGTAAATTCCTTGTGCTAAAAATTTGTACTAAATATCGGAGAGGCTTGAAAACTAACAGAATAATTGTTTTTTTTCTATGAATCAATCAAAATTTAATATGAAAAATATGGCACTATTACTTGGTATTTTTCAGCAATACAATAGCCATATCATTTTAGTGCTCTATGCGAGGAGTGCAAGGTGAACGCAATTAATGGAATTGTACACCATTTGACGCGTCGGAAAGCTAATATGCGAATCCGGCGTGTTAATTTTCATAAGATAAGTTGTGCAGTAAAGAGAATCGTGATAACTCGAGGAGGATGGAAAGAGGATTCTTAAGAAAATCAACACCTTCCCGATATGAGATTTATCGTTGATTCCCGGCTCAAAAACAGAAGTCACATTCATACAGAAGGCAGTGTGGGAATCGAGAGCGGGAAATTATATAACGCGCAGTGTCTCTAATTAAAAAGACACACAGCTAAAAATATGCAAAATCTCACAAGGCACAACAGCCAAGAAGATTGGGGAAGGAAAGAAGAAAGAAGTTTAGAATGGGAAGAAGGCAAATTGATGGAGGAAAAGTGCGGAAAAAGGAGAAGCGAGTTCCGAAAAAAAGAGAGATTTGTTTTAAAAATGACGTATAGTAAAATGTTGGGTGTTGGAACTAATGTGATGCTAATGTGGTTAAAGTTAATAATAATAATTAAAATGATAAGAGCGACATGGGTGATAAGAATTGGCGCCTTTTTATGGGATTTCATTCAGTAACACCTTTCAAATGGAATGAGATCAGACAAATACACAAATACGCGCCAAGGGAGATACATTCTATGCGGGAAAGTTGTCAACAACCATACTCGTGATGCCCACCTCCAACACAATCAAAAGAAAAAATAAGAACTAAGAAGGTTTAAAAAAAAGTCAGAAAAGAGTGTATAAAAACGTCAAAATAGACTTGCTGGAAAATGATTAACAAATACACATTAAACAGGGTGTTTATCATTTATCACTCAACAGTGTTCAGTTCATATAATAAAAGATGAAAATAAACTTTCCTGGGCTGATTTGAAACGTTTATTTATCAGACAAATATTATTTTAAGATGTTTACGTGAGAATAGTTGAATGTGGTCTTCGGAACTCTGCCATTTCAATGAGACCACCATTCGATTGATGCGAAAATTTTTCATCACATGCATTTTAACACATTGCCGGTTGTGTGAAAAGTCTGTGATTGACAGGGAACAATTTCACGCCTTGGTCAGTGCTTTCCACATGGAGTTCACACACAGATTCACATTGGTTTTTGAGCGATGGGTCACTGCTAAAGTTCTCATTTTTTCAGCTTATGAGGAAGCATCTTAGTTTTTCGATTAACTGTTCCGGTCAAACTCTTTTTTCGGGACTGTTTAAGATCGAGATTTAATATTACTTATACTACAACACATGGGATTATTAGGAAAATCTGCAAAATTGAGCTCAAAATAGCAATTTCAAATCGTAAATGCAGGAATTTCGAAATATATTCGAAATTCGGTTTAATGTCTAGTATAAAAACCTCATTGAACCTTTTTGCATCCGCAGTTTATTTAAATTAAAAATAGGTTTAAATTAATTTAGAGCATTATTGCTTTAAATATTTACACGATTTTCACAATTAGGGAGAGGTGGGGATAAATAGGCTATATTGAGCTGGGGCTATATTAAAAACGCTATTTTTCGCATACTTATAATGGAACATGGGCTTTAAATTAATGTAATTTAGATAGACAAAACAATACCCGATCTAAATTAAATTATGGTTCCTACAGAAATATGCGAAAAAATAGTGTTTTCAATTGAAACCTATTTTTCCAGGTTAAGGTTTCCGTTTTCTCAATAAATAGAAGAAATTTTAAATATTAAGGATATTAAGTGATATTAGATGCTCGGTCAGTAGATTAATTTGAATTGAATGAAAAGAAACACGGATTTTGACCTAGATCCTTCTCCTCCTTTATTACTAGGACTATTACTAGGTCCTAGTAATAAAGGAGGAGAAGGATCTAGGTCAAAATCCGTGTTTCTTTTCATTCGATATTAAGTGATTCAATGACACAACGTTCGTTGGACACTCATTAGAGAAAATTAATGTCTCATCTGCACTATATATTTAGAAAAAGGGAAGATATCTCTGATTTGCCTCTGGATCTAGTTAAAATGTTTTCGAAAGAAAAATTTGGAAGAGTACACTCGGAGAAATCCGAAAAAGTTAAAATAATATTCCGGAAATGTTAATTTTACCCTGCAGTATTGATCCAAAATCGGTGTAAATATTACCCTTTTTAGGTGTATTAGGGGTTAAAAGTACCCTTTTTCATGGTAATTTTACCCTTAATAAGGTGTAAAACTAACATGAAAAAATGTTGATATATTTTTACACCAGAAAAGTGTTAAAGTTCTGAGGAAAAAATGTTAATCGCACCCTCTTGTTTTCTCATTGTAGAATCTTCGGAATTAGGGGGAAGTGGGGTACCTTTCTATTGGACAGCTTAGAAATTAAGCTTTTTTCTTCTATTTTTAAAATGAAACTGAAACATATCATGAAATAATTTACAAACCAATTGCAAAGCTAAATTACATTATAATAATGGTCAATTCCACTTAAAATTACGAAAAAAATAGTTCGAATTCAAAGGAGTTCCAATTCAAAGGTGTCTCATTGCAAAGGTGCTTGCCTTACTTCCACCTACGAGAATTTTATATTATTCGCGATATCAAGTAATCTTATTATGGCAATTCTACCAGATTTTCGAAACAAAATGACGAATAAAGTGGTTCTTTGAAAAAATATTTTTCGAAAAGTAGCGTGAAAACTGATTCAACTTAAATTTGAATAACCGAAATTAGAATAACTAATTTCTTATCAAAAATATTTTTCGAAAAAACATACACTCAAAAAAATCCACGGTTAAATGGGTATGTAAAACAGGGTTTGACTATCAAACTGATGCCAAACCCTGTTTCAACCTAAACGTGGCAAGGTTTGACGTACAAGTATTTTTTAAACCCTGTTTCAACCAAACCCTGAAAAGGTAGAAAAACAAATCCTGTTATGGATATTGATTAACCTTGCCGTCAGTAAACCTTGGCAGGAATGAAGACCAATCCTCGTCACGATTATATTTTAAACCCTGTTTTCGTCAAACCCTGGCAAGAGTAAACCATAATCCTTGTCAGGGGTATATTTTAAAACCTTTTTCTCAGTAAACCCTGGCAAGAATGAAAACCAATCCTCGGCATGTTTATACCTTAAACCCTGTTTCGTCAAACCCTGGAAGGAGTATGGCTTAACCCGTAACACGGGTTACACTCAACCCTTGTTTCCATCAACCCCTGGCAAGCGGAAAAACAACCCTTGTCATGAGTTTATTCAAATCTCGCCTCTTTCAACCCCTGGATGACTATTTTCAACCCTTGTTAAGATTAAAATCAAATTTACTTGGAAAATAATTAAATAAAACTAGAAATTCTTATTATAATATTTTGCATCACTAAGGAAATAAAAAGTAACGGCTAGAATTAAAAGTTTATACTTTAGTCGTTATTTTCTTATTTTCTCAGTGAAGAAAAATATTATAAAAGGAATTTCTAAGCCTTATTTAATTGTATTACATGTAAATTTGACTTAAATTCTAACAAAGATTGAAAAATGATCTCCAAGAAGTTTACTTAAGTGAGATTTGAATTTCTCATATACATACATCAGTGTAGAAGTATAAAAAATTATAATTAGGTTAAGTAAACATTTAGAATTTATTACAATAAAATGGTACTTATTTCTCTAACAATATATCATTATAATTCCTTATTTTACTATTAAATAATTACAATTTAACACAAATATAAGAATTTATAACTCCTAGTTATTTCATTACTTTAAACTACATGTTACTTTCTGTATTCTGGGCATGAACCAATAAACTTATTATTATTATTAAAACTTAACTTTATTATATTATTATTTTTTAAGGTCTCGTAAAAATATCTGTTATTTAAAGCTTTTTAAAACAATAGTGGCAAAAACTAGGGAGTAAATTTTACAACAGCATGAGAAAAGGTTTTTTCAAAATAATTAAGTAAAAACTTAGGAAAATTCATCAAGAAAAATTGACAGTATTTGTTTACCTATATTCTATTTCAATATTTATGACCAGCGCACAATAACTTTTGTTTGTAAATATGTTTTCAAAATTTTCTATGAGACTGAGCGAGATGACTAGATTTAGTTTTCATTCACTCTCACTTAAATGTCAAAAACATGTTTACAAAACAAAAGTGATTGTGTCTTGGGCATTAATCTTATCTCAATGAAAAATAAATAAATATATCTAGATTACCTGAACAACAATGGCGTCTACACACTAGTAGAATTTTTTTTTAAAAATGCCTTTTTAAAAAAATTCTGACGTTTCTACCTACAAGGATATGGGAAATTTGATTTAAAAAGGCATTTAAAAAAAAATTCTACTAGTGTGTAGACGCCATTAATATATACATATTAAATATATACATATTCTTTGATAACATAGTACAACATGTGAAGAATATTTTCTCATCTTAAAGCTTCAAGCCAGTAGTGAGAAACTTTAGGATAGAGCCTTTACAAATTTATTTAAAGCCAATTGAGAAGCATCAACTTTAAAAGCTCTTTTTAAAATCTAAATTTGTGAGATTTATATGCAAAATTTTTCGAAAACTAATGCATTAATCTCATCGAAAATTTGCATACTTCTAGAGTTGATTGTTTAAAACCTACACAAGGATTTGTTTTTTTTTTTCCTTGATCATACCTTATTTTGCACAACGAAATGTAGTGTAAAATACGCCTTTTTTTCTTGTAAAAAATGCTATTGAAAACATATTTCATGTTTTTAATCTTTTGTTGAAATATAAGTTTTGCTCAACTGCTAACAGCAAATATTTAGTTTTCTGATTTCAGAGAAAAATTATGTCAGTTATGTCTCCGAAAATCATTTTAAAAGATCAGCCTCTTAAAATTTGTAAATGAAAATTTTAGAAAATATTGTTCTAATGTTGTACTTTTATGTTTCAGAGTTGGATTTGAAGAAATATTCTTTATTATATTTAAAAAAAAAAATTAAAGAGGGCATATTTTTTGGTTTCTAAAAAACCTACGTAATTCCTTAAAATAAACAATCCTGCTTCAGCCTGCACCACTTCAAAAGATGTGTAAGGTTAGGACGGTGGCAATTATTTTGTTTTGCACTTTCCACTGCTCCCTGGCGTGCTTCTGCTCTCTCCTCTTGAAATTTTAGGTAGAATTTCCATGTTTCAGTATATGATCCTCTCGTTCCAACTTCTGCAAATCTGGAGTTCGGATTCCGACATCTAAGAAAAAATGGTAACATAAACTAAAATTACAAAATTTATCTTAACAGTTTAGACATGTAAATAGATAGATAGATAGATAGATAGATAGATAGATAGATAGATAGATAGATAGATAGATAGATAGATGTTTATTCATTAGCAATAAATGAGGCTAAATCCCGTGGAAAATAGAAAACGTATAAAACGGTTAACTCGAGATTAAAAAAAAGAAGTTAAAACGTAAACTTGACACAGTTTAAAATTCAAAAGTCTTTAGAATATTTTGTGGTGAACAGCATTTCACAGTTTTTACACTAAAATCACGAGAAATTTTATCGATTTTTTTTAGAAAATACATTGCTCACCATATATTTACGCATTGAAGATAGAATTGGATTAAAAGTTTGTGAAAATCACGTTAAAATACAGAAAACGCCGCACTTTAACTTTGGATGCGCACACTTTGCCCAATACTAACCGTGGCAAGGATGAAAATCAATCCTTGAGAGATTAAAACAGGTTAACTCAAGGTTAAAACAGGGGTAAACTCCTAATCTTGACACGGTTTAAAATGTAGGCGTGCGGATAATCCTCAGAGAACAGCATTTTCACGATTTTTCCACTAACACCTTCAAGAATTTCACCGATATTTTTTATGAAAATTAATTTCTCACTGTTTATTTAGGCATTGATGGTGGAAAATTGGGATAAATTCTGTGAAAACTTCGTGAAAACTTGAGGAAACGCCGCACAATGGCTTTAGACGCGCACACATTGCACCAATCCACCAATACTAACCGTGGCAAGGATGAAAATCAACCCTTGAGAGATTAAAACACGGTTAACTCAAGGTTAAAACAGGGGTAAATTCCTAATCTTGACACGGTTTAAAATTTAGGCGTGCGAATAATCCTAAGTGAACAGCATTTTCACGCTTTTTCCACTAAAACCTTCAAGAATTTCACCTAGATTTTTTTAGAAAATATATTGCTCACCATTTATTTACACATTTACGGTAAAATTGACCCTAAATTCAGTGAAAATCTCATGAAAAAAGAGAGAAAATTCCGCACTTTGATTCTTGACGCGCACGTTTGGCTACAAACTTGAAAAGAAAATTAAGCACCACTTACCACAGAATTTTTCACAATTTACTCTTCTATGTCACTGATATGTCCCTGGGTGGTCACTGGGGGCTCATATTGAGCCCCAATCCTCGAAATGTCAACGCGAATGCCTCCATTCTTTGAGGCACACTGAACACTAAACACCATTTTTCTCTTTCTGATTCCACTTGACAAGTTTACACGAGAAACCCTTAAATGCATTAAGAATCTCGCCATGATAGAAATTTAAAACCATTCAAACCTTGCGCAAGATTTAAACCGATGTGTTAAGGTTAATACTGAAATCCTTCACTAAAAAAAGGATTTAAAATTGCTAAAACAGGGTTAACTCATGTTTACAGTTTAAAACCTTTTTAAAATTAAACCGTGGCTAACCCTGTTTATAGTCGATTTTAAACCTTGCCTCAAATAAGCTCTTTTCTGAGTGTAAAGCGTTTTACTGGATTGAGTTTTTCAAAACTAATTTCTCGTTTAATCTTTATAATTTCGGTTAGAAACAGTTTAATCAAGAGCATTTGAAATCGAAATTGCTCATTGTTTTTTTGGGGATTAGCAACAAATTATTATTACTACTATTATTCAACAGTAGACTCTGGTTAACTCGGCTCTTTTAAGATCAAGCTACTTTTTAATTCGAGGGCCAGATAAATTTAAAAAAAAATGGGTGGCAAAGCGTCCCAGGCTTTGCGAAATGCTCGAACTCGTGACTTAGATGCTATACCTCAAAAGTACTTTCGCATCATTTACCGTTTACCGGTACTCAACTGATTTGAATCGATTCATAAATCACTCAAAATATTTCCCAAAATACACCTCAGGAGTAATTTCATTGAATTTCGTATAAAAATTATTTATCGGTTATAAACCAGTTCCATTACCGATTCAAAACCGATTGGAACCAGTTTAGTTTTGTCGGAAATTCCAAGACCTTTCCAACGAGCCCAATCCTGACAACATTCGCTTGATAAATGCACTCTCTAGTGTCTTTTCAATCTTTGACCTTGAAAAACCGTTATTAGGAATGATTTAACGGTATTTTCGTCTAAAGACGAAATGTCCGTCTGGGTAATCTCTAAAACATATTCAAAAATGAGAAAAAATCGAACGACGCGTTTTCGAGCAATCCGCAAAAAAACATGGTTTTGGTTTTTGACGAAAATAGCTTCTAGTGTGTAGACCGTATAGACAGACACCATTATAAGGTAAAGTGCTCTCGAGTCGACCGGTTCCTCGACTCGACCAGTTGTCAATATTTGAATGTTTTAATGGTGAATTTCTATAAAATTGTCACTGATTCGTATTTATTTATGGAATAATTGACCTATTAATGTTAGATCATACGCCAAATATTAGTGTAAATATAAATAAATTGAATAAATAACTTTACCGGTCGAATTGAGGAACCGGTCCGACTTGAGGGAACTTTACCTTACAGGGATGGGGTTGTCAGTCCCATGCCCCGTGAAATCAAGTGCAGTGATGCTGACTGGATACAATTCAAACACCTTAAACGTCAGAAAAATTCCTGATGATCTAAAGGGGAGTCCGGGACACTTCCATCATAGAGCGAGTGCTCAACCACTTGACCCATTGAGTGCCCAAAACAGAGGCGTGCAAGAACTGTTGAAACCGAAAAAACGTCAAATAATGCATGTACGTCAATGGTCAAAACGCTACCAAAACAAACTTATTTTGACGTTTATTCGGTTTCAAACGGTTCTTGCACACCTCTGGTCCAAAAGCTAGGCAGTCAGTAAAAAAAGTAGTTTTCATTTTTTTAACTTGTAACGATTTTAATTTGAATTCTAATTTCTTAAGAACTTTAGAAATTTGAGAAAATTTTAAGAATATGCATTGCAATTTGTATCAAGGTTAAGTGGTACATCATTCCAAGAAAAGTATCTCCCTTGAAAAACACTCAAAGAAATAAATGTAAAAAAGTCACATTTCTCTTGATTTCTAACTGAGAAACAAAGAATTCTTCAAACATTAGAGAGAAAAGTGTTGACTTAGAAATTAAGAAACTCTCTTATCAAATGTAACTGCTGTATTATTTGAACATTCACCCTGGCAGGATAGAACAAGCTAAAACTTACACATTTTAATGTATAATGAAAATTTATTGTGTATTTTCTTCCAAATGCCACGAGTAGCCATAATTTTTATTAATATTTTTTTATTTGCCAAGAAGAAAATGCCACTGGTGGTGAAAAAAGCACCAACACCGTGTCGATGGAATATTTTTCTGTTGAAAGATCTTTCACAGCATCTCAGCTGAAGATTGATGTTTTGATTGGTCTGTTTATACCCGAGAGGAAAATTCACATTTCACTTTGGCGGTGTTTATCTCAGGATATTGTGGTGCTTTTTCTGTTGGGCTTAAGTCATGCGAAGGATCAATCAATATCATTCCTCAATCGAGAGTGTTTGGGGCTGTGGGAAAATTGCATTTTTTTTCTTTACAAATTTTATTGCAATTTTGCGCAGTTGTTGGCTGATTCTTTAATTTCAGAACTGACCTCCTCAGGAGACTTTTCACTCATATTTCTTCCTTTCTCTGTCATTTTGTGCCGATTTTAGCCTCCCACCGCCCATTTGGCCATGGTTCTTGGTTCTTTTTTTTTTTTTGGCGCGGACGCGGATTTTTCGGGGAGCTTTAATTAATCCACACACGCTATATACACTCTCATCTGGCCATTGAACTTTTGTACCAAATTCTGGAGTGGGATTTTTCCTTCATTTTCACATCTCATTTGGAAAGCCAACATGAAAATTTACAGTGGAAAATGTGACGTGAAACTGATGAAAAAGTAGCAGTGAGTTCATGTTTCAACAGCTTTATCAATTAATTCTCTCTCCCGCGCGTTTTATGGCAATAAAATAAAAACATGCCTCAATTCTGAGACACTCGATGTAGCTACCGCCTGGGTCAGGTTTGGGTGGCACGAGGAGTTGCGGGGGCATATTGTAAGACAATTAAATGAAGCCCCATGATGAAAAAGTGGAGCAAATAGAGCTCAACTTATTCACCTTGGGCTCACAGACATGATGTTGCATTTTATAATCCATTTGAGTCATATACATATGTCGAATCTCCACCCCCAAACAACATTTATTTTGGGCACATTTTGAAAATCTGAAGTCTTAAATAATGTGACGTTGTATTTTTTGGCCGTTTGACTGTCTGCTATCCAAAGACCAAACGGATAGAGAAATATTGATTTCGGGTTTTTAATGACCCCCCCCCCCCCCATAAACCGAAATTCTTCTCCAAAATATCTCTTTTTTAATTTTTGTAACAATTACATACCGTACCAAGGTATTTTAAGTATAAGATGAACCCATCTCAAATTATCCGTGTTAAGATACCTTTACCCGACTTGCGCAATGGAGCAGAACTTATACTTAAACATTATTAATAAAAAAAATTATTTAGTTTTATAAAGATAAATTGAAATTATTTATGAAATGAAAATGCTAAAATTAAGGGAAAGCGGGGCAGAATTAGTCAGGGAGCCCAAGATTATTGGAAAAGTTATTGAAAGAATTTGATATGAATTACCTAATATTGGGAGCTCATTTATAAAAATAATTTTTGAATTGCCCCTAAATGTATGCAAATTTTTTTCACTCGGTATATTTGAAATGCATTTCCTATAAACCGTTAGTGCTCAAAATAGACCGAAAAATTGGCCTCGAAAATGTTTTACATATACAAATATTATATTATTACAAATATATCTCCTGTAAGTATGCAAATTTTCTGTGTCACTGGAGTGAATTCATAGGCGTTTTTCGGTCCCGAACATTTCTTTTAAAGCGGAACTCTCTGTAGTTTGCTTTAGAAGGAATATTTAGCAAGCCACTATTGGTCCAGAATCTTATCACTTACAAGTAAATCTTAAAAAATTCCAAGATCTATTTGAAAAGCGAAAAAAAGACATTATTACTTCTTGATATTTTTGTAAGGTGACTGAAGGATATCCTGTTCGAATTTCTAAGTGTTCAAATGTCAAAATGTGTTGATCTTCACTTTGTTAGAGGAGAGAACGTTACTTTCACGCATGAAATACTTTCGAAAACACCTATTTTTGAGACAATTCTTGAGTATCTGAGAATTGTGCTTCCTATTCTTATGGTGTCTACACAGTAGAGGCAATTTTCCTCAAAAATCGGCTTTTTTAAAAAAATCTGACGTTTCTGCCTACATGGATAGGGGAAATTTTCTTTAAAAATGCATTTTTCAAAGAAATTTCTACTAGTGTGGAGATGTCATTAGACAGAAACTAACGAGACATACTTTAAATGTGGTTCCTAGGGTAAGATGTGGTATTTCTGGACAAGGTGCTTTTCGGGACATAATATGGGTATTTTTTGATACATCAAACATCCCATAAATATTTGTATTCTTATTATTTTTAAGTTTTGTATGAAATATTAAGCTCTTTACGTAAGTAAAGTGCTAAAAAGTGTCCCGAAATACCACACGTTACCCTATTCATTTGGAAAATAAGCTTTGAAAAAAGTTTAGCTGCGTGAAACTTCCTCACTGTCCTTGAAACATTTGTCTGTCTGATTCAAACATTTTTTTATACACAAAACTAAGTCTAATTTGAAGCTAATTTTGCCCCGGTTCCTTTATGTCTTGCTAATTTGAAGTAGGGGAAGATAAGGTAGCTTATTTCGAATTCGAATACTCATATAAATTCCAAGATAGAGTATTTTGAGATGGTTAACAATAATAACTCTACAAACCATTCAATAATGTATTTTTGAGAAATTTATGAAAAAAACCGATGCTTTTCCGAGGGTAATGTCAAAATATTAATGATCGAAAGATCGTCACGAAGACGAAAAAGAACAGGATATACATAAAGTTTTTAAGCCAAGATCTTGAGGCAAATAATTAATATTTAATTAAACTTGCTATTTAATTATATACTCCGAGAAATCAAGTTTAATCAAGCTCTTTGTATGCCATCAGAATTATTTTAACGTCAGAAAAATTTCTGGTGATCTAAAATGGATTCGAAACTGGAACATTTGGATCATATAGCAATAGATATGATATAGATTTCCGTTTTAGCAATACAGGTACAGTCCTCTTCTAAATCGATGATTGTGTTATACATTTATGAGTATTTTGCTAAGGGTCAAATGTTTTCACAATTTTCACACTAATTAGTAGTGTAATAATACGAAAACTACCAACGTGATGTATGGTCTTCCGGGGTTCGCGCTTGTGACTTCTGGTTTCTTGAATTTTCTGAATAAAATAATAAGAAAAAAGCCAAATAATACTGAATATCGGTTTTATTAAACCAATTAAACTAGTAATTTTTATATTTTCTCAACATTTTATAGAATTATATCTTAATACTTGCAACTCTAGTCACAAGCGTATTTGACTTTGATCGTAAAAACTCACAAAGTACCTTATGTACGTCACCATTAATGCTCATTGGCTGACTTTATTACTTCTGTGTTGAAGCTTGTTTTTAATCATCTAGGTACTGTACATCTCTTGAGAAAATTGATGATAATTTGATCGAGTTTTATGCATTTTTAATGCACTAAAACGAATGTTTACTAGTTTGGTTTTATAGATTACTGTCCTATGCAAGAGTAGGATATTCTATTTTTAATTGACAAAAATTTATTTTATGAGCTAATCAGTTGAATAGTGTTTGGCGCACAATTTGTGTGAAAATTGTCAATTCTTCTCTTGATCTTTCCTTTTCATTATTTTAATTACTCATAGAAGAACTAAAAGAAAAGAATTGAGAAATTAAGGAGCAAAAAAAAAGAGGTAGGGTAAAGTGTATAATTTAGAATCAGTTTTACAAGTTGGACAATTCGCCCGTACAAGTTGGACATGGCTTTTTTCTTGATAAATACAGTACAAAATTTGTTTTAAAACACAAGGAACCAAATTATAAAATTAAAGCATTAAAAATATACAAATAAAAATGAAGTAATAAATTTATCAAGACAAAAACCCCTGTCCAAATTGTACCATTGTCCAACTTGTACCACTGTCCAACTTATCCCACTTTACCCTATATTTTTCGTTTACGTGATACTTTCCATCAGAACGAAAATTCATTATCAATTCTTTGCAAACTATTGGAACTTTACAAGATTTTATTGAATTTTTTCTACAACCTGGCTGGTTTTGACTAAATTCTGGAGAATTAAAAACTGAAAACAGCTGCCAGCGCCACGTGCGGGAGAAAACAGTGCCCTCTTGTGGAAGAAATGCTTGTCATTGTCGGTAAATTGCCGGAAATTTGTATCATTTCTCAGTGAAAATGTTTTTCCTCATCTTTCAAAATGCAAGTTTTGAAGAATAGTGAAATGTAATGAAAGTGATCATTATCCTATCCTTAAATTTAGTAATCTTAATAAAATATTGTTTTTCCTGATTGAATTTATTTGAAAAAAAATGAATTTATTTCACAAACTCTACAAGTTTTAAGTGATTAGAAACGGTTATAATCATGCTATTCCATTGAAGGCAATCTTTCTCCTGAAGTTTTTTATTAGAACAGAACTGTCCTCAAATGTTTCCGTATGATCGACTTTGTACTGGTTCTCGTCACGACTGTTAGCAGGTTTTAGCACACGACGAGAATTGGTAAAAACAGTCGTGACACGAACCAATACAAATAAAAGTCGATAATGCAGAAGCATATGAGGACAATCATGTACTAAAATAAACGTTCAGGAAACGGATTTTCCATTTTTCAATTGAATAGTGTCATAAAGGCATAGGTATTTTAAGCAGATAATAATTTTTCAGAATTTTTGGGAATAATAAATATAGTACTCACCAGCAGGACGATGAGTCCTCCTTGGTCCGTCGTCATCAATGAGATGGGCCCTTCTGGCGTCCACAATGTGCGGAATTTCTCGCCATTGAATTGAAGTTATGGCACAAAATATGAAAAACCACAAAGATTTCAGCGAATTTGCCATCTTGAGGTTTTCTTTTTCGAACAAGAAATTGAAAAAAAATAATAATAAAAAAAAATCTCTAGACAGTCTCTAAAAGTCCTTGAGGAATCCTCTTAAGGGTGTGTCTCTTGGCCAAAGCACTTGATCACTTGGTCCACTTGCCTCTTCGAGGGGGTATTTGTAACCGTGTTTTCTCTCAGTGTTCAATACAGACGCGCTAAATTCCCGCCACTATCAACAACTTTACCTTCAATTGCTGTTTGTCCAACTTTATATGAGGATCATTGAGTATTTTTAATCGCTCTTGATAATGTGACATATTGAACAAGTTTCCCGTCGATTGACACTCTCCAGAGAAAACTCCATCAAAAGAGTCCCAAGAAATCACTAACACTCCCGCACTTTAGCAAAAATAAATTAACTTTTCTTCGATATATTTCTCGACTATTGCGATTTTCTTCGTTATGTAGAAAAAACGACAACTGAATCACTGGGATTTAAGCACTAATGAATTTAAATTCATTAGAGAATTATTTTTATTTATCAGTTAATTAGTCTGTTTACTTTTTAATTCTCTGGCGATGGTGATGATCGTCACTCTAGAAGAGAGAGAATGAAAAATACAGCAAATCAATTTTTCTGCCTAAAACTGCTTACGTTCACAGTATTTTTTTATAGTTCAGTACACTCAACGAAATGGTGTGACAAAAGCCCTAATAAGGATTTCAGCATGGAAGTTTTTCAAATTATTTTAAAAATATTTTCGTAATATGAAACAATGCAGTTTATTTTATTTTTCTATGGCTATCCTTTTCAAGTTTACATAAAATTTACTTAAGCTAGATACGACGATTTCTGTTATTTTATTATATTCAAAGTTTTTCCAATTCCAAAATGGGCAAGAAAAAAGAAAATTAATCAGTAATATAGGTAATGTGACTAAAACGGAAATCACAGATCGTGAATATCCAAAAAGTTGAATATTCTTGGCGGAAAAATGATAAATATTTCGACTTTAAGAGATTTCTGCACGTTTTTATGTTTTTTTACTGACCATAAACGGTTTATCCCGAAAGTTTGGGTCTCATTCCAAATTTTTATAACATTCTTGTGCAACGTTTGAGTTTTTTAAGAAGTCTACTAAACAAGGCGAATAAAATTGACTAAATAATGAGAAAGTAACTATTTAATTAAGGTATCAATAAATTGTATTGGAAGAATAATTCTTCAAAAGAATAAATGTGTAAAGCTTATCCAGATATTCAGGCAAAAAGGTTTTCTAGTAAAATTTTTAGTAATTTACTAGCCCGAAAGTTAAAACGAAAATTAATCGGATTGCTAAAAATATTGCTCTTTTTAGTTTTGAAATCCGAGTTATTTTTATTTCAATTTCGGAGAACTATTTAAAATTGTTGTTTCAACTCTTTCGGAGTAATTTTTAGTCATTAAAATTACTGTTTTTTTAATACTATAAATTGAAAAATGAATAATTTTCACTGTTTTGTATATTTTTCTATTAATATTTTATTTTCTTTTTCAATATTTTAGTTTTTTAATACTTCAATTTGCCATAATTTTTTAAAAGTTTTTTTTTTTAAGGTGGGGTTTATGTTTTACGAGACACTTGCATATGCGTCTTCACTAAACATGCTTAAGCATATTTTCTGTCTAATATTCCATATGATTTTTTGACCTGAAATCGGTGTAAATATTATGCTTTTTAAGAGTATTAGGGGTTAAAGTTACCCTTTTTCATGTTAATTCTACCATTAAAAAGGTGTAAAATTTCCATTAAGAAATGTTGATATATTTTTACACCTGAAAAATGTTAAAGTTATAAGGAAAAAAAACTACTCGCACCCCAGTTTTTTCTCAGTGTTCACTAGAGATAAATAAGACTGAAGTAAACACAAAATTCTGACATATTTCTCCTAAGCAATTGCTCACATTGAAGTTTCAACAAATCAATATTAACTCAAATCATATTCAAAATTTAACGTTTTTAGTGTTAAAGTATTCCAAAAAGAACAAATATTTCGATAGAATTCATTATTCATCAAATATTGGATCACAAATCCATGGTTTTAATCAATTTATTTTTATTGTCCAATTTTACCCTCAGAGTGTCTAAAATTAGAAACTGTCCAAAATTATGAGCACTTCCCCTATATTATCTTGTACATTTCTCTAAGAGCATAATTAGAAAATAAAAATTGTTAAATTCTTTTTATAAAGCTCTTAATTTCGTCTCTGTGACTACTTAAAAGTAAAGCAGCATACTCTTAAGAGTTTCTGCAATGAGAGAAATCCGAAAAAGTTAAAATAACATTCCGGTAATGTTAATTTTACCCTGCATTATTGATCCAAAAACTGTGTAAATATTACCCTTTTTAGGTGTATTGGGAGTAAAAGTTACCCTTTTTCATGTTTATTTTACACTTAAAAAGGTGTAAAATTTACATTAAGAAATATTGATATATTTTTACACCTAAAAATGTTAAAGTTACGAGGAAAAAAAAGTTAATCGCACCCTTTTTTTTCAGTGTGTAAAAATTTAAATACAAAATTCGTATTGTAAGCCTTTTTAAATGTGTATTAAAAAAAGTTGCCACAGACTTGTTTCTATAATACTTCTTGCGTTTTTGCTTATTATTGAACGATAAAATTTGGCTAGAGGACGCTAACTCTAAATCAGAGTTTGTTAGACATCAATTGAATTCAAATACGTAACGGCTAGGAAGGTTAGGAATAATCCATAGAAAAAAATCTCTGTTTTCCGTGTATGGTAAAGTGGTACAAATTGGATCATGGTACAAGTTGGACAGGGCTTTTTTCTTGATAAATTTAGTACTTCATTTTTATTTGTATATTATTAATGCTTTAGTTTTATAATTTGGTTCTTTGTGCTTAAAAAAATTAGTACTGTATTTATCAAGAAAAAACCCCTGTCCAACTTGTACCAGCGAATTGTCCAACTTATAACACTATGTCCAACTTGTATCACTTTACCCTAATTGAACATTTTTGGATTTCTTTTAGAACTTTGGAGGTCTTGATTTGAGCACATGTAACGTTTGCTTAATTTGCACCCCATCTTTGATATACATTCGCAATTTTGTTAATTCAATTAGGGAATTGTATTGGCTTGTCTTTTGCCAAATTGCTTCAGAACATTGCTAATACAAATTTAGATCTTAGCACAATGTTGCACTTTGCGTATTTGTACTAAAACTTGTGAACTACACTTTTCTTCGGAGATTTGTGAAATCGAATACCTTTTCAAAGTACAAAAAATGAAAGTGAAAATTTCGTTTAAAAAAAAAACTTGAGCCAAGTTATGAATCATCGTTGGCGGGCTTGGCGGGTGTCAGTGAGCCCATCTGGGTAAGTTCACGGTGCATTTACCAATCAGTGCCACCGTCACACCCCTCAATTTCGTTGAGTGTTTTTGAGGGGCACAAAATGCGAATTTCCACATTCAACAATTTTCTATCTCTCTCTCCCAAACACTTTAATATTAATTCCCATTTGGCACGGTTCTTTTTCCTCTCTCCTCCATTCACAGAAAATTTCATAGAGAGACACAAAACGTAAAATGAGCAGAAAACAGCCGAAAGAGTCAGCTGAAAAAAAAGAGCCGAGTGATGCCTTTTGTGAATGAACGGGCTTGCAATTAATGGAATCGTGCTGTGTCTTATTAATTTTTCCCATATCCCAAGAGAACTTAACACATTATTAAATTTCAATTTTTGTTGTGCCTTTAAATCGAAAGCGCCAGGTTTTTTTTGCCCCCATGTCCATTGAGGAGTTCTGTGTTGGAAGACAAGACGTTTTTTGCTGCCTTTTGATAAAAAAAAGAAATCATTTTACATTATCGAAAGACTTACGGAGGAGAATGAGTGGGGACAAAAAGCGAAACTGATAAGATTCTGAGTTTGGGAAGAGGTGAGAATTAATTACGTGTGAGGTGTAGGTAGAAATAAAAAAGCGGTCAAGAGGTAGTGCTGATTGGGTTTATGAGTCTTGAAGTTGAAGAAAAAAAAAGGCAGGAGTCTTGAGAGACAGGAAGGAGATGCATTGTGGATCCGGCACGTGCGTGAAATTGGAGGGAAGGCCAAAAGAAAGAACAACACGACAGACTAATTATAGAGCAGAAGGGTCTTTTGGAAAACAGACGGTATGTTTAAGAGACTTCCAACATTTTTAAGCAGTTTTTTTTTTAAATATGCACGCAACGCAGAAGACTTCTGGATCATAAATCCGTCGCAAGTTTAATAACATTCTATAGAAACTTAAGGAATTGGTCACTGGAAAAATTGACAAAATGAATTTTGGTAAATTCTTGCCGTACCTGTCCTATCAACTGTTAAATTATTTTTCGACCTTTACGTTAAAGCAATATTGTCGTTTGAACCAGTAGGGGAAGGCTTTCAGACGTTGCATGTGCTCAAGCTTCGAACACTTGATATTTTTCCTATATTGCTTAAATAAATCTGACCTATGGCAATATATTTTAATAGTTTTTATTAAGTTACCTAGTTCCTGACAAGCTCAGGTTAAATTATTAAAGGAATAATGGAAAAAATGTTACGTGCTCGAAGCCAGAGTGTGTGCGATGGCTGAAAGCCTTCCCCTACATAATACATTTCAAAGATTTTTTAATTAAAAATTACTTCCAAAAATTTAAGATACTTGTCCACTGGAAAAATTAACACTGACTAAATTTTAACAATAAATTTTTGACAGGTTTAGAAAAAGATTAAGAAGAACAGGAGATTTGTACAGAACTTTTCTGTAAGAGTATTTTAAATCCTATTACATATTTTAATCTCATCGCGTATGCTGATTGGCTAGAGAATGAAAACATCCAAAACTTTGGCCAATCAGGGACCATTATGAGACTAAAATATTTAATGGGATTAAATCGATCCCTCAGAATATAATCCGAACAACTCGATTTTTTGCAGAATTCTTTTTTTTGCTTTTCGGGTACTACTTGACACCCTTTACCTTCCCCGTGAATATTATGCCGAAAAGTTAATTATTCCTAAAGTTATACGGGTTTCAAATCTTAAAAATCCTATGATCAGCATGTAAAATCTCAGCTTTAAATCTCTCTACTGAAAAGTTGGCCATTCGCGAGTTGTTCGGTTTATATTCTGAGGGATCGAAATATTGCACTACATGTGAATTATGATTAAAAACTTAAATTTTCTTTCCAATGAAATATTAATTTTTAAAGTTTTCAAGGAGCAAATGAAATAAAACTTTTTGCAAACAATGGAAAAATCATTTTCGCAGTTACTTCCGGAATTTTTTGATATTGTAATTGTAAAGCTTTATTTTCAATTAAGCACTTTAATCTATAAAATACTTATAATTCCATATTATTCTTTGATTTGCAATAGGGCTGCAGCTTAAAAGCATTTGAATCTTTAGTCAATCAGTAAGCGCCGTGGAATTAAGTATTTTACAGAATTTAATATTTGAAAAACGAAAATAATGCTTAAAACATAATTTTCTCAAAAAATGAAATTTAAAATTTCAATCTCTTCTGCAACACTGTGTAACAGAATGAAAACTTTTTCCGCATGATTCCAAAGGATAGGGGAATGTTGGCATGGTTCGCACGCAGTGAAGCTTCAAACGATGCCCATTTTCTCTTTGTTTGCAAAGATCTGCTTCGTCATTTCTCATCCCAGCTCATGAGGTTCATGATTATCTATCTCATGGTTAAGAAAGTGACGAATTAACTCCTTGAAAACCAAGAGAAAATGGGCATTGTTTGAAGCGTGACTATGTGCGAACCATGCCTACATTCCCCTAGATATTTTCGGAATTCCCTAGTGTTTGGTATCTCCTGACCATATCACCCGAAGAAATTTATGGTCAATCACGTTTATTTTCTGAGCTAATTTAAGATGAAAATCTTTAAGAAATAGGTAGAAATATTTTATAAAACTTACTTTATATCAATAACGGCACTGCGTAGGATGACAGGGTCAAAGGGCAGAGCAAGAGTCAAGGAATATTCTCCTAGAACAAACTATATTCCTATCTCTTCATTTTCCCTACAATTTCCTAGATTTTACACTTATTTACAAATAAAAATAAGTACAAATCATTTTGTATGACTGGATAATGCTCAATGTCTAATGGCCTAGACAGACCTGAGGATTAGCTAAGAGACGGCTTAGCGTAATTATATTCGAAATAATGATTAAACTACATTTCCATAATTTTCCACTAAATCGTCTCTCGGCTTAAGTCGTAAGTGTGTCTAGGCCATAAGGCATATTAGAGCTTAAGCAGTGAGACGACTTAGTTAGAAACTGATCTCTCGGTTTAAGCCGTAGGTCTGTCCAGCATATAAGTTTAGAATTTTATTACGGAATTCGTTATAGTTATCTTTACGGAATCAAGGATAGATTTACCAGGTCCTTCTAAATAAATAAATTTTCTATACACTAATTGAAGTAAAGATCTTGGTAAACAGTTACAGGTGTTTCAAACCCTATTTTAGTTTGAAGATCAATTTTTGTATTGACTGGTATATACCTTTAGGATCGAAGATTTAAAGAAAGATTTTTGAGGTTTGTAACGATTTAAAAATCAATTTTGTCCTAAAGTACAACAATTTTTAACAAATTTTAGAATTTTTTTGATCGCTCTGGTTTTAAGTTCGAAAACTTAAATTGCAGGATATCATTATCAACTAAACACATGATGAAAGTATAAGGAGAACCTGAAGTTCTATTTCGAAGCCGAAAATAATTCAAGCTGCTGTAGGGGAATTCTGTAATTTTCGTGACATTGTCACGCGTGAATTTGAAACCTGACAATGCCATTCGAGCTTTTTTGTCATATCATGTGAGTTCGAAAATGCAATTCATTGAATTTTTAATGAAATCCCTTTTCTTGATGATTTTATGAAAATACAGTACGTCTTGGTTGATTTGTTTAACAAAATTCAGTGTCATTTGAATTGCCAGAAATCTCAAATATGTGACTTCTGACAATGCCACATGAGCTGAAATGGCAATATCACGGCTACAGAATCGCATTTTCGAAAAAGCTCTCCAAAGATTCGAACTCAATTTGTCATATGGCATTGCCAGAGCGTTATAGAATTCGTTATAGAAAGTTTTTGTAAAAAAATAAATTTTCATATTGTGGTCGGGATTTTCCACCTGATAGCGAAATAGAGCCTGGCTGGTGGATTTCCTTCTGTTCGTGGGAATTTCATATTTCCCGTGTCTCTCGCTCCAAGCAAGACGCAAGACCTTTTATTGGCGGTATAGTTCTGTTGTCCGTCGCGTGAAAGCATATTTCAGAGGTATAGAGCTTAAAGAATTTCATATTTGAGTAATAGCGGCCACCGCCGTCTTAACGTTGGTGACCAATTTCCAAAGTGAAAACGGTGGAAAATTCTTCCTCAGGTTGTATGAGCCATCTGCATCATCCAAAAAGATTTTACAAAAAAAAGGAATATAAACAAGAGAAAAAAACCTAAGACGCCAATAAAGCTTCGGATAAGCCGCCGTTTCTTCTGTCAAGGAAGCTCGTTCCAGAGAGTTACCCCCTCAATGAAGAGGGAGCAATGTAGAATATGGCTCTGCAATTCCGAATATTAACCCGATTTTATTCTTCTCTATTTTTCGAGCTCCGCGATCCCGAAATTAATATCCGAATGGGAAATTTTCGAATTTCGAAATCTGACAGCGAGTTTGCATTTTTGACAATTTTCGCCTTTGGAATTTAGAAGTTTAGATTATCACCCCAAATTAAAGATGATTGTTTTCGAAAATTATTTACTACTTTTTACCATGTCGAATAATGCTCATAAAATTTTTTAATTTTGGTATGACTATCTAGCTTTCACTGTCGATATAGCCTTTCGCAGAACATGGTAATATTTTTATTAGTCTACTCTATACCAAAAATTAATTACTCGTTTTTTCAATGATAAAATATGCTCCAAATTCCGGGTTCTGTGTACTTGTGAAAGCTCGTGCATGAAAATTATTCTTGAGAATAGTATTCTATTCAAATAAGAGTCTCAACTTTTGAGAGAAAAGTTAACTGAATTACGTTACTTCCAAATATGAGTCATTTTGTATTATGCAAATTTGCTGAAGTCATATTTTAGCTTGGGATTTTTTCACTGATTTTGTTCATATGACAATTCTCACTTGTCTGCTGTATCTACCCCAGGTCAATTCTTTATGATTGCAGTGATAATCTCAGTTAACTTGTAGGAGGTCAAATGCTTAAGACTTTGAGACTAATCACTTTCATCAAATTACCCGAATTGGATAGTTTCGGAATTCGAATTTCGAATTTCTACAACGGAGAAAAGTCATACCGATCCATTACTCACGTCATACATATAATGCATAATTTGACTGATGTCATATCAATTAAATAATTTAAATATTCTCTATTTTAAGATTATTATTCTTATGCTGAGGTCAAAAAGTCAAACTTCAAATCGAAAGAATTAATTTCTTCAAAAACTTCTTCCGAATTGGATAGTTTCGAATTAAGAAATAGAACAATTGACCAGTTTTAAAGTTTGATAAATGTGAAAATAACACTCAGATGGTCTATTTTTCATTATTTTTGGTCCATTTTGCGGCAATTCAATTTAGAAATTACGCCAAATAGAACCACGACATATTTATTTATCACAGGACAGCAGAAAAGACAAGATTTTAAAAATAAAGCACTAACCAATAAATTACAATAACTTAATGATTTTAATCAAATAAGAATACCGCGACTCTGTGTGAATTGGCAATTTTCGCGCGCGCGCGTGTATGCAAGTTTTATAAGAAATAATACAACTTTTGCCTGAGAGTGTCGAGAAAATTTCACAACACCATGTTGAGGAGAGGAAAAAAAATTAATTAATTAATTAGAGAACTAGTTTTATATAGATGAAGCTGCTGCTTTTCTTTCAATATATTGACAACAGGCCACCACACAAGAACTCAATATCCAAGCAGTATTGCTAGCTTTTTTGCACCACACACTCAGCCTCTATCGCGAACAAATTGCGGATTGATTCTTAAGATGTTAGGCATTTTTTTTATTCCACCAACATCACACTTGAGATCATTGAGCAAAATGAGTGGCGTAGATGGAATAAGCAAAAAAAAAAAAGAAAACTTCTTGGCCCGTCCGAGAACAAGAAAAATCGAAAGTAATTCAATTTGCCAAATGTTCCCTCTGGGGTACTTTGGGAAAATTGCACGATGGAAAAGTTTTTAGTACAAAAGTGACTTAATACAGTTCTACGAGAGAGATAGAAAAATGACGTAGATTAGCATTTGTTTCAACATTTTTGCTGTGTGCCCCTCTGAGAAAATTATTCCCCTTTGTAGAGGTCATAATGCACTAAATCCAACCCCCTTCCTAAAAAAAAAACTAGCCCCATAATCACTTGTGCAATATCCGCCAAATAAAAAATCCAATCCACGTTCCCTGGGTTCTTCACAGTCGCGCCCGTTTGCACTCGTCACGGGTCACACCACCAACTTTTAAAAGTAGAACTTGAGTTACAATCTTGATTATTTTGAGAGATGCTCGAGCGTTAGGTGTAATTTCTTCCACAGATCGCGTTCAACTGAGCTCACGAGTCCGCTCTCAATGCGAATTCAATGCGCGCAACGCAGAGCACAGTCACACATCGCGCACATAGTAGGCTACATGGCTACATTTAGCACTGTATTAGTGCCGCTATGTCGTCACATGATCGAGAGAGCGAGAGAGAAACACCAACACTATGCTGCACATCCGATGATCGCCACACATGGCAAACGACATATTGATGTTGGGAGAGAGGAAAAGCTCACGATTTTCCACTATTTCCACCGCAAAAGACAATATTTACAGAGATTTACCACGCCAAGAGACGTACAAAATGATTTACAGTGGAATGTGCAATGAAAGAAAGAGAGAGATAGACTGCAGCGGAATGCACTACAAATTACTAATTAGTATTGAAAAGTTAGGGGAGAAGTGGTACTTAGTAATGTTCATGTGTCCAGCTGGGTTGTTTCTTCTGTGATTAGCAGAAAATCAGCAAAACGGTGCTAAAAATTACACATGAGATTTTCTTTAAATTTTTGAAAAGCTTAGAAACTTAGAAGCTTTAAGGTCAAAGCACAATGTACTTATGATAGTGTCTTTTCACAGACTTCCAGTATCTAGATATGGTGCTAACGACGGGAAATTATAAGCCGATGCCGATTGACGGTAGACTTAGGGAATACTGAAGAATTCATAGATAGGGTAAGATGGGGTAATTTGGAATCATGTCTAATTTGGAACTTTGAGATTTCATAACAGTTTTACTAGAAGACAAAAGAAAAAACAACGAAGAAGTACTCTTGAATGTAAAGTCATACTACTTCGTGGTTTTGTTTTTCTCTTTGACCATCTGAAACAGAGAGAAAATCCCAAAATTCAAAAAAAAAAGATTCAGAATTGCCTCATCTTACTCTACTTTATATGAATTTATATACACTATAAGGTCCTTGTCCACTGAAGAAATAGCCGACATAAGTTTAAGCAGTGGAGACATAACAATCAGTGTTTACAACTACCCCATGTTTACCATGCCTTAGTTGATCCTATAGCGAGTTATCGATATTTCGATATGAGAACGTTTCGCATTCAACAAAGATACTGCAAATCCATACTGAATCTTAACAGGATAAAGGTAGCAGCTAATCTTTGAGAGACTGGTTCCACGACGGATCTTCGACTTATTTCATTTATGGAATTAGGGTGGAGTAACCACTTATCGCCAATTTTAAGAAAAACTGAAATTAACTGTATTATAACTTTTGATCCCTTTATAACTCAAATTTGACACAAAGTTACTTAGATATATTGGCTCTAGATTCGTCAAATCAAAAGTCCTACAATTTAGAGTATGTAAAAACCAAAAATTCATGAAAATTCGAGGAACAAAAAATAAGGCCGGAAGCCGGAATTACAAGCTGACCGGAATTAGGCATACTTACCCTATGCTCAAATTTGCCATGGTTTGTCTTACAAGGGGAGGAACCCAACTGTCTCCCGCGGATCGGGACGAAACTTGGCATGTAAGTAGGGTCCATATAGAAAGTTAACCAGCCACTGGCTTTTTACTGTGCGGCCATTAGAAGTAGTCATTGTGACCATTCATAGTCATGAATTTCTTATATATGAAAGATTCTTTTAACATTGGTTGCTATTTTTCTTTGACCTGAAAATGCGTTTTAATGATGTTAAAGTTTGGTTTGTGAGTTACTGATGAACGTCAGAACCCTTTCATGCGATACACCTTCATGGTAATGTCATAGGTCATCCGAGTAAACATTATACTTTTTCAAGGAAAATAATATTTTTAATATCAGCGAATTTTTCTTTCTGATTATTTAAAAATGGCGAATGGGAGAAATTTCTTATTCTTCTGTTCCTTCTTTTCCTCTTTAAATTTTATTCCTGTCGGATTTCTTTTACTTTCTGGTAAGATCCACATTGCATACTTTTTCATCTTCAATTTGTTTTATTACAAAAATATTTGTTTTTTGTTCATATGTCTGCCATTTTTTATTCGATTTTGATGAGTAAGTAGTCGTTAGAAAGGTCCCAATGAGCTCTATAACATACCCAAAAATCATAAAAATCGGAAAATTACAACTGTTTGTGAGATTAAAATAACCGAGATCTTGGAAAGCGGGCAGAGAAGCACAACTGGTGGTGGTGGCCCGACAAGATTACTCTTGTTAAGGGTGTGTTGATGAACTCGTAGCTCAGGATCGACTGACGTTCTGTTGAGAGCGCACCATCTAAGGCACATAAGCTTAAAGATGCACACCCTTCACCTCCCACTCAGAGGGCTAACCCTAAGGGACAAGGCACATTACGTACCCAATGAGTCTTTGGGAATTCAAAATAACGGCAGGGTCTTTAGCCGCGGAACCGATTAGTCTTACATGTTAAATTTTCAAGGTAAAATATACTTCTTCGGCTGAATTAACGTTTGACTACATTAACAGCGAATTACATTAAAATTATGTGGTTAGTTTTGTCTATATGAGTTTTAATTTACTTTTTAAAATTCTACTTTGAAATGTTTGGAAAATATTAAAAAAAAAAAAAACAATAATAGTTAGTCTGAAATTTTCAAAAATACACATTTTCTATAAAATATAAAAATATTGGATTTTTTATCATAAGTAATCATTAGCCGTACTCACTATGGCGTTGTTATCTCGTAATCTCCGTAATCTGTTATCTTGTTATAATTTTCCATTCATAAAAATGAATTTTATGAATGGAAAATTATAACAAGATAACAGATTACGGAGATTACGAGATAACAACGCCATAGTGAGTACGGCTATTATCATCAATATGTAATTTAAAATTTTTGTACAATTTCAGGAAGAACACAATTTATTAAAAAAAAATATAAGAAAATTTTGATACCTATTTTGCGTTACAAATTCCTTCATGCGAGATATCGAGTTTGGAAATTGTGGAGATAGAAGATAGTGGTCTTCGGCAAAATGGAAAAGCAAGAAATTTGTCATCCTGACCTGACCCTATGATATCATTAGGGATCTGCGAAAGATCTTCCAAGTTTGCAAAAAATTTAATATGAACTATTGTATTCTCCTACTCTATCTTTTATTTATTCGAACAATGCAAATATATATAGATATTAGACTTCCTTGAATATTAATGGAAATTACGCAAGATTATTGCAGTTATATTTTTATTCAATTAACGGGATACTACTTTATTAGAAAGAAAAGAATTTTACGATATGCTACTTTAGGTGATTTAGGACAGAAGATATGATCTTCCAGTTGCATTTGGTTTTCTGTCTATAACTGCAAAACTACTTGACCAAACATAAACAATAATATTTATATGAAAATGAAACGTCTCGATCCGCTCTATAATTTTGTAGAATATTTAAACATCGTCAAACCTCCTCTAGTAGCGCTAAAATCGCTTTCAAAGTTTTGACCTTGAAATTTTGACAGTTGTAATTTTCCGATTTTTATGATTTTTGGGTATGTTATAAAGCTCATTGGGACCTTCCTAACGACTACTTACTCATCAAAATCGAATAAAAAATGGCAGACATATGAATATAAAACAAACATTTTTGTAATAAAAAAAAAATGAAGACGAAAACAAAAAGAAAGTAAAAGAAATCCGGCAGCAGTAAAATTTAAAGAGGAAAAGAAGGAACAGAAGAATAAGAAATTTCTCCCATTCGCTATTTTTAAATAATCAGAAAGAAAAATTTGCTGATATTAAAAATATTATTTTCCTTGAAAAAGTATAATGTTTACTCGGATGACCTATGACATTACCATGAAGGTGTATCGCATGAAAGGGTTCTGACGTTCATCAGTAACTCACAAACCAAACTTTAACATCATTAAAACGCATTTTCAGGTCAAAGAAAAATAGCAACAAATGTTAAAAGAATCTTTCATATATAAGAAATTCATGACTATGAATGGTCACAATGACTACTTCTAATGGCCGCACAGTAAAAAGCCAGTGGCTGGTTAACTTTCTATATGGACCCTACACTTACATGCCAAGTTTCGTCCCGATCCGCGGGAGACAGTTGGGTTCCTCCCCTTGTTAGTCATGATGTGATTTTACATTATTAAGGAATTTTTACTAAATTTACCATAAATATGAAAATGTAAACTTAGTATGAATTTGCAGATGGACAAAAAATCGTTACATTTCAAACAATTTTGCACCCGAATTTCTCTCTAATTTGGGTGACATTTCGGTACCAACTGCCCGAATTTGAGAAATTCCCACTGTACCATATTGGTTTTTTAAAACAGTCTTCGCTAGGATAGATTTTTTCCTATTGCATTCGGCTTTTCCTGATCTTTGAATGCCCTCATCAACCCGAATCAACCGGTAGTTGCAGACTTGTTTACCCTTAGATGGAAACGCTGAAGAACGTTAGGATTATTATTAATCGTGTGAAGAGATACAATCTTTGTTCGTATTCCAGACCATATAAGAAAATTTCCAGGAGACTCACTTTTTATTGGGGATGCTTTTTCCGCGTACCATTTACAAAGTTTCTCGTTATGACCGATAGCATTACTTATTCATCTATATAGCCTAACCTCTCTATTTTCTTAAAAGACAAATTTTTAGAAAATTTTTAATTAGGATTGTTTTTTAAGAGCAAATGATCGTTCAGACTGCAATTGCTTTTGACTTTACAATTTAAAAACTTTTAGGTGCTAAGCTGAGCTTCTAGTCTAAAGACTGTACGTACAACACTTTATCGATAAATCTACTAAGGCCCACAATGCCCTTTTGATCACTTTCCGAAGATTTCAAAATCCAGAATAACAAGCAATTTTAATAGTTTTTATGAATCCAGTGGATTATTCCTCCCTAATATCGGTCAGATTCAGTATTCAGTCAAATTTTTCTGAAAAAATCTTATTTGATAAGGAATTAGAGAAAGTTAATCCTTATGGCTAAAACCTAGGTCTCAAGCTCGTATAAGACTTATCATGTGCTCCATAAGGCTTAACTGGCATAATTTCTCAATAAACAAGATTTTTGCGAAAATTTTAACTTCGAACTGTAAGAGAGAACTGGCAAGTTTGAGACACTTTTCTATATTTTGACTTTAACTTTAAACTTTAAACAATATTTTCACAACTCAGAAAATTATCTTGGAATTTTGTATAGCGCTTAGTATACTCACTAGTATAGACTTTATTAAAATAACTCGACTAGTGTTTTTGTTACATTTATTTAAATAATCAAAGAATAATTTACCGCATCTCAAACATGTGCTCCCCTATATTAACCCTTTAAGGACGATTGGGTCACCGGTGACCCAAAAATAAAATTTTTCCTACGGCCTTCTCAAGCCATGTTTTGGTCTAAAAAGTCAGAAAAGTGATTTTTTCAGACACACATTTTTTGACCTTCTCGTCCTTAAAGGGTTAAGTTCAATTGATGTTATACAAATTATGAAAAATCACTGCAATTGCTTGTATTTTAGAAATCCCGGAAATTCGTCTACCCTGAGTAATATCAAGCGAAGTGACGACAGTTTAAGTCTTCGTAATATCAGTCTTAAAATTTCAAGCCCCTCTTCTTAAGTGATCAAGCTTCAAAAAATTCAGAAAATGTCGATATCCTAAAGCTATTTCTTGTGTTTTTTCAAAAAACGTAACTTGCGAAAAACAAGTTTTTTTTAAACATTGTACGATTGATTTTCAAAAAATATTGAAATAAAATTATTTTAATTATGATTATTTAACATTTTTTTTGATTTTTCGAAATCTGTTTAATGTATTAACTTAAGATTTTTGCGTTGTCCATAAGTGTGTATAACATCCATAAGTGTAGACTCCACTCTACATGCTTCACTTGCCCTATTTCTATTTCTCGATATTTAAAAGCTTACAAAAGTAATCGTTTTTAAATTAAGTTTTAATATTTTGCTTTCTGAATGTTTTAACCCTTTAAGGACATGAAGGTAAAAAAAATGTGAGTCTGAAAAAGCACTTTTTCGGACTTTTTAGACCAAAAAATAGCTTGAGAAGGCCTAAGGAAAAATTCCATTTTTGGGGCACCGGTGACCCAATCGTCCTTAAAGGGTCAATTTTGTTTAGGAATTTTTAATTAGGGAAAGAAAAACCTTAATCCTTGAACTATTTTCAAAATGTTCACTTTTTACTTTTCATTTTTATGAAAAACATTTTCACTGGGAAAAGAAAAAAAAGGAAAATGCAGAAAATTCACTGGGATTAGAGATCATCCGCCACGAGAGGGCACTGTTTTCTCCCGTGTGTGGCGCTGGTAGCTGTTCTCAATTTTTAATTCCCATGCTTTTAGACGACAAGATAAACCTAAGAATTTTCGCAAATCTCCTAAATTCTCATTTTTTTGTTATGTTTGAGATACTTTTTACGCGAATGGTCCATAAAAATTGCATAAATTGTAGATTTTCTTTTATAAAGTTTAATAAATTGATTTTTGGATTTAGTGTTGTGTTGATAAAATAGTCAGTTTGTGTTAAAAGCTTTTGGTGATTCCAAGACATAATTAATAAAAAGAACACAAAGCTTGAGGAAAAGATTGAGTTTCGAGTAAGTAGAACTATTTAGAAAAAGTCAATATTAATATGTTCTAAAGACCAGTAAAATTGTTTACAGTCAGAAGAGAGAATGAACAAGAATTGCAGAAAGGTGTCAAAGTTGAAAACGAATATTCCAATAAATAGTGTGAAATATATCTGCAGTGCTTGATGTCTTTTATGCCTTTTTCTCTCCCTCACCTCTTTGAATTCGTGATTCCTCTGGTGGCATTTTTATTCTCGTGTGGCTGCATATTCTTCAATTCTTCTCAAATGCTGTTGGGGACTATCCATGTACCATCCGGAGTGAATGAAGCGCGCATAATGCGTTTCCAACAAACGGAAACATGGTGTTGTAGAACACAAAGTGCCTCACGTTGGGCTCTTGGGCTTCCACAATATACAGATTGAGGAAGGTATCAAAAGACAACCACGACTACATAAGTATTGAGACGATAATCTCCAAAGGTATGCTGCTTGTCTGTTACTTATGGGGCTTTTTTTCTCCCTTCTTTTGCGCCATATAACAACACTTTAGATGCTGCCGAAAACCACAAAACCTGGTGTGAACATGAATCATGGCTCATGGAAGATGAGGAAAAAGGTATTAAAGAAATAAAATGAACCGCCATCGGATCATCGAGGAGAAGATGAAATACAAAAGAACTTTGTGGTTTCATTCGCGGAAGGGCTTTCTTCAGAAACATTTGCACAGAGCTTTTTCTGAGAGCTTGTCGTAATTCTAATATTTCATCACGATACAGAAATCTTATATTGTATGACTGTGCTAATAAATAATTTTTCTACTAAATTTAATAATTTTTTAGACACATAGTTGTAGGGGAAAGTGCGCTCCCTTCGGACGACTGAAGCTTCGCATATTTCATTTTTTTCCAATGTGTTTTAAATAAATTTAGTCCATTGTATTTTAGTACAAAAGAAAAGAACTGTGTGTGAAATCCATTAGAAACATAGGAAAAAAAAAGCTTGGGCCAATTTTGAGAAAAACTGAAAAAAACTATTTTTAAGGAATATTAATTATTGGGGATGTAAAATTATTTAAAAATCGATACTTAACCGGTTCATTACCGATGAAGACCGATACAGACGGGTACGAAATTTCAATACCTTTCCAAAAAATCCAAATTTAACCAAATCGGTTGAAAAATGGGCCCTCCAAATTGATGTTGACCTTTGGCCTTCAATAATTTAAAATGGTTATAGGTATTCCGGTATACCTATTCCGGTTATAGGTATGTTTGGGCGAGATTTTCACCTGGACTAGCTATAAAACATATCCGAAAATCATTGAAAAAGCTTGGGCCAATTTTAAGGAAAACTGAAAAAACATGGTTTTGGAGGGGTGGGGATGGGATTAGGGGAAAAAGGGGAAAAACGTCTAGAGACATTGTTTTTTTATTGGGGGTCATCGAAGACCGGAAGTCGATATCTCTTACCATTTGACCTCTAGATCGAGAACAAATTTAAGGTGAACTATAAAAATTTTCCGAAAAAAATTATTCTAAATCGGTACTTAACCGGTTCATTACAGATGAAAACCGATACATCCGGGTTCAGAATTTCAATACCAAATCACGTGAAAAATGGGCCCTCCAAAATAGTAGACCTTTGACCTTCAATAATTCAAAATGGCGAATTTTCCGGTTATAGGTATGTTTGAGCGAAATGTTTGCCTGGACTACCTCTAAAACATATCCAAAAATCATTGGAAAAGCTTGGGCCAATTTTGAAAAAAACCAAAAAAACATGGAAGACTGGAATCGAAGACTGGAATCGAAGACTGGAAGTCGATATCTCTTATCGTTTAAGCTCCAGAACGGTGACAAGTTGAAAAAAAGACGATTATATAACTGCTCTCTCTTTGAGTTCGAGCCATTCGAGCAGTAAAAATTGAGTTGTCCGAAGCTTGAGTCGTCCGAAGGTAGCGTGTTTTCCCCTATATTGTATATATCAAATAGAGACCTAAGGTGTAACGGGCTTGGAAGACACATCCCTCATTATAATCTAATCTATATGTGTACAGCTGGTGCTTAGAGCTTTGAAGCTATCGACGAGAGTCGAAAAATGAACAATAAATCGGTTTTGACGACCCTCTATTATGATTGTCAAAATTAATAATGTCGGTAACTCAAGTTTTTCAAACCATCTCTGTTATGGGCTCTACACACTAGAAAAATTTATGTCCATATTAATGTGAATTCCCTACGTTTGTGTAGGAAAAACTCTTCAATATGGACATAACTTTCTCTAGTGTGTAGAGGCTATCACGGGTGTCTATTTAAAAATCTATTTTCAAATAGACACAAATAATTACCTCGAGCTGAACGCATTTCGAGGTCGTCTGTAAAGAATCTCAGCTACCATAAGCTCATCTGGGCTTATCACTGGTAATTTTTTATTTAAAGTAGTTTGAGTACAGATGACTAACAAAAGAAAAAAAATCATTGGAAACGGTTAACAATTGAAAATTTTTTCCTACACAAACATAGGGAATTTGGTTCAATATGGACATAAATTTCTCTAGTGTGGAGATGCCATAATAGAGATAAAAGATTTTACAAAAGTAAGCATAATGAAACTATCATGAAATTAGCATTAAATTTATTTAACAAACCACACCGACAGGTGTAATAACGAATCAATCTTTTGGTATTTAAATATTTAAATCAATATTTAAAATATTATTGGAGCGATTTACATGCACATGTCCAAGTATTTTAGAAACCACAATGTACAGGCGTTTCACTTAATTGTCAATATTATTATTGCATCAGATTTGACCAATGTATACACAACTTCTTATAATTTATGAGCATTAATACAAGTCATTAACCGATTCTACAGTTAAAAAACTATAAAACAGCAATTATCGCTAAAATTAATTAAATTTGAGTACTTAATTGAAAATGCTCATTTCCGTGCAATTCAGAGCTTTATAAAGAAAAGTTAGACAACACTTCTTAAATACTAAATATTGAATTCGGATTGAATGGAAGCATTTAAAAGCAAGTTTTTCATTATTAATATGAAGGAGGTGTTGATGGTATTTTTAACTGTATCCCTGATAGTCTTAACTGCAGGTAAGAATAATTATCAGTCAAAATTAATAAAAAGGCGAAAAAATATGTCTAAGCATAAGAAAATATTTTACATGAACATGAACTTTGGCTTGTTTTCAAATTGAAATTAGAAGAAACTTTGAGGACATATCCGTGTGATAATTTTCCTTATTTTTTTTTTGTTTTCGTGGGAAATTATCTAATATTTTGCTAAATATGCCAAAAGTATTATCTGTCGATGACATTCGCACATGGGATCAGCCGTGTTGAAAATATTCGTGTTCTATTGGTTATTTATGATATTTACTTTAACTTTTATCATTTTAGCTATGGATCCAGAACCACAAATCAGATATGATGGTATGTGGGGAAATACTATTGGAAAGTAGACACAGAAGAAATGGATTAATAAAGGATGTGAAATACAAGATTCTAAAATTCTCAGATTCTACAGTTTAATAAATCATCTTAGATCAAATTACTTCCAATTAAAAAATAATCAAGGTACAACAAATATTACACATTCACAAATTAAAACACAAATTAATTCACACACAATCTAATTTACTAGAACTTGCACAAGATAGTAGAAGACAGGGAGATATAATAAATATTCGACCTAGGACTACAAAATATGGTACTAAATCTATTTCATTCAACTCAATAGCTAATTACAATAACCTTCCTATACCATTAAAAAGAAATTCTGAAGAATACACACTAAAGAAATTTAAAAAAACTGTAATTGAACTTATGTAAAAGAAATATCACACAAATCTATACAAAATTAAAACTTATGGTGAGTTTTGTATAGCCTTAAATAGGAACAGCATTGTATCTTTAGGCATGAAATAAACTTCAAATTGAATTGAATTGAATTGAATTGAAATTTGGATTTTCAAAGATGGGATTTTGAATATGTCCTTCAATATTTAGAATATGTCCAGTCTGTAAATTTAAACCAGAACTACTAAGGGAGAATATACCTATATTAAATACTTTTTTAATATTTTTCTTTTTGAAAATTGGTGACTTGCAATATGCAGAACTTTAATGCATTAAAAATTATCTAATTTCATAATAAAAGTATTTGTTTGCCAAGCGTTGATCATTTTACATGCGTCAAGAAGTTTGTTGTCTTATATGGAAATGTAACTCAAACTGGTCAAGTACGTGGCTATATTACGATTTTTGGGGTCCCGGTCAAAATCCCGAAAGCCAAAATCCCGAAAGCCAAAATTCCGAACGCCAAAATCCCGAAAGCCAAAATCCCGAATGGGCCAAAATCCCGAAAGCCAAAATCCTGAATTCTTAAAAGTGTCATAGCTACTCCCGCGATTGCACCCCCGCTTGATGGAGGCAAAGGGAAATCTTCTGTGTCTTGGAAAATTATTCTAAACATTTTCCTCCATATAATTTCACCCTTTCAGGATTTTAAAAATTCGGGATTTTGGCTTTCGGGATTTTGGCTTTCGGGATTTTGGCCTTTTCGGGATTTTGGCCTTTTCGGGATTTTGGCTTTCGGAATTATGGCTGCCACCGCGATTTTTGATATTACGATTTTACAAAAGTAACAATAATCTCCAAAAATTCCACCGTTTGGCTCCGGAATAGGTTGGGCACCAACGCTAAGACGGCGGTGGACGCATAAGCCTATGTTATTATGCCTCTTAAGAGACGCACGGTTTCAAAGACAGTTTGGTTTTTAAATAAATAAAATAAACAAATAAATAAATAATGTGATTCTATTTTACCGAAAATTTATCACAATGTATAGAGGACACAATTTATAGATATTAGTTCAAAGAATTAACCCTTTAACGACGAGACACTTTTTACGGACTGAAAATCAACAATAAAAATTAAACTAAGAAACATAATTAATGACAAGTCTTACATCTAACCTTGGAAAGTCCAACAGAATCTGATTCGATGTATTTTGTGCTTCTATGAACGATAGGGACAAAAATAGCCCAAAAATTTAAGTAATTTTTCTGATAATACCAATGAATAATATTTTTCGCTTTAGTGAAAAATATTACGTATGAGTATTGTAGTTTTTATTGCCAAAAGGGTTTTGCTTAAAAATAAATTGGAAGTATAAAAAATAAATAAAATCAATTATGAATTTGAGAATTTAAAAATTCGCAATTTTTGAGCTTAAATATTTACTACATAGCAAATAGCTAGAGACTTGCAAAAAATATTCTAGATTCCTTCAACCTTCTACTTTACAATTATGTACAGACATAAGAAAAAAATAACTTTAGGTTGTCAGGAAAAATTATTTTCTTTATGGGACACCGGTGTTCCAATCGTCCTTAAAGGGTTAATGTCACTTTTTTTCAATATTTATTGCTAAGCCACACAAATGACCAATCTGTAGACAACTTAATATACTTTGTCAATTATTTACAGCTCATTAATTGTTTCAATTAATTAATGAACAATAAAATAGCAATGAACGAGAAAATTAATTGAATTTGATTTATTGATAATATCCATTTCCTTACAATTTAGAGCTATATAAAGAAAAGCTGGATGGCATTTTTCAAATAAGACTGATTTCAGATTCAGTTTAATTCGTTAAATTAAACGTTAAGTTAGTCATAGTGAATATGAAGAAGATTTTGACGGTATTTTTAACTATTATTCTGATAGTCTTAACTTTAGGTAAGTATTATGAGACAAGTTAATGAAAAAGCTAGAAAGAATTCCCTGAATATAAGAAGAATGTTCACATAAATATGAACACTTGTAAAAATAAAAGGACCAAATTTGATCGGATCAATTTAATCCTTTTATTTTTATCAGTGAACTATGGCGTGTTCTCCTTTAAATGAAGTTTTATGGCCTCCAAACACTAAAGAAATTTATGTCCATATTGAAGAGTATTTCCTACACAAGCATAGGGAATTTTCTTCAATATGGACATAAATTTACCTAGTGTGTAGAAGCCATTAAGAACACTTCATATTTCTCCCATATTCCTTATTCCTTCAATGAATCTAACCTTATGGCAATATATTTTAATAACAAGTCTTAAGTCACACATTTCTTGAAAAAATTAAGTCATGTTCGAAGCCCGAAAACTTATCCAATTTTTCACGAAAAAATGTCTTCCAATTGAAATTGCAAATGTCTTTGAACTGTCTATTAAATTAAACAATAATTTTTATCATTTTAGCTATGGAACCGAATCTAGAAGAGGACCACAGGCTTGATGGTATGTGGTATGGCTAATATACACAGAGAAAATTAATGAAATAAATAAATGCAGAATGTGAAATAAAAGATTATAAAATTTGTTTGACCTACAAAAATTGAATTAAGACTACATAATTTTTGGAAACTCTGATTTTGGAGCTCAACAACACAAAGTTTGTTGTATTCTTCTGTATTGTAACATTTCTTCCAAATATGATCAGCCTGTAAAACGAAGTCAGACTTAGGGTGGAGTGTACACTTATGGACAACGCAAAAGCTTAATTTATTACACTCAACAGATTTCGAAAAATCAAAAAATGTTAATTACATCATAAACTAATAATTTTATAACTTACGGAAGTCTGTTTTACGTAAGAACTTAAGATTTTTGGACATTGTTCATAAGTGTATAACATCCATAAGTAGAAGCACTACCTTACCTTGTAAGTGTACCAAATTTCGGCAAGCGCCAAAATCTTAAGTTTTAACTGTAATATTTTTAATAAAAATATTTTTTTGTTACTTCTTTTTAAGGAGTATTGCTTGGAACCTGGTATAAATTAAGACTTCAAATTTTTTTTTAGACTTTCTATCAAATTATAATTTTAATAGTTTTAGCTATACCGGAACCTGATCAACAATTTGCCGGATATAATGGCATGTGGGGAAGAAAATAAGGTGGAAATTAATGGAATAAGAAAAATAAAGTATTTAGTATTATAAAAGTTGTTTGATATTTCTACGACTTATCAAAGTTGAACTTAAACTTCTTGAAACCCTTGAAACTCAACAACTCAGTGTTTTTGTATTCTTCAGTCTATGTTGATATGACTCTAAAGCACCTTAGACGGAGTTCGAGTTTTCAGAGTTTTTTTTTTCAATATTCCTTCCGGATATGACTAACTATCAAAATCGAATCTGAACTAATCTCAATGACAAAAATTAATCAATGCCCCATCCTTCTCAAATGTCAATTCGCAATCGAATTTTTATTCATTTCGTATTTACATCCAAACACCTCGAGTTGCAGGTCTTCCGAGAGGTTGTCTGAAAATAATCTCAACTAAACTTAACTGGACACTGCTAGTAATTTTCAAAATAATTATTCAACTAAGATGCTTGAAAAATTCATTTTGCAAAAGCCAAGTTTTAAAACGTGGGCTGAATGTCTCTGCAACTTAATTAACAATTTATACAATCCATTAATCGTTTTAATTAATTAAAGAACAATAAAATACTAATAGGGGAGATTGGGGCAAAACTTGTCAAAACGCACATTTAATTCTTTCGCGAGCTCTGAGAAAATTTAAACGTTTTATAATGAGCATGTTCTTATAGGAAATTTACTGCTCTACAACATTGCAGAAGACTATTTTCCTCTATCTCGAAAGAAAGGTGATTTTCGAATCATTTTCTAAAATTCGATTTTGTGGAGATTCTCAAAATTTCTGGGGCAAATTTTGACAGTCTTCGGATAATTTGTGACGTTTTACTCTCGCAAACGCTATATCAAATAGATTACATATTTTTATAGGACTCCTCTACAACTTTGTCGAAGCTATTTTTTTCTCTATCTTAACGAGAAAAGTGCTTAAATTGAGCTAATCAGCATTGATATTTTCTGTAAGCCAAATATTCTAAAAATAGGGCTCAAAATTTCATTAATTTTATTTTACATAATCCTTCCTCGAATCCCTTGAAACTTTGTTATTTTAAAAAGGTTCATGAAGGCTATCTATAATAAAAATTTCAAGCCTCAGTCTCTTTTATTTGAGAAAATAGTGAATATTGAAATTTTCATTTTGACAAAATTTTGCCCCAGTCTCCCCTACAACAAAATAAATTGAATTTGATTGATTATGTTCATTTCTTTCCAATTTATAGAGTTTTATAATGAAAAGGTAGACGGCACTTTTCGAATAAGCTTCATTTAAGATTGAGTTTAATTTGTTAAAGATATTTTTTTGTAAATAAAAATGAAGAAAGTGTTGATATTTTTATTAACTTTTGTTGTAATAATATTAAATGAAGGTATTTAAGAACTAACAGACAGGTTAAGGTTAAAATCAGAAAATTTAATTTCAGGAGTGAGTGGTTAAATTAAAAGAAAATGTTTATTAAATTTTTTGAATTTTGTTTATGGAATTTATAATAAAAATTAGTATGAAAATTCGATATAAGTATATATTGAGTACATAGTTGAAAAAAATTTTAAATTTCAAAGTTTCACGACTGATTTTTTCTGTAATGCGAATGAAAATTCGGTTCCAGATGCTCGAATTTGAGAAAGTCTAACTACAGTCAGGTTCCTCAAACATAAACGAAGGTTAAACTCAAATTTAAAATTTGACTTTATGTGAAGAAAGTTTTCTGTGAAGTCTGAATTAGAACCATTTTTCTCTAGCATTTCCTCAATATTATCGTATTTATTAACTTCATCAACAAATCTACCGAAAATTCATCAACAAATTACTTTTATTTATCAATAAATTATAATGATAAGTTCTCTAAAGTTATTTTTCGTAACTTAGTTAGGGAAAGTGCATTATACATGACTTACGTTACATTTTTGAAAATATTGCTCACATTTGAGGAGTAAGAAATGTTCTATACCCCTAAAATGTTCATATTTCAGGAACTTGACTGTACATATTTTTGAACAGCCAATGACACTTGACGATTGGTCAGCCATGTTGAAAACAGCTGTTTTCTAATGGCTGATTATATCGGACGTGCAAAAGACTTTAGACTGCCTATTAACCCTTTAAGGACGATTGGGTCACCGGTGACCCAAAAATAAAGTTTTTCCTACGGCCATCTAAAACCGCGTTTTGCTCTTAAAATACAGAAAAATTATTTTTTCTGACCCTCTCGTCCTTAAAAGGTTAAAATATGATTTTCTTCGTTCTAGATATGGTTTCAGCCTTAAGGGACCTGGACCAATGGCGGCTACATGGAAGATGGAGGCTATGCAGAAAATAAAGAAGAGAAACTTGATGAAAAAATTAAATAAAGAACATTAAATGCACTACTGAAAAATTTGTTTTACTTCAATTTATGTTGGTTGGATTTTTATGATAAAGGAGAGTGAGGCAGCTTCTACTTAGAACTTATGGGATAATTAATTAATTGTATTTGGATATAATGCTCTGTCTAGCCCAAGAGCTAAACAAGTCTGCGATGATCTGTCGATTGTGAAGAATCGACATGATCAGTCGATCAAAGTGACCAATCGACGCCGATCAGATGACCTGTCACTCACCGTTAACTTGCTAACTCTATTTATTCACCCCTGGCTCTAATTATTAATTTTTTTTTTAATTTACAATCTCTATTTCATGTGCAGTTGAAGTTACATTTGGTGATCTATTTTATTAATTTAATATTGATATATTAACAATTCTGCTAATCATTTTAAAATATTTTATTAGGTCTTTTTCTATATCATCTTAATTTCACTCACCTTTTATCATCTCACAGATTCTTTCGATGCTTTGCATCACAATTCACTAACAATGAAGGTGTATTTCCAGTGAAATACCAACGAGATCTCACCCAATACCTCGAATTGCACTCGTCCAAGTGATTTTCAAGGAATCTCACTTGAGTGTGAGCGAAGGAGGGATTGGAATTTGGTACACTAAAAGCTACTTTAGCCACAAATTCAGTCGGTTAATTATTCCAACACGTAGCAGGATGTTTTTCTTTTATTTTCCTGTCCATTGAAATCTTCAACAGTGCAATTTTGCCCTTTGTTCGGGCGTCAAAGGGCCTCAACAATGGAATGGAATGTGGTGTTTGGCTAGGTGTGAACTCAATATCCTTTCCGGTCATTTTACGCACGAAAATTCAAGCAAAAAAACTCCATCCAACAAGAGAAAAGATGATATTTAAAACAGTCTTAAAAAATTAACATTTGTGGAAATAAAAAAATATATAGGGGAGACTGGGGCAAAAAGTCACAAAACGGATATTTTATTTTTTTACAAGCTACTCGAGCGCTTCAAAAATTTCTAATTAGCGCAGTTTTATAGGAAATTTACCGCTCTGCAACTTTGTGAAAGTAATTTTCCTCTATTTTGTAAGAAAATACGTTTATCGAGCCACTTTCTAAAAAAGGATACTTTTGTGACTATTCTCAAAATGCTGGGGCAAATAGTACCAGACATTGGGTATTATATCATATTTTGATTCGCTTCATTACAGGCTTTCGTAAATTTGAAAAAAATACCTAGAGGACATATTTTCATAGAAAATCTATTCATCTACATTTTTGTAAAACACCGTTTTCTCTGCGAGAAAAGTGAGAAAACGAGGAAAGCGCTTTTCAAGCTATTGTAGAAAAAAACACACAAAAGACTGCAATTCGTTTGACCAATGCAAACAACAAGCGGCGAGACATGATAATGACGTTTCTTTTCGCCGTGATACATCAGAAATTGCTTCGCTTTTTTGTACTTTTTACTCTATATTTTTTGTTACTTTTTACCCCAAGGGGCCATTTTTAATAAAAGGATTTCTGGAGAAAAGAACTTTTGTGAAATTCTAAAATAGATAGCGGATTCGTATTCAAAGAATCCAAATTATTTAGAAAATATTCACCAGTGCATCAATTTTGGAAAATAAGTAGGTAATAATTGTTATCTTCTGCAAGGAAAATATTTCAAAAATAGGGCTAAAAAATTTCGATATTTTTTATTTTCTAAATTCCTTGTTCGAATTCTAAGAAAGTTACTATATTGAAGAAGGTCTATGGAGGCTATCTATAGATAAAAAATTGATCTGCTATCTTTTTTACCTTGCAAGATATTGAATTTTGAATTTTTCGATTTGTGACTTATTGCCCCAGTCTCCCCTACTATAAATAAAACTTAGAGCCCATTGTTTTGTGGATTTTTTTAGGCTTGTTGTACTTTTTTTAGGTTTCTGAATTTTTGCGAATCCTTTTTGAAGTTTTCATAAGTTTTCTTAAAATTTTTCAGAAAAAAAAACATGTGGTTCTATAAATTTTACATATTTTTGATTTAAACATTCTAGTCTCTCCAGTCTCCAGTGTTGAAATTTTAATTTTTAATCGTCTCCACTTAATGGTGATCTAAAATATCTTTAATATAATATTTATTTATTACTCTTTCGTCATACCAAATATTGAAAAATAAATAATTAAACATGATTTTTTAATTAAATAAAAAAAATTAAAAAAATCATTTTATTTATTCTATTTTACAGTGGAAATTCTAAATTTCGACCAACAACAACGTTTAGAGCACATTATTTATCTTTGTTTTACCATCGTTAGTGGAAATGAGAAATTATGTTGAAAAATGTGTTCCAATCCTTTTCAAAATTGTTATTCAAATTGATAAAATATTAGTCATGTTTGTATCAAGGCTTCTTTGTTCTTAAATCAAAAATTGGTAAAACCAAAATGAAGACAAATTTTGATTATTTATTATGCGATTTATTTGGTTTTATTTAACCAATTTTAGCAATTTTAGGCATTTGAGAAGTAGAGAGAAATTATTGGGAAGTTCTACTATCTCTACCTAAAACACTTCAAGTTCGTCATGCTACACAAGCGATTACGCAAAAATCTCAGAAAATCCATATAACCTCTAATTTCTTGTTTTATAATGGCTCCGATCGGACACAACTTTTAGATCAGGAAAATTTCATGAAATCGATATTCACGTCCCTTTCTTTACAAAGCGTTTTCCGTATTTATATCTCCTTTTTTTCGGATTTTTTTTCTTCTTTTGAATGTCATAATAAATTCAATTTAGTTCAATTCCATTTTGAATGTCAAATACGATATGTAAGTTTGAGAAACAACGAGATTTGAAATTTGATTTCATGAAATTTTCCTAATCTAAAAGGTGTGCCGAAGGTAATTAATCAATTTAGATGATTTCTCTGTTATAATAATTCAGTAAATATCGAGAGCTAAAACTAAGCATTTTTAATCTTCTTTTTGCTAATTGCTAGGAACATTTTGAAGAGTTAAGGCCTTTACACATTGGGAGAAAATTTCGCAAAATTTCGTAAAAAAAATGCTCTTTTGAAGGATATTGCTTCCAATGCTGTAGGTGGAAACGTCAAAATTCTGTCAAAAATAAAACTTTTGAGAAAAATTACTCCCAATGTGTAGAAGACTCAATAGAACAACCGATTTGAATCAGTTTATAATTCACTCAAAAAATAGGAATAAAACGCATTTTAATTCAATTTTGATTACTTGTCTTAACAAAGTATTAGGTGAGATTCTCAACAATCTCACCTACTATTTCTTTTACATGTTAATTTTTTTTAATTAGTTTTTCTAATGGCCTCTACACATTGGGAGCAATTTTTGTCAAAAATTGCTTTTTTGAAGGAAATTTCCTGCAGCGTTGTAGGGGGAAACGTCAAATTTCTGTCAAAAACGCAATTTTTGACGAAAATTGCTCTCAATGGTAGACGCCTTAAGGGTGAATATTTGTCTTCCTGGTTTAAAGAAGAGGAAGAGGAATATGAAAACTAACTTGAATTTTCCTTTGAATCGTTTAAAAATTCCTTTCAAGCTTGCAAGCTTTCTTTCCTTAAAATTCTTTAAATTTTTTTTTAAATATTTTTTTAAATATTTCTTTTTAAAATATTTCTGAATGTTGGGATTTTCTTGGTAGAAATTCTAATAAACATAAGTTCTTTTGTATGAAAAAAACCTAATTTAAACTGAATTTTGATGTAACTTTGCGGTTTTAGTAATCTAAAAACTTGCATAGACATTAAGAAGAATTTCTCTTGATCTCGGAAAGATCGTTCCACAATTGAATAGAAATGCCTGTAAAGGTTTCAAAGGTTTTTATGTAAGTAAAATTTATTTCAGAAATTTTCATCAAAAAAATTAATATTGCAACTGCACCGATTTTATGATTGTAGGGTTTTTGGGGCCAAAGGTGTCGAAAGTTTGAGAGATACCCTAAAAGGTTTTCCAAGGTAATATTGCAGCTTTGAAAAAATTTAATCAGAACCTTCTCCAGAGTCCTTCTAAAAAAAACATTTTGAAATTTTTAATATTGCGTTTTAATCCAAATTGAATGACTTTGGACTTTCTTTTAAATGCTTTTAAGATTGCACTTCAGGTCAGCTAAATCTTAGTAATTTTCGAACTCTTTAAACTATTTTATTAGTGCCCCGTCAAATAATTTCGTCAGATATCTTTAAGTTTTCTGCAGAAAATATCTACACCTCTGCCGAAAATCTGCCGAGAAATCTGTAGATATTCCTACAAATTTTATTTGGGCTTGGGACAAAATTCGTCAGAAATTTTTCCAGATTTTCTGACGAATCCTGGTGCATACTCTGACGAATTTCTGAAGATATTTTGCCGATTTTTTTCTACATTCCAGACTTTCCAGACATCTGTGTCAGAAAAGATATTTTTCACTGAAGTTTGCAAAAATCAATAGAGTGATTCTTGGTGATTTCACAGTGAATTCACGGTGATTTCAATTTAAGATCGGGCTACTTTTTAATTCGGGCAGCGGTTACATTTGAAAACAGTTTGTTGACATTTTTCAAGTTTGATTATGATTATCAAATGAATCAAATATGCTCAAATTTGGCATGGTTTGTTTTAGTTTTGATGTGATTTTGCATTATTGAGGGATTTTCATGCAATTTACGTTATAAGTATATGAGTATGCAAACTCAATATCTATATGCACATGAATAAAAAATCGTTGCATTTCAAAAAGTTTGTCCCCGAATTTCTGTGTAACTCGGCTGACATTTCGGTCCCATATGCCCGAATTTGAGAGAATCTACCGAGTCTACTGTATCTTCTTTGAAACTTCTACAGTTTCTTGATAAATCAACAATATTTTTGTTGAGAAAGTGGAGACTATGCAGATTTTCTATGCAGAAATTCTGCCGAGAATCTGCAGATTTTCGGAAGAATTTCTGCAGAAAATCTATAGATTTTCAGGCAGAAATTCTGCCAAAAATCTACAGATACCGTTACAATTCAAAAAACCTCCGAGTAAAATCGGCAGGTAGAGCAATGATTTGACGGGGCATTATTTATTGAATTGTGTGAGGCAACGACCCCTCCCTCTTCCTTATGCCTGGTTCTAAATCACCTATAATTATTTATTTTATGTAACAAAACTTATGGTTAGTTTTTTGTTCTTTTATACTGTAAATTTTGTAATCTTACAAATTATCTTTATTAATGATTTATACAAAGTATTTTTCGGTATTTTTTTTTTTTAGAATTTTTCATTTTTATTTGTCGTAAAATCTCTCAATTAGTCTTGCGAGGGAAAAATGCGCGGGAAATAGGAGATCACTAAACTTTGATTCACGTGTTTCTTGTGCATCGTGCATATGCTCGATGGGAACCTAGAATGAAAGCCGAAAACGTCAAACATAACCTCAAACAAAATTTGTTTATCTCGCTCGTGAAGAACTTTTTAATTTATCTGGCTTCTTCAGCGTCCAGGAATAAGATGACTGACGGTGAAAGTGACCACTTGACCCTCGCCACCGGCGGATACGATCACACAATAAAATTATGGCAAGCACACACAGGAATTTGCATAAGAACGATGCAGCATTCGGATACAGTAAGTTTTTTTTCCGGGAACATTTCGTGAGCTTCTGGTAACTCCTGCGTCCTCTTTTCTGCAGCAAGTGAGTGCCCTAGAGATCACACCCGGACGTACAATGCTGGCAGCTTGTGGGTATCAGCACATACGCCTCTACGACATGATTTCCAACAATCCCATCGTTAACTTTGACGGAGTCTCCAAGAACATCTCCAGCGTTGGCTTCGAGGTAAATATTCCGTCATGAGTTCCCTTCCGAAAGATTTTTTTTTAATCTATTTTTTTCACCAGGAAACCGGCAAGTGGATGTTCACTGGTGGAGAGGATCACCACGTGAGAATCTGGGACATGACATCAAACAATCCTGCCTGCAAGAGAATGTTCGACTGTATGTCCCCTATAAATTCCGTCTGTCTGCATCCGAATCAGGTGGAGATGGCTATAGGCGCTCAGAATGGTGGCGTCTATCTCTGGGATGTGAAATCTGATGCTCATGAGCAGCTCATTCCGGAGGTGGACGCTTCCGTTCAGTCCATTGCAATAAGTCCCAATGGGGCTCTAATGGCAGCTGTCAACAACAAGGGAAAGTGCTACATCTGGAGCCTGAATACCACGTCCAGCAGCAAATTGAGTGTCCTGCAGCCAAAACACAAACTAGATGCACACAAAAAGTACGCCCTAAAGTGCAAATTCAGCCCGGATTCCAGGTGAGATTGCTTTCCTATTTTCCAGAAATTACAAAAATCCCCAAAAATAAGAAAAGATTTTTCACATGGTTGCTTAAGATTCCATGAAAAAATTTATTATAATTTTTTGTACACTGAGATAAATCCGAAAATAACATTCCGGAAATGTTAATTTTACCCTGCAAAATTCATCCGAAATCGGTGTAAATATTACCCTTTTTAGGTGTATTAGGGGTTAAAGTTACCCTTTTTCATGTTGATTTTACCCTTGAAAAGGTGTAAAATTAACATTAAAAAATGTTGATATATTTTTACACCTAAAAAGTGTTAAAGTTATGAGGAAAAAAAGTTAATCGCACCCTCTTTTTTTTCTCAGTGTATCAGGAAGGTAATTTTGAGTTGTCTAAGTAAGCCCCGCCCAAAGGGATTTCAGGCCCTGCCCCTCAAAACTATTTTCACCTAATTTTGCTATTTTTAAATTTATTTTTAACGTAAAATCGATATTCTTTATGAGAAAAAATCACAATTTACATTTCGAAATTTTTTATTGCTTCCGACCGTTACAAAATAGGCCACGCCTTCTGAAAGTCTTAAAGCGGAAAACCCAAAATTTGACAACAGAAACTATTACCGCTAATTAACCCGCTATCTCATTTTTTAGAACAAAATGACTGCCATTGTACATTTTTTAGGGGAATTCTGTAACAGTATGACAAATTTTAAAATATTTATATGGTAAATTCGAAAAACATAATCAAAAATCAGATTCTTGTCAGTTACTAAGAGCTTTATAGAGCTTCTTCCAGAATTCATTTAGTGCTAACTGGGCTTTATGCCTTGCTCCCAAATTTATTACGAAATTTTGTCATATGACATTGTCATATCGTTACAGAATTCCCTTACTGAAATCCATATTAAAATTTAGAAAATCATCTTAATAATATTAATTTAGTAAATATTTCTTTATATGAGCCTTCATTACTGACCGAAGTCCTTTGAGATCTTTGAGATTAGGTGTGCAAAAACCGTTTGAAACCGAATTAACGTCAAAATAAGTTTGTTCTGGTAGCGTTTTGACCATTGACGTACATTTAGTGCTAACTGGGCTTTATGCCTTGCTCCCAAATTTATTACGAAATTTTGTCATATGACATTGTCATATCGTTACAGAATTCCCTTACTGAAATCCATATTAAAATTTAGAAAATCATCTTAATAATATTAATTTAGTAAATATTTCTTTATATGAGCCTTCATTACTGACCGAAGTCCTTTGAGATCTTTGAGATTAGGTGTGCAAAAACCGTTTGAAACCGAATTAACGTCAAAATAAGTTTGTTCTGGTAGCGTTTTGACCATTGACGTACATGTTTCATTTGACATTTATTCGGTTTCAACGGTTCTTGCACGCCTCTCTGGCAGTAAAGTGTCAAATATCTTTAACCAATAAAATGGAACAAACTTGAAAATTTGCAGAAAGGGAAATGTCAAACTTAATTAGGCTCACTTGACCGTGAAGGATTTTTAAATCCTCAAATATTCGAAATATTTCAAACTTTTAAGGGGAATTTGCAATATATGTTTGAAAAATCATTAGCTTCTTGCAATCTTGAATTTAGAACAGGAGTGGACTGATAACTCTTCGACACTATCGAATCGATAGTGTCGATAAATCTATATCTCGTAGATTAACTGAATGTCGATTTTTACGCATTGTTGGGCCACCCAGGATCCCGAAAAACCCAGGATCCCGAAAGTCCCGGGATCCCGAAAATTCCGAGATCCCGAAAATCCCGAGACCCCGAAAATCCCGAGACCCCGAAAATCCCAAGATCCCGAAAATCCCGGGACCCCGAAAATCCCGGGACCCCAAAAAATCCCGAGATCCCGAAAATCCCGGGACCCCGTATATTCCGGGACCCCGAAAATCCCGGGATCGATAGTATCGAAAATAAGTTATCATGTCACCCCAGGATTTTTTTTATTTTGTCAATTCTTTACTAAAGGGACAGATAATCCTAACCGGCTTATGTAGGTGAGATTCTTAATGTGAGCTAACTCGGAATGCATGCAAATTCGATTTAGAGCTGAAGTTGGGGGACTCCGCTCAGTTATTTTGAATCAAATTCGTGAAATTATACAAATTTTGTATTTAAACAAAAATATCAAAGATTTGGATGAACTGGCAGAAAAGTGATATATGGGTGAAATGTAGACCAGAATGTTCTCTATAATTTCGCCGTAGAACTTGATCTCATCGATTAATCAGAAGCCGAGGTAATCGACGTTGTTTGTTTCTGAACTCGCTTTTTCGACCAGAGCGCTCCAAGTGTTCATTTGATGAACTTCAACTATATCAAAGAATTGTTGTATTTTGTGAGACTTTCCATTTAAAACCCTATTTTAACTGTCTAGTTCGAGTAGAAGCAATCAAATTGGCATCTGAGTGGTTTCAAAGCGTAATTATGGGAAAAATCAATTTTTTTACATTTAAACGGCAAAATCGTAGTGATAGCGTAGTCTGAGCGGAAAATGATGTATGGACGAAATGTAGAGACAAATGTCCTCTACAATTATGTCGAAGTAATCATCAAAATCGGTTCAGCGACAGTCGAGATAATTGAGGTTATGTGATATTGAAATTGGTTTTTCGACTGTGGCGCCCCTGGTGTTGGTCCCACGAAGTTCAAATGTTTTAGAAAGTTGTAGCATTTGGTAAGATCTTTCGTTTAAGCCCTCATTCATCAAAATCGGTCAAATAGAACCAGAGATATGATTTTTTGAATTTCGTGAACTTTGACCCCTCATATCTCCGGTTCTGTTTTAACCACAGCGCACATACGCACCATTTTGGAAACGTCTTAGACTGGACTACAACATACTAAAATTTCATTAACTTGCACAATGCCGTTTTTGAGAAAAATTACTTTGAATTTCGATGAATTTTGACCAAAATTTAGATCAAAATGTTAATTAGAACCGGAGATAGAGGCCGGTCAATATTCGAACTTTGATCCCTTATAGCTCGGGTCAGGGGTTATGGATCGACTTAAGTATATTTTTGTTTGATAGGTATAATCAGCGGCTATAACATACTAAAATTTCAGCCTGATGCACAATGGAATTTTTGAGTTATTTAACTTAGAAAATTGAAAAATCTTCTTTTTAAAAATAGCGCCCCTAGAGGTAGTTTTATGAACTTGCGATGTTAGAAGAGGAAGTGGCATTTCACGAGAGCCTTCCAAAATGCCCTCACTTTTTAAATTCTGACAATTAGAACCGGAGTTATGGCCTCTAAGGCCCAGCTATAACATACCAAAATTTGAGCCCGGTCGATGCCATAGGGGCGGAGCCATTGAGAAAATAAAAAAAAGGGGTATTCAAAATGGCACCAATATATCCAATTGCAATTTTTATCCGATATATAACCTTTGCCAAAAACCGCAAGTCGATATCTTTCTTAGTTTAGGAGCTATTAAGCTCCAAAGAGCGGCCGGACGGACGGACGGGAACAGTTTTTAGCCATCCATATATTCGTGATCAGAAAGTGGCGAAACACATTTTGGCAGTTTGAGACTGATCGGACATGAAATTTTGGTAGGATTATAAAGGTGAGATTGTTAAGAATTTCACCTAATAGTAGATTTTCATTTAAGCTTGGAAATTTTCTGTTATAAGATTATCTTGTTTGAGGTTAAATCATACATAACCCCAAAAATTATAGATTCTAAAATAACCTATTTTCCAAATGAGATACATAATAAGCTCTGATCCGAAATTTTAAAGCTAGCGCCTTCAGTCAATGTTTGCCAATTACTAAAACTGATTAAATATTTTTCCACCAGAGCTACGAATAAATTAATATTAAAAAAAAACTTTTTATTGTTTAAATGGAACTTTTTATTGCGAAAGTATAATATTTAAGACAGCAAAACATAAGCATATTCAAATTTTCTTTAAATTCATAATGATATAGAATAATTTAAAATTTTTAAATGAATTAAGTAAATTGAAAATACTTCCGTAGGTTTTATCTAAAGCAAGATTGAAGCTGAGATTAAGAAAAAAAAAATAAAATAAAGATGCAATTTTGAACTAAAATTTCAGCCTTCTGCTGACGACTTCTGCCGACTCCACGGCTAAACTTTGGAATACCAGCGACTTTACGCTCTACCGTGAATTACGGATCGACACGAAGCGCTGGATCTGGGATGCTGCCTTTAGTGCTGATTCTCAGTACCTCTTCACAGCCTCGTCGGACGGAATTGCGAGGCTGTGGAATATTAGTACGCGAGAAATTGACCGGGAGTACATTGGACATCAGCGTGCCATCACAGCTTTAGCGTTCCGGGACGAAGTGGTCCAGTAGCTGGATCCCATGCAGGAAACTTATCATTTATGTGATTTTATGATACAAAGTGAGACGCTTTTTTTTTTACATACTTCATCTCGATGTTCTTTTAAGTCACACCATGAGAAACTCAAAAGAGAGACACAATAAAAATACCTTAGAAGTGAATTGGTTTTCTATTTTAGTCCAACAGATGAGATAGGTGATCCACTTTAATTGACTGGTTGAAGTCCGGACCAGAGGATTCTTTGTATTTAACAGTGCAGAGGAGGCTGAGGTCTTCCCGGGAGGGATTTTCAATGAGAATCACCTGAGTGATGTCCTCAACAGCCGATCGGAATGGTTTGACGCCTGCCAGGGATGTTCCAGAGGGTTCTAGAAGCTTCAGACGAGCGACGGATGGGGGCGTTGTGGAAATACCCACTTCCAGATGAATATTGCTGATGGTTTCTGTTGATTGGTTGGAAATTGTAGCCACAATCACCGCGACATTTGGCTTTGGATGCGTCCGAGTGAAATTGAGCAGCACCTTCAGGCCTTTTGTTTGGTCCAGAACCATCCGTGGAGCTTTCTTTTCGTCCGGTAGCAATTTTTCAATGTCTACTGTGATTTGTTCGAGAATGTCCGGAAGTTTCTCGGGGATTTTAGCTGGCGAGCTCGAAGGTTTCAACATTTCATTTACAAGACTATCAATGTCAATGGTTTTCCTTTCCGGAAACATTCCGGAAGGTTTCTGTTCGGTTTTCTTGTGATCCTGGCTTGAGGGTTTTATGGGAGAGTCCGGGAGTAGCAAAAGATCTTCTGACTTATCCATCGCAGGCGAAGGCTTGAGAATATTGTTACTGTCCAGAACTGGTGGATTTTCCAGGGCCGAATCTGTCTGAATTGCACTGAAAATGTCGTTAAGTTCGTTCATTTCGTATCCTTTTGACGAAGTCTCCTCGACTTTGGCCGCTTCGGCTCCCAGCATTGGAATCTCAATCAGTGAGTCCAAATTGGAAGCTGCAGCAGTTGTTTGATCCCGAACAAGTCCTTCAGGAGCCTTTTTCAGCACCAAAGTATTGAATTTCTCCACAACTTGGTGCAGCCGGTCATTGGTATCCAGAGCATCACACATAACCTTCTCAGATTGATTCTGTTCCTGAGCCAGAAGCATTATTGTCGGCTGGACTTCCTTGCAGTTCTCAAAGAGCTCATTGATCAACGCCCAATCGTCCATGGAGGTATCGTCACAATTGAATTGATCAATCATGTCATTCAGCAACTCTACATTGGCCTTCCCCCTGGCCAATTCTTTCACCCTCCGCAGTTTCTTCTCTTCCTCCTTCACCATATTCACCATCATCAGTTGTGCTGCCTGGATATCCGCAGGATTCTTGCTGCACAGCAATTGCTGGAACTTTACCGTATTAGGATCCTCCGGAGGCTTATTCGCTTTCGGCGGAGGTTTTGCTGGTGCTACATTTGGCTTGATACCCTGCATAGGTTCATGCTTAATGCCCTGCTTCAGCAGCATATCATAGGACTCCTGAATCTTTGTCTCCGACGGCCAATCCACCGTCCACAGCAACATCAGATCCAGAATCTTATCCTTAATCTCCTTATCAGTAAAATCTCCATTGTATTTCCTCGAGACGAGCTTTATCAACTCATTGAGGAACCTAAAAGTTCCCACTTTGGCTCGGAAATCCTCTCCACACCTTGCCATGGATTCCTCCAACAATTCCAAGGCATAGAGCGATTCCTTCTTGTTTGATGACTGTATCCTCTCAGCCAGAAGCTTTGTGGCCAGAGTGCAGAGGGATGGGTCACTCCTGATGGCATAACAGAAGGCATCCATCGCAGAAATCTCCAATTCCGAAGATGATGGATTTGTTGCACGATCTTAACGGATAAATTAATAAATTTCAAGGCATCCCGGTGTGTTATTTTATGCCAAGAACACTCACCAATCAGCTGCTCAAGTCTTTCTTTAGCTGCATTGTCCATTGTGGTGGAAAATATCTGGAAATTTCTTTTCCGCAAAACACCTCTTGATATTTTACATAGAAATATAGACTACACAGAATTTCTGTGCAAAAATTACAATAAATTGAATAGGACGTTTGTACACTGTAAATCAGCCTATTCGGCTATTCGGCGCCTACACGGTGATATCTTTCGAAACGTGCGTCAATGTATAGAAGAATTTTTAAGTTTAAAAATTATTTTTCTTTATTTCAAGAAAAAAACCTCAAAAAAATCATTATTTTTTTAAATTTTATTAAGAATACAGTAGACTCTCTCAAATTCGGGCATATGGGACCGAAATGTCAGCCGAATTAGACAGAAATTCGGGCGACAAAGTTTTTGAAATGCAACGATTTTTTATTCATGTGCATATAGATATTGAGTTTACACACTCATATATAACGTAAATTGCATGAAAATCCCTCAATAATGCAAAATCACATCAAAACTAAGACAAACCATGCCAAATTTGAGCATATTTGATAATCATAATCAAACTTGAAAAATGACAACAAACTTTTTTCAAATGTAACCGCTGCCCGAATTAAAAGGTACCCCGATCTTAAAAGAGCCGAATTAGCGAGAGTCTACTGTACTATTTATTTATTCTGCTGGATTATGAACTGAGGGCCAATTTTGGAAACTCTCACTCGCACCTCTGTGAGCTCTTTAGTGGCCGAGAGAAATTGACTAGCACAGTCAGTACATGTGCAATAATTATTGTTAATTTACAATTATTTGTAAGGTGGAAGCTAACTCGCGACTTAAGCCAATTTAGGCGATTCTAGTGAATAATTTTTGTTTTCATACGTGAATGGTGAAGTAAATTTAAAAGTAGTTTCATTTTCAAAGGACTACTACACTCAAAAAAATTTGTGAGAGAATTCGCTTACATTTGGGATGCGCCAGAAGGACTTCCACTTGGTATGGTAAATTTATATACAAATCGTAAACGCTTTTAGCACCATTTAGTAGATTCAAGTACCATCGTTTTGTTAATAAATTTGAACTTTTGTATCAAAATGTATGCAAAAATATGAAATTATATTAGAGATTTTTATGTCATTTTGTTAATGATTTTGTACTCAAAGGGAACCCAATTTTAGCATTATTATGAATCACTATTTATATTCACATAGGAAATAAAATTAAATTTTTTATAACAATTGTTTTTTTTTCATTAAATTTCAATTTACAGTTACCTTAGTAACAATAACAATAAAAAGTAACAATAAAAATAAGATAATTACTTTGAGTATTTTAGTATTCCGAAATTGAAAACTTAGGAACAATATATCAAATCTATCAAATGTCAAGGTATAAACCTATGTCAGACTTCCTGTTTCCACGACCTCTTGGAAATATTTGGAATTATCAAGGTACTAAAAGTTTTTTAACCAAAATCTTGATCATGGAAATATTTGACAGTGTGAAATTTTGATTTTGATCTTGGTCTCAGAATAGAGACTATTGTTGGGACAAATTCATAATAAAGAAGTTAAAAATCAACTTGACATCTTAGCATAGACATGATTTAGTAATTCTTGGTCAATTTTACGTTTATAACAGAGCAAAATGTAATATTTTATCGACCACAACTATTTTTGCTACGATTTGAGTCCTTTACTAATCAAAAAAGTAAAATACCTTCGCAATAAAAGTAGGCATCACATTTGGATTTTCCATGACATCCTTACGTGCCTCAGGATTCACATTTCTCACGAGAACGTCTTCATTGGCATCGGTGAGACACGGAATTTCGCCTTCTGAAATTTTTAGAATCCCGCCTTCCCGACTGCACACTGCAAATTATACGAAAAATAAATAAATAAATAAAATCAAGAATTAAAAAAACGTAAATAAATTTAAGCCTAATAATAAAAATAAAAGACTAAAAGGAGAAAATGAGCATAGAAAGAAATTATCACTTTTAGGTGAGATTCTTAAAATATTCGAATCCTACAAAAAATTTCATTTTCTGAAATTTCATGAAACTGACAAAATAAAACTATTCAGCAAAATTATAGAGGACATTCTGAAATTCACATGACTTATTATTTTACTGCAAGTCCATTCGAATCCTTGATATTTTGGTTTAAATGCAAAATTTGCACTATTCAACTCAAAATTAATGCATTACGTCCCCCCAAATTTAGGTAGTATTTCCACACATTCCAAGTTGACACACGTTAAGAATCTCACCAGTAATAAGCTAATCTAGACTTATAATTATTTTTTTTCAGAGAAACTATGGTTTTGGAAAACAAAAATATTGATAAGGGAGAAGATAGCAATTAATAATTATCTATTTCCATCAAATTGGACGTGCATTGTCTCTAAAATACTTTTCCTCAAATCAATATTGTTGTGAAAATTTCCTTGAATGTTTAGAAACTTCTAATGCGATACACCATTCACCAAAAAAACAGATTTTTCACCTATCTAACTTAAATATTTTGCTTTTAAATTACTCACCACTATTTTCCAAGTTCTCGTAGCTTAAAATGCCAATAAATTTTACATAAATAAAACACTTTTCACAGAGAAATTGCACGCTATTGCCTTCTGCACTGAGGCCAACGCTTTTAGAATGTTCCAGGAATGTGAAAAAAAAACTCTCCCGCGAGAGCCCAAACTTTTTCTCTCTCTCACTTTACTCCTTTCCTGCTGTTGCTCGCGCGGCTTAGCTCTTAGCTTTCACTGAATTTTTCTCACTCTCCTGCTTAGCAGCAAAAAAGTAGCAATTTAGCTTAGAGGATTTTTAGGCCTTACCGAACGTGATAATTTTTGTTACACCAAGTGGAAGCTTAACCCATTCAGTCAATGTACCAGAAATACTTGAGATAGAATGTTCATATTTTGGTATTAGTTTCCCATAGAGTAATAGATGAATTTTTTGAAAAGAAAACAATTTTACCTATTAAGGGGGCGCGGGGAGCCCCTGTCAAACACACGTCTTAAAGGTCACTGAATTTAAATTCTGTGCATTAATTCATTACAAACTCTACTGCTTTAGATAGAGTAACTATCCAAGAAAACAAATTGGCAACTAGAATTCAAATCAGGAAAGAGGAAAGAGGCCAAGGATGTCGCATTTTTCGTCCGCCATTTTGAGCAAAAATTTTGCATGACCTTCCATGAAGCAAAAAAAGAACAACAAAATGCATTTCTATCTCTGTAGAACTATTTTTCCCAAGTAATTGAAGAATTAAAGTTGGTAAAAATCCATTCCCGACAGCAATTCTGTTAAAAGTTGCCCAGGAATAAATCATCTAAAATCACTCAATTTGCGTGTGATGTATAATACCATGGTAAGGAATGGGTTAAGCGCTAACACGTTCTTGGACGTCACACTTTTTTTGCAGTGTAGTGCATTTCAGTACAAATATCTTCATAAAAACCCACGAAAGTTATGTTTTGTGAGTGCCAGAAAATGTTAAACCTCGTTTGTAGTGTGTCAGGAACTGACTTGGCTATGAATGAGTTTGATAAATGTTGAGATTCTTCTTTGATCGCCGACATAATTTTCATTTCTGTCCCCAAATCAACATTCAGCAACATTTGGAAGTTATATTCTTTCAGTAGAAGATGAATTTGAGAGAAAATACCTGCTAGAGAATCACACAAATTCAACAAATACGTTTTTAGAGAAAATGTGCGGCTTGTAGGACCAAACCATTATTTCACATTTTCTGTTCCCTGATTCTCACTTTTTTGTCACTTTATTTTTTCACAGTGTTTCATTTTAGTAAAATTTTTTGGGTAAAACTTCAGTCTCCTTGCTAAAAAAATCTAGGTTCCTGACAATCGAATAGGCATTTCATTGCGTGCGCCATCTACCAGATTTGTTTTGAATTTCTAGCAAAGTCAGTGAAAAAACCGAAGAAGTAAAAAAAAATGGGGAAAATTCTTCATAATATGTCTTAGCAAATTAGAGAATATTTAGGTAAAGCGCTTTGGTGAAAATGTGCCCAATTGCTAATTTAATGTACAGCCTCACAGAATCCACCCGGAAAGTGCTAAAATTTCTGGGAATTTCATGCTAAAATGCCGAATGAAAATGTAGAATTTTTTAGCCATTTTGCGGGTGGATTTGTCACGAAGCTGCTGGGAATTTTGTGTTTGTTTCTCCGGGACAATGAAAAGTTTCTGGGGATTTAGGTGGCTGGGGAGATTGGGTGTTTGATGGGGAATGCTGGAGTGGATGTGGTGGAAAAATTGCTGGGGAATGGTGAAAGGGGATTGGGAAGAAATTGAAGAAGCGTCCTTTTTTTTGGAGGTTATGACAGGGGAATCTTCCGGATTTTGTTACAGACTGGACAACATTGGACTGAAACAAGGGGTTTGAAAGGGTGATCCTGTCGGCGGAATTGCAATGTCACACAGTGAGGATTCCGCACGAAGCGACGGTGAAACCTTGATGGACACAGATGACACACAATTTGTCCAACCGGCTCCACCGGACAAGGTGCCCAAGGAATTTGTGGGCAGGACGAAGGGTTGCCCATCAGAAGCCGGCAACACCATCATGATCACAAATAAGTACAGCAATGCAGGAATTGCCAATAATTCCAACAATTCCATCATGATTCTCACATCAAATACGGACGTGTCCAAGATCACATCCTCCAGCCAGATCAATATCTGCATCAATAATCACTTCAGTGACACCATCACCAGCTCCTCCTCCTCCGTCACCGCGGACACTGGAGCCCCAGCAGACCATCAGGTTAAGGCGAAGGATCCCCAGGATGAGCCAGATTCCACCACATGTCACTTCAGAGACTCCAGATCTCAGGCCAGTGCGCCCAATGCCCAGCCGGAGCCCAGCAAGGACGCCAAACCCGCCGCAGAAGCTCAACCACCGCCCCAGAAGAGCCCCGACTGCCCCGACTTTGCGGCCGGGGACGAGGTTCTGGTCAGCAGGGAGGATGCCTTCTACCTGGGCACAGTGGTGCTCGTGGGTAGGAAGCAGGCCTGCGTGACCTTTGGGGATGAATCCAAATGCTGGGCGTACTTTGGGGAGATGCGTAAGATTGACAAAGAGGGCGACAGGGGCCCGGTCTGTGTGCACTGCAAAGAGAGGAGCGGCCAGGAGCCGGAATCCGTGGTGGATGTCTGTAAGCGCTGCCACCGAGGATACCACAAAAAATGCACCGGAGTGGAAGGAAAGGACCCTGGAATCTACTGCAAAAGGTCAGTCTATTTTTTAAATTATTTCAATTTATTTTTTTATGATAAAAGAAAAACTTAAAAATATAGTGCTAAAAATTTTGAATCACTTATAAAATATTCATTTTGTTTACAATTTTCTAAGAAAAGAGAAAATAAAGCTTCGCAGCTTTGCGGAATGCTCGAACTTATTTTTTTTATCTATAAAAATTATAAAAGGAACAATAATAGTGACTAAACGTATTTATTATTTTTAAATATTTTTTTAGTGGTTAAAAAATCTTTTGTTACATTACAGTCAAGTATTTTGTAAAGAATCTACCATAAAAAAATACTACATATATTTTTTTTAGGTTTACCGATTCAAAACCGTTTTCAACCGATTCAAAAATCACAACAAAACCTTGTCAGAAATTTAAAAAAAAAGTCAAAATAATTATTTTCAGATAAAAAATCAATTTACCGATTCGAAACCGATTAGAACCGATTCGAATTTGTCAGAGATTCCAAGACCTTTCAAATGAGTCCATAAACGATCCAATCGGTTATGGACTTATTATGGTTATTTATAAAATATTTATTTTTTGTTTACAATTTCAAAAGAAAAGAGAAGACAAAGCATCACAGCCTTGCGGAATGCTCGAACTTATTTTTTAATCTATAAAAATGATAAAAGGAACAATAATAGTGACCAAAAGTGTTTATTGTTTCTAAATATATTTTTTTAGTGGTTAAAAAATCTTTTGGTGCATTTCAGTCAAGCATTTTGCAAAGAATCTACCATAAAAAAATACTACATCATATTTATTAGGTTCACCGATTCAAAACCGTTTTGAACCGATTCAAAAATCACAACAAAACCTTGTCAGAAATTTAAAAAAAAAGTCAAAATAATTAATTTCAGATAAAAATGTAAATTTACTGATTCGAAACCGATTAGAACCGATTCGAATTTGTCAAAGTTTCCAAGACCTTTCAAATAAGTCCATAAACAATTCAATCGGTTAAGAAATGCCCTCTTTAGAATCATTTTTCTTTTTGACCTTCAAAAATCATTTTTGGGAATGAGGTGACCTCTAGACGAAAAAAACATGTTATAGGGATAGAGGAGGGGTTTTGGAAAAGTGAAAAAGGTCTTCTAAACACACCAAAAAGTGTCCTCAACTATGAAGAATCACATTTACAGTAGACTCTCTCTCAATTGGGCATTTGGGGCAAAATGTCATCCGGTTTGTCGATAGATTTGGAGGCCAAAGCCTTTGTAAATTCCACAAAAAGCGCTCAATTATAAAGAATCACGATAAAATAGGAAGAACTACACTGAGAAAAAAGAGGGTGCGATTAACTTTCTTTTCCTCAGAACTTTAACACTTTTCAGGTGTAAAAATATATCAACATTCTTTAATGTTAATTTTACACCTTTTTAAGGGTAAAATCAACATGAAAAAGGGTAGCTTTAACCCCCAATACACCTAAAAAGGATAATATTTACACAGATTTCGGATCAATAATGCAGGGTAAAATTAACATTCCCGGAATGTTACTTTAACTTTTTCGGATTTCTCTCACTCAGTGCACAGCGAATTTGAGCAAATTAGCTTCATAGTTAAACGTGAAAATTGTCAACAAAATTTTTCGCCCGATTGAGAAAGAACCGATTGAGCGAGAGTCTAGTGTAACTCAAGCTTATAAAACCACGAGGGATCACGAATCTCGTGATCAACCGCATTGATTAGGTAGAAGCATTTAATTGATATTCTTCAGGTCGCGCTGCAAATCCCGTGCAAATAACTGTCGAAATACATTTGCAACGAATTGCACGCTTCACAAAATGTGCTCAGTTGAACTGTCTGAACGTCTGAAGAAGAGACCTCGATGGGCATTTGTGTGTAGAATAGTTCATGGTAACACTAGAACAGTCAGCAAAAAGTTAGTTTGCATCTGTGAGAGCTGCGATTTTTTCTTTGAAGCTCAGTTTGTGGAACTTAAATTAGCTGGAAGTTACAGCTCGAAGAGTGTATGAGAAATTGGATGAGATTCTTCACAATCCTATCTACTACCATTCTCAGATAATTGCATGTCTTCCGATCGGGCTCAAACTTTGCCAAAGAGTGTTTCGCTACTTCTTGTCTGAATAAATTTATGACTAAAATTAATTTCAAAATTCTCTTGTGGTGCCTTTTGGCTTAATGAATTTTAAATCAAGCGAGACATCGCCTTGTAATAATTATTAGAAAAGGTTATAATATTCGTTTAAATGACAAATCGCTAGAGGCGCTGCTATCAAAATCACTCTCTCTCTCTATAATATTCCGTAGCTGCATCTTACACCTATAAAAATTAAAAAAGTATTGAACCGATTCATAAATCACCCAGAGATCGCCTAAAATATCTTAGGAGTAATTCAATTGATTTTTGCGGCAAAATTAATGATTGCTGCTTTATAACCGTTTCAACAACGATTAGAATAGGTTCAGGCTTGTCAGGAATTCCAAGACCTTTCCAACGAGTCCAAAGGTGATATCATTCGATTGATAAATGCCCTCTCCAGAGCGTTTTGAAGTTTTGACCTTGAAAAACCGTTATTAAGAATGATTTAACGGTATTAAGTGACATTCTTATCTATAGCACCTATTATCACAAAATCTCATGTCTTCTGATCGGCCCCAAACTTTGCTAAAATGTGTTTGAGCACTTCCTGATCACGAATATATGGATGGCTAAAAACCGTTCCCGTAAGTCCGTCTGTCCGTCCGTCCGTGCGTCCGACAGCTCTTTGGAGCTTAATATCTCCCAAACTTTTTGTTTTCTCAATACACTAGATCCCGGCATTATGCACATTTTCGGGACCGAACAAAAACTCGCGAAATGGCATTACGCATCGAAAAAATTTGCATACCTGCAAGGGCTTTATTTTGAATAAATCGCCGTAGAACGAATTTCGCGCGGAGTAAAAGTAGTTCAAACAAAAAGATTCAACTGTTTAATAGAAATGCATTAACAAAAATTCCCTTATAAAAGAAATTAAAGTTTTATTCTGAAAAAGAGCATAGTGTGTTTAAATTTCCCGTGCCGAAATTTAGTATACATTCAGGAGCATTTCAAAAAAGGTTTTCATAAATTGACTCCCAAGGGTAGGCAAACTTTCATAATTGCATGTGCATAATTCCGTCAGGTGCATAATCCCGAAAAACTTAATGCCGGGACTGAGTGTAGCTTTTCTCTATGGCATTGATCGGGTTCAAATTTTAGTATGTTATATCTGGGTCTTAGGGCTTTAGATAAAAGAAAAACTTACTGCCCTCCGACCCCCAAAACTCGAGTTAGAAGTTGTCAAATTATTTTTAATAAATGAGTCTATCTTCGGTTCTAATTGTCCGAATTTGATCAATAAGTGCGTTTTTTTCTATTTTTTTTTTTATTCTCTAAATTAATTAGTTCGGGTCCTATATAGCACGGATCGTGCTGAAATTTTAGTATGTTGTAGCCGCTGATTACACCTATCAAACAAAAAAAAACTTAAGTCGATCCATTACCCCTGACCCGAGCTATAAGGGGTCAAAGTTCGAATTTTGACCGGCCTCTATCTCCGGTTCTAACTAATATAGCGACCTAAATTTTACCTTTTTGGTTTCGTCTCAATGAGCACTTTCAGATGGAAGTTCAAAAAGTCACCACAGGTGGCACTGCGATAGCGTCAAAATTAATCAAAATTCAAATTAATTTTTCTCAAAAACGGCATTGTGCAAGTTAATCAAATTTTAGAGTGTTGTGGCCTAGAGTCTATGAAGTTTCCAAAGTTTTGCGGTATTTGAACTTTGTAGTACCAACGCTAGGGGCGCTACAGTCGAAAAACCAGTTTTCATATTACATAAACTCAATTATCTCGACTCTTGCTCAACCGATTTTGATTATTACTTCGGCGTAATTGTAGAGGACATTTATAGCTATACTTCGTCCAAACGTCATTTTTTTGCTCAGATTATGTCATATGTCCGATTTTGTCGTTTTAGTGTAAAAAAAAAATATGATTTTTTTTACCACAATAACGCTGCGTAAGTACGCAGGTGCTGATATGACGGCTTTTACTCGATTGCGTAATTAAAAATAACGTTTAAGTGGTAGAGTTAGTCCCTTGTTTTACAAAAATCTGAACGATAAATCTATTTTGTGCTTCATTACTTAAAACAAAATTGCGTAAGCAATAAAAAAGTAAAATTTATGAGAAACTCTTCTAATAATGAAATTTAATGACTTATATCATTTATGAAAATCCCTTTCTATAAGTGCTTTAAAATCTAAAAATCGTAAAAAAGTGAGTTGGCCCCTTGTAATTTTCAAGCAGCGATTTATTGAGGTCATGCATAAAAACAAAATGTCTTTAAATTGTTCGTAAATGTTTGTGAATTCCTATTGTGGGACTTACAAAATGCTCGTAAGTCGTATAACCCAGAAAAAAGTTCGTAAAAGTTTGTATATTTTCACAAACATTCTTCGTAAGGTACTTGACGAACAGTTTTGTTGTTTTACAAACTTTTATTTGTAAATGTTCGTAAACACACAACAAAATGTTCGTAAAGATTTGTCATTTGTTCGTAAAGTTTTGTCAGGCCAACAAAAATGTACGAACAAATGTTTGTGAAAGACAAAAAAATGCTCGTCAAGTGATCATGTTACGAAGAATGTTTGTGAGAAGTTACAAACTTTTACAAACTTTTTTAAGGGTTATACGATTTATGAGCATTTCGTAAGTTTTCAGTAGGAATTCACAAACATTTACGAAGAATTTTATGAAATATTTTTTTTCTGTGAAATTTCCGGGATGAAAAGGATGGGAAATCCTTTCACAGAAATTGCAATTCTATATGAATTTTCCTTGTCGACAGACATGACAAATTGTTTTCATACCGTTTTTGTTTACTTCTGTAAGCATACCCTCTAAAAAAGTTTTCTAATGAAACAGTTGCAACAATGTTTCAAAAGTTTCTTTGTGATACTTCAAACAATTTCATTAAGTTGAAATTAATTGGGAATTCCATTAAAATTGCAATGTATCGTGATTCTCAATGGTAATTCCTGCCTCCATTTATGCCTTTTCAGGTGTCTCGAACAAAATAGTCTGAATGGCGTGAATGGTGGAAAGTATTTTAATAAGAATAACAATTTGATGGGTGATGATAGATTGTCGTATTCGGACAATTCTCTTTCGCCGTTTGATGTGAGTATTTATCAAATTGGGAAGTCGAGGTCATTTCTTGGTTATTTGGGAGTTTGTTTTTTTTTTGGGGTTTGCAGACAGGGAATTTCTTTCCGTTGCGCTCGTCAGACTACAAAGATGCATGGTCGGGATCATCGAATAATTCGGACCAGAGCACAGCATCGTCCAATGGGAATTATCCAGGACGCAAAATGTACACCTGCGGACGGAGATTGAGGGAGAGGCAGGAGAAGAATTATGCTGAGAGCACTAGACGCCCAGCTGCCTCATCCAATTCCACTGGAAATCCTCAAGCGTCCACATCTGGCTGTTCCAACTCTGATACATCGTCCTCATCATCCTCCTCGTCGTCCCTCATCAATTTCTCAGCCACAACATTCCTCAGTCAGCAGCTGCTTAGCAGCCAACGTCCGGGACATTCTCGGAGTTCCTCTGCTTCGGGTAAGGGCTTTTTTGGGAAAATCTTTGATACCAGCACACCCTCGCATCTGCCCCATGGCGATAAGTACGTGATCCGGGGCAAGAGGATCGACGTGGACGGAAATATTCAGTACCTCGTCGAGTGGGAAGGAGTCTCTTAAGCTTATCATCATCCCAAAACCAATCAAGCAACGTTGCCCAATGCGATCGTGTAAGTATCTTCTAAGGGGGAAAAAAACTTTCAGAAAGCACACTAAAACTGCCAAGGGATAGACTAGAAAGGGTTGGGGGATAGATCGGTTAGATTTTTTTCAGCGGAAAAATTGAAAAAAAAAGAATCCTATATTGAAACAAACAGGAAGCAACGATATGTCCAGGAGATAGATTTACTAAATAAAAAGGCAACGGTTTACCAGAAAGTAAAAAAAAACATAACAGATGGCGCTAGTGACTGATAATACATACATTATTTGTTAAATCTCGAACTCTAGTTTTAGTAGATATAAAACTCTGAATTTTCAACATTATTTCTAAGTTTCAGAATTAAATTAATTAACCACTATTGAAAAAGAAAAAGAAAAATGAATTTAAGCCCCGCCTCCTTGTAGAGGTAAGTCAAAATGAAGTTTAGAATATTATATTTTTGATTTTAAAATATTAAGTAAATGACAGATTGGAATAATGTTCATACGATCTCCAATCACTCAGTTAAACTTGGACGACATTCGAAGTGTTTGACCTACTACAAAATAGACCACGCCCCCTAAAAAGATTTATATGAAAAAGAAAAATATTTAAACAATGTTTTTCAAATTTAATTTTTCGCAGAATTGTCATCTATTTTAAATAGCAATGTGAATTAAGAAAAAAAATGAAATTATTTCTTTTTTTTTCGTGGGAAGAAAAAAGTGGGCGTGGCTTTAACTGGACGCAGTAATATGGATTTTTTTAAAATAAAATTATATTTTTCTTTTACTTGTTTTTTTTTCTATAAATTTTTAGTGAATTTTTTATCTACTACAAGTAATTCTGCAAATGCTTGTAGAAGGAAGACATAAATGTTTCTGAAATCACGTAAATGTTTCTAGAATAGCAGAAACGTATCCAAGAACAGGATCCAAAGACAATGGAAATGTTTTTAGAAACACGAAAACGTTTATAGAAACACAAGAATGTTTCTATAAACTTGAAAAGTTTTAGAGAAAGATAGAAAGAGAAAGACCTTTCTAGTGTGGTCAACGAACTGGAAGGACCATACTTAGAATAATTGCCAAAAGATGGCACTCAGAATAGACGAAGCCGGACGAATAAGAGCGACAGACAGACTTAGATTGGACGTCGATGAGTGAAGAAGTAAAATAAAAGAGCATAAGTTATCAAGTGTTTCATTGAGTGAAGAAATGGAGTTTTCACAATAATTACAGACACGTATCCAAGAAATATGGAATGCTTGTAGATTGTGAAAACATTGCACAATTGCGGAAAAATCACAGGAACCAGAAAAACGTTTACAGACACACAAAAAACTCACGAATCACAGAAACGTATCTGAAAAAGGCGAAAACGTTTCTATAACCTCAGAAACACGTGCTTAAAATGTGGAAATGTTTGTAGAAATGTGAATACGTTCACGCAATTCTACAAATGCACGTAGAAGGAACACATAAATGTTTCTGAAATCACGCAAATGTTTCTAGACTCACAGAAATGTATCTTAAACAGGCGAAAACGTTTCTATAACCTCAGAAACATGTGCAAAAAATATGGAAACTTTTGTTGAAATGTGAATACGTTCACGCAATTCTGCAAATGCAAGTAGAAGGAACACATAAATGTTTCTGAAATCACTTAAATGTTTCTAAAATCGCAGAAACGTATCTAATAAAAATAGAAATGTTTATAGAAACGCGAAATATTCCGCCTTTGTAGACACGGAAACGTTTATAAAGACAGAAACTAACGGCGTTTTTTCCTAAAGAGAATTGATTTATCAGTCTGATATATTTCGAAATCGTTCATTAAAAGCTATCTAAAAATACATATTTCATTATGCTCGCCGAAATAGTACAGGAACTATGAGCAAATTTTTTTTAGTCGCGGTGCGATATCTGCAAAATTTTTACAAGAAAAAGTGAACATTAGCTTCACTTTTTATTAGGTTTGATGGGCCCCTTACTGAAACAGAAAAAAAATCTTTCAAAAATAGCGGAAACGTATCCTAAAAACGCAGAAAAGTGTCTATAACCGCAGATACTTATCCAAGAAACATGACAACGTTTGTAGGAACGCAGAAACGTTTACGCAAATCCGTTAATATTCACAGAAGGATGACATAAATGTTTCTGAAATGACATGATGTTTTCGTAATTGTGAAATTGTTTCCAGAAACGCCAAAAATGTTTTTAGTTTCGTAGAAATGCATTCAAGAAACAAGGAAATGTTTATAGAAATGCGAAAACGTTTCTAGAAACACGGGAATGTTTCTATAAACTCGTTTATAGAATGTTTGTAGAAACATTTATAGAAACACAGAGAAGAAAAAACCTTTCTAGAATCGCGGAAACGTAAACAAGGGCTATGTGAAAACCGTGTATAATTGTGGTAAAGTTCACAGGAACAATGGAAACTTACATAAGCGGAAAACTTTCTAGTATCAGAGAAATGTATCTTAAATAAGTGAAAACGTTTCTATAACCGTATAAATGCATCTAAGAAACATGACAACGTTTGTAGGAAGGCGGGAATGTTTACACAATTTCGGGAATCTTCACAGAGAATACTGAAATGTTTTTAAAAAACATGTAAAAGTGTCTGGAATCACGGAAACGTATGCAAAAAACGGAAAAAACTTCTGTAATCTAAGGAACGCAAAGAAACATGAAACGGTTTGTAGTAACGCGAAAATGTTTACCCAAAAGAACCATATGAACGTTTATAGAAACACAAGTGACACTTTCTAGAAAGTATGTGTGCGATAAATACGGAAACATTTCATCGAACGCGAAAACCTTTACGAAATTCCGGTATTTTTCATAGAAAACCACAGAAATGTTTTTAGAAACACATTAATGTTTCTGAAACCGCGAAAATATATCCAAGAAATGCAAAAACTTTTCTATAATGAACGAAACGCGTCCAAAAAATATGAGAACGTTTTTAGAAACCAAAAATGTTCATCTAATCGCGGGAATGGTCAAAGCAACGATAGGAATGTTTATAAAAACATAAATTAAACTTCCTAGAACGTAAACGTCTTTAAGAAGCACGGAAATGTTTCAAAAACCTGGTAAATATGTTCCTGAAACATTTTGCAGGAAAATGTTTTTGGAAATACATAAATATTTTTGGAATCATGGAAATGTCTCCAAAGAGAAACGCAAAAGCATTTCTATGACCGTAGAAACCCATCCAAGAAACACGGAAACGTTTCAAATAACCCGAAAACCTTTACGCAATATTCGAATTGAGAAAATATAGAAATGTTTTTAGAAACTCGTAAATGTTTCTGAAACCACGGAGGAAACGTATCAAAAAAATGCAAAAAACGTTTCTGTAATCAACGAAACGCGTCTAAGAAACACGAAAACGTTTATAGAAACGCGAGAATGGTCACCCAATTACGGAAATACTGAAAGGAACCATAGGAACACTTATAAAACACAGATTTTTGTAGAACGTTAACGTGTCCAAGAAAAACGGAAATCTTTAAAGAAACGAGAAAATGTTTTCTTGAACCGTTTTCGCTGGAAAATGTTTTTGTAAACACGGAAATATACTCAGAAATGGAAAAACGTATCTATAACCGTAGAAACGCATCCAAGAAGCATGGAAACGTTCGCAGGAATGCTCAAAGAAACCACAAAAAGTTTTACGAACACAAAAACCTTTCTAGAATCGCGGAAATGTATCCAGAAAATATGGAAGCGTTTATAGAAACGCGAAACCCTTTCCAAAATTTGCGGAAACTCGTCCAAGATGGTTTACACCAGGCGAATGACGTTTTTTTCTAGCGTGCCGAAAAAACTTTTGAGTTTATTGGCTGTTTTCTGTCATTGTAGAATGAATTAGAAAATAATACAAATACAAAATAAAAGGAAATTTAATATAGAATAGGCAACCGAAAACCCCAAATTGGCAACCTACATAATTTTGGAGATATCTTGTAAAATGTGTACGAAATCAGAAAAAAATTTACACTAAAACTGGTCTCATGTTTCAGAGCTAATGTCACCAACCTGGTTTAGACTTTCCGGTCCCGTAAGGTTAAAATCTTTTCGATAGTCTTGATTTTCTTGGTGAAATTTTTTCAGAAAAACGATGTTAAGCGCCATTTGCTGTTTTTTTTATAAGCTTGTGATTTACGGGAAAATTTTAAGACTTGAATGATAACTTACAAAGAAAGAAAAGGAATACTAAAAATCGGTTTAAGAAATTGTAGGACAAATTAATCAGACATTTTTAATTTCCAAAATTTCAGCACTTATTAACTCCTGGACATATTCTATTCTTTCTGTATGCGCGTGTCAAAAAAAAACTAAGAATCTTACAGAATTTAGTGTATATTAAAAAGATAAAAATCACAGAAATAAGGAAATCTCCTTCATTCAACGTCCTTCTTTTTACAGAACTTAGAGAGAGAGAAAGAGAGCAAAACTATATCGTGAATTTAGTTAAGACAAATAAAATAATTGAAGAGACAAGAGTAAAGAAAAAAAAAGAATAAAAATGAGAATTTGTGAAAAAAAACGAATATTAGAGACACACTGCCAATTTTGTAAAATATAACAAAATTTTTCTTGACATTTTTTCTCCTAAAGACGAAAATGATGAAATGAAAGTAGAAAGAGAGAAAGAGAGAGAGAGATAGAAAGAGATATGAAATAATCAGAATATTTCCCTAAAATTAAATGTTGTTTTTATTTATATTCTTTTTATAAAATTCATTATTCCCACGATATATTTTATAATAACATCTACAAAAAAAAGGAAATGAAGTGTAAGATTTTAAAAGGATAACACATACGGAATAAGAATTTCTCGATAAGGCAGATTGTTCTTTGTCTTCACCCGCAACAATAATGGTGGAATTTTTATTGATGTTTTGGTAAGATATAGCGAGTTTATATCACAGTTTTTCTTCTAATTTTGCTCAAAATCCACTCTTATTGGCTCGTTGGTTCTTTTGATTCTGGTTTTTTTTTGTTGAACTAAATGGCTTGTGATGGCTACTGTAGTGGCTCTTCATCGTCATCTCTGTTGGACCAAGTCCACTTCTTCGTGATCGTCAGAACGATTCCAACGATTACAATCACTGCGCCAAGCCCGACGATTCCAAAGGCGATCCACAGACCAAAATCTGGCAAGTTTATAGCCCACTAGAAAAAAAGAAGAATTTGTTGTACAAACATTTGGTGCAGCATTTCTTGGAAATTAAGAAACAAAAACTCATAAAGAAGAATTGCGAACAATTGTGTCGGTTTATTGATAAGAAAGTGAATTATCTAAGAGGTGTCTCAAAAGCCAGTGTTAACCCTTCAAAATTTTGTTGAACGCCTTAGGTAATGTTAGGAACCGAAGAAACGCAAGTACGGTCATTTAATCCCATCGAGAGAAGAACTACTAGAATGAAGTTCTTAATTTACTTTATCATACAATCAATCCTAGATCAATTTAAATTCTATTCAAGTGTCTCGGATTGAAGGGAAATGGTATGATGTACGAGAAAATATTTAGCGTTCATGACTAAATTTCCGGCCACAACGAAATAATCGCAGAATTAAATAAAGTAAGAGTGACCAGTAACTATTGATTTGCTAAATTGAATATGCGTTCCGTTTGAGAAATCCACCTTTAATCACCGGAAACTTCCTGATTATGGATGGTTACTGTGTGGTCTGTGGAGATGCTCTGACACACTTTTGGATTAAGAGATCTTTTAAGAGTATTTTTTCTCTGGAAGGCACTGATCTAGTTTTACTGGAGGAAAATGCTCTGAAGGAGATGTTTGCTGCTAAGATATTTGTTCCAGAGCCGAGACTGGCACTGAACAAACTTCTCCCACTAATTTCTAAACTCAACCCCGGAATAAATGACAACAGATGGATGTTTAGGAATGTCACAGATCATGAAGATGGTTCATCGATCCTTCATGTTCTTGTCCACAAGGAAGAAAAGGAATTTTTGGAGTCCAGAAAACTTCACATTCTTTGTGGAGTTGGAGTGTCTTCTGTGCGGTTGAAGGAGACTAAAGGAACCACTAAAGATGACAACACAATGGAAACACGACAGTGTTTCAGGCTGAGGTCGTCGCAATCCTGCTTGGTGCTCGGAGTCTAGTGGAATCTGGCATTGAGAGTAGAAAAGTTCAAATTTTCTCAGATAGTAGAGCTGCGATTCTGTCTATAACAGGATATGAGTCGCGTTCTGCTATCGTGACTGAGTGCAGGAAAATGTTAGAAGCGGCCTCACAGAAATGTGACGTCGGTCTACATTGGGTACCAGAGGCACAGGGGCATAGCGGGAAATGAAGAAGTGGACCGCCTCGCGGTAGCGGGGGCAAGGACTGCCTTCATTGGTCCCGAACCTGTTGTAGTGATTTCCTTGCAAATGAGTAAATCTATTATACAGGATTCATTAAAACTTCATCGAACGGAATGGGCCGCGACTAAAGATTGTCGCGTGTCCAAACTATTCATGACCAACTTGGATAAGAAAAGGACAGCGTACTGGTGGGAGGCAGTCGCTGGAGAGCCCGGCAGATTGCTAATGTTCTAACCGGTCACTGTCTAAATAAACATCTGAATAGGATGGGTGTCCAATGTAACATAATGTGCAGAGGATGCAATCAAACTGAGGAGACGGTCACTCACTATGTGTGTGACTGCCCCAGCTTATGCAATATCAGACGAGTGCTGCTAGGTAAAGCGGTACTGTCTGATGAAGACCTATCAAGATTGAAGCCGCCCTGTTTAATGGAGTTTATCTATAAAACGGGCTGGCTTGAACCATCTTGCCCTTAACAGGGATTAATTTATCTGGGGATGCATAATGGACCCGAAAGGAGGCCTGGGTGCAGCGGTTCCGCGAGGAACCGCCCCCACTGTAATCTAATCTAATCATCGATCCTTGATGTTCTTGTCCACAAGGAAGAAAAGGAATTTTTGGAGTCCAAACAACTTCACATTCTTTGTGGAGTTGGAGTGGCTTCTGTGCGGTTTAAGGAGACTAAAGTAACCACTCAAGATGACAACACAATGGAAACAGAAAATTAATATAACATTCCTACAGGGTAACATGCACAGGAGTGTAGGGGCAATGGCTCTTATGAGTCAAAAAATCTCCACTCTCAACAATTGCATTGCCCTGTTACAAGAACCATAGATTTACAAAGGGAAAATAAAAGGATTAAACTCTAGAAATGGTAAGATTTTCTGCCACTATGAGAAGAGTGATGTGAGAATTCGTACATGCATTTTTGTCTCTAAGGGCCCATTTATAGCTATGTATTACGCTGACGCAATACACCGGCGTAATACGCCGACGTAATACAACCTTGTAATACGCCGACTTAATACAACGTTGTATTACGCCGACGTAATACGCCGGTGTATTACATCGGCGTAATACAACGTTGTATTACGTCGGCGTAATACACCGGCGTATTACATCGGCGTAATACAACGTTGTATTACGTCGGCGTAATACATAGCTATAAATGGGTACTAAAAGTGTAAATGCGATTCTTTTCCCCCAATTTAGCGGGAAAGACATCACTACTATCCGGGTGGAGCTAGGACTGTAAGGCCAACGATGTGCGATTCTGATTTCGTCGCTGTACCTTCCGTATGACTCGGAATTACCCCCTCCCTCTCCGGAAATGGAGAGTCTTGTGAACTATTGTGAGGGAAGTAACTTAGATTTAATTATCGGAACAGACGCGAACTCACACAATATTGTATTGGGGTAGCTCTGATACGAACCACAGAGGAAATTATTTATTGGATTTTTTAGTTTCAAAGAAATTGGGAATTGTAAATGTGGGGGCGAAATCAACATTTTGTCGGTTGCGTCTACCTCTGTCGTATCTACAGTTGTTTTGTATCAATCGGATTGAATCCGATTGAACGTTAAACGAAATAGGGATCAGGGATTAGACATCTAGACATGCAGAGCTACCCGTTCAACATGGCTGCTTCCCATCCCAGGATATTTTCCACAATCTAAAATCTATCTCTACCCAGGGGCCCATCAAGCCTAATAAAAAGTGAAGCTATTTTTCACTTTTCCTTGTAAAAATTTTGCAGCCATTGCACCGCGACTTAAACGAATTTGATCGTAGTTCTTATATAATTTTGGCGAACATAATGAAATATGTATTTTTAGATAGATTTTAATGCACACTTTCGAAATATATCAGACTGATAAGTCAATTCTCTTTAGGAAAAAACTTGCCAATAGTCTTCAGTGTCTCGATTCAAAAACGTATGGAAAAATTAAATGTCGAGAGGCCCCTGTTTTACCATATTTTTTTTTTCAAAATCCAAAAATTGTAAGAAAATTTGAACTTACCCAAGCTGTTTTAGCTAGATCCTCAGTCAGATTAGCAGTTTGCCTAAACCACAGCATCGGTATGAAGATCCTTGGCACTTTCTCAAAGATGGAAAAGTGTTCGTCTGGGGTCATCATGAGGTTCAATTGCAATTGACCTCTGATGTCCAGAGGAATACCCGTCTGTGGCTCTAAAGCCATGTAGAACTCGTGCTCATCCTGTGATGGGTTCATCCCTTCAATGGAATCCCTGTAGGCTTCGTCCGCGAGGTAGAAGTGGGGGAAGGATATGAAAGCTGGAGCACCAAATTGGCAGTCTGAGACATTGAGTACGCCTGGGAGTAGATCAGGGCATGATGAAGGATCTGAGGTGCAGTAGCAAGAAGCTGGAGGATAATTCCAGCCATTGTCGAGAACTCTCTCATCAGCAACCCAGCGATTTCCCTTTACTCCGAGTTTCTCAATGGGTTTCTGAAAACTGAGTGTCAGAGAGCGACAGATGTCTGAAGCGAACATTTCGATGTCATTTTCGGAATGATCTGTAGATAAAGGTGGCCAAATTTCGCCAGTTGTTCCAGAAACTTCACCACAGTGACCTTTATAGAATTTTGTGTGATTAACATAGTTCCAATTATCAATAAGTCCTAATTTTCCTATATCATCTTCTCCAGTGAAGATATTGAATCTCCCATCGTGAGTAGAACTTTCATTTCGTTCAACGAACCATCCCACCTTATTGAACGGTATAACAAAGCCTGATATGTTGAGTTTTCGGATAAAGTCCAGGATAGGATCGTCGTAACCATCGAATAGAAGTTCTCTCACTGACTTAGTTATCGTCATATGAGCATGTTTCTCTTTGAACAAGAAGTTCACCATCATTTTCACAACGGCATGCTGATGTCTCAGAGTATACGCGATAGTTGTGGGAATCAGGTTTAAGTTTGTCACTTCATCATCGAGTGTCCCATTGGACATTTCAGGTACAAAATGCCACACGCGACTTTGATTGAAGGACACAGTATTGTTTGCATTCCACTCTATGTTAACCCGTTTCCGTTTTTCAGTGAAGACATAGGGTCCGAGTTGGACGAAATTTGGTTTTTCCGTCTCCCAATCATTAATTTTATCCGGATTTGTCCAATTGAACATGTAGAATTCCAGGTACATCGGAATTGGCGTTTCAATCCAGTTGTTGTACGTTTGTGATCCGTTTTTCAGCACCAGTTGCTGTAGAATTCGTAAGATTAGCGTTCATGGGGAAAATAACTTCACAAATAATTCGGGATTGACATTCTATAAGCCAACCAACCCAAGCAAATACTAAACGTGGTAAACGTGAGTTCATTTTGATCAAACGTGCCTAGGACATCTATAATGGGTCTCTTGCAGAGAACGTTGACCACTTTCTACTCTACCGTTGTATTCTCGTTTTGCATAATACAAAAAAAGAACGTTACCGTAGAAGCAATTCTAATAAATTTCGCTATCATTTTCTATACTTGAAATAGCAGATAAACAATGAAAGAGATATTTGGGTTGAAATTTCCAACAGAGCAACTGTTTTTTAAGAATTTATCAGCCAATTCGATAAGAAACCCTCAATATCTTGTCTCATTTTTCAATTCCAGACGACAAGTAAAAAGTCTTTCCACACTTAAATTTCTTTTACATTTCAGAAGTATGATATAAAAAGTCATTAAAAGTTACGTTTTATCTAATTATATTTCATGCTAAATCATTGTAACCTCTATTATTACATACGAAGCAATGTTTTGCTTAAAATAATGATTTCTAGAGGTCAACAGAAATGTAAATAAAAATTTTACCTCGGAAAGATAAAAAATTGCGCAATATGAATTAAGAAAAATTCAGTGAAGTGCAAAAACCACAAACTACAAAAACTTTCTCTCTAGCCCGCGAAACTCAATTGGTCAATCCCTGATTTTATGGTGATCAAGTCGTAATATTTTTACTCACATTGTGAAGAATATTGATGGATACTGCACTCCACACAATAGCCATTATCATTCCTGTGAGAAGGAAGAAGGCTCCACAGCTGAAGATCCATATCTTCTTAGTTTTCTCTGAACACGCACAAGCGGTCATGTTGGAAGCTTAAGACCACTTATGGAACAATTTATATCATAGCCTCTGGAAAAATTGGGAAAAGGGACAAAGAAAGTCTTTTAGTATAGCAATTTATTGAAATATTGCACTAATTTTTGCTGTTTGTCGCACAAGAGAACAAAAGTGACTGATAAAGAGCTCGCGAAATTATCTCAAGTTGATGGCTTTAATCGGATATCGATAAGTGAGAATGTATTTGAGTCTGAAAGACTGAAAATCACCCCAACACCGATTGAATGATTCATAAAATATGATGAGCTCAGTGAGATGTTTTGAAGACAGAAACATCGGGTCAAAAATAATTATAAAGTATTTTTTTTCGTGGCAGAGTTATGAGAAATCATCGCGCTTTTTCTAAACATTCAATTACATTATAACGCTCATTCCCGCTTTACAAAAGCATATGTCAATTTAACCCATTTGAACAAAGTCTTTGAAATACTGAACCTGAAGATACACTGTTCGTATTTTAGAATTAATTCCTTAACTCTTTCGTCTCTTTTGGGACTCTGAGTACCCAAAGCAGCATATGAATATTCTGTGAAAAACGATATTTTTTAATTATTCAGAATTGATAAAAATCCGATTCTTGTGGATGATTACAAACTATAAGGATGTCCGAATGTAACATATTTTTTGTAGGACCTCAATTAATTCCTGAGCTTAGATATTTTGATTAAAAAATGGTGAAATTGGCTTGCAGCATATGCTGCGGTCCGGAAAGAGTTAATGATTAATAATTGACTTGTGAAGAGAAAATTATTATTATTATTGTTTATTTAAAAAAAAAACACACACAACAAATACGGTGCAACCCTCTTACAAATGTGTGGCAGTGAAAGAAGAGATAAAGAAAAAAAAACAAAGAATAACAATAAAATGAGAATAGTGGGAGAGTTAAAAAATCCAGCTGAGATTACGTTAAAAGAGAAAAAAGTGAGAGTACTAATTGTGAAGCCGGGGTGATCTGATAACTTTGGCTCTCGGTAGTATCGACTCGACACTATCGAATCTCTAGTATCGTTAGATCCAAATGATGAGATGAAATGAGTGTCGGCTCTTCTCGCATTGTCGACTCGTTATTGTGACACTTTGGGACAGCGCAACATAACCTCACTCTCGCTTGTTTTTATTTTGCAATCAGAGTTCTTTTAGTGATTTAATTGATTTTATATTAAAATACGAACTCAGAAATATTTTTTTCATAAAGTGTGATATTAATGTAACGCAACATTCATATTCCGCGAGAAGGTACAAAAATTTTTTAATCAAAGCCACTCTTTGGAGCTTCTGGAAGATGTGTAAGTAAAAAATTATCACTGATATAAAAATGTATTTAATCACACGTATCTTATTTATTTGCCTAAGATTTTTACGAAATAATTAATCCTCGAAAACTTGCTAAACTGCTGTTACTGAAGAAGTGGTTCAAAGAATCTCAGGAATGTTGATATCCTTCTCTTTTCAATCAGTGCGTGGGTTATTGTTCTATTGTGGTGCTTTCTAGTTGTCAAGGAAGGGCAGAAGCTTCGAAGAAAACTAACGAGTCTGTGATCATGTCCAACAACTCATGAGTTCCTGCTAGACAGATTCAACTTAATCATCATACATAAGAAATTTCTCCTATAACTGCCTGGACAGCAGTGCCCTAAACATGACACCGAGCATGTCTAATGAGCCTTTCCCGGTTGGTGCAAGGATAATTTTGTGATGGATTGAACACTATCAACATAATATAACTTTCCGCATTCGATTTGGCCTAGAATATTTCAAACAATTCCATACGTCATGGTTGGCCCAGAATGAATAAAATTTCACAAGAACTATTATTTACTAATAAAAAAATTTAAAAAAGGGAATTTAAGAGAATGAAAAAGGTATTTACTTACTAAAAAATGTAAAGTTTCACTTCGAAAGTACAAATCGACAGCTCCAGAGGTGTCGATAAATTAGTGGCGAGAATTATTGACACTAGTGACAAAAAATGCAAGTTATCATCTCGATTGTCCATAATCGACACTCGGCAGTAACGATGGGACAATTAGAGTTATCATGTCTCCCCAGACTGAAAATGTCCTTGGATAGAGACAACAGATCTGCGGGATTCACGAGGAAGAGAGTTATAAAGCGAGACACCTCGGTCTAATAATGTTCGGTAAAATGTCTCCCGCTCCCGCTCCGCCTTAGACACAATGAAACCCCGAACCATAGCCGAACCCTTTCAAATCAAAAGGGAAGGCAAGTAATTCGGGCACTCAGTCGCTATCAGGCGGTGCAGAAAAAGAAGAGCACGCATCTGAAGGAAGGATGGTAAATCACATCCAACAAAAACGTCCTTATGAGGAGTAATGTGGTCACGGGAACTGAGAGCACAGATATATATTATGCAGTTGTTAAAAGCAACTGTTAAACGGTGGATTGTCTCTCCATCCGCTAAGAAGAATAGCTCAGCTCCATACGAGAAAACAGGTAGGAGTAGCGCTCGAGAGAGGAGCAGGCGCGTGTCATAGGGTGTGATGTCCCGGTAGCGTCGAAGGGTGTAAAAGAGAATAATTACAATAGCTTGTGATTTTTTGGGATTTAAGAGAAGTTCATTAGCGGACGACCAATGCTCAATTCTAGAGAGATTGAAGTTCAGAAGTTCGAACGCTAGAGAGGGAATTTAGGGGTCGCCCTCCACATAGATTGGCAAGTCATCTGAATACAAATGATACGAGCAGTTCTGCAGTACAGATGGAAGGTCGTTTATAAAGAGTGAGAACATTAGAGGGCCAAGGATGGAAGCTTCACCAATTCCTTTGATCAAAGAGCTAGACGAAGACATTTGGTCATTGAAATAGGAACGGATGAGCGAGACTGAAGAAGACGAGAACCCAAAGAGAGTGCACAATTTAAAGCACATCAGATCATGGGGTAAACTATCGAAAACCTTGGTGAAGTCTAGCAAAACTAGAACTGCAAACCGATTGTGATCAATAGCCCCCGCAATATCATGATTTACTTTCGAAAAAGCGGATATAGATATAGTGCTATGACCACTGCGGAAACCCGACTGGAAGTCACAAAGCAGCAAGACATCAAACGAAAAGTATTGATTTTAGTAGTCACGATGCCGGAATCAAGAGTGGTACAAGTAAATTATAAGAATTTTGGTTCTATGACATTTTACTTAGAGAATTTTAGAAGATTTATATTATGAAAAATATTGCTTCTCCACAAATTTGGCTTAGCATTAGTATTTGAAACGCGATTGCCAACTGGTGGAAATATGTAAAAATTATGTAAGCTCTTCCGGCACATTTGTCAGTCTTTTTGTAGGAAGCGTGGCGTAACGTGCAGTTGTGTAATTCTTTTAGGAAATGAATTTGCATAAGTTAGTATATCTTCTCATGTTCAAATCCCATTTAATTTAGTAATATTTATTGGATAAATTTGGCTGAACTCCTTGGGAGACGATCAAGCTAAGTCCTGAATCAGGATAAAGAGTTATATAACTTGGTAGGTTTATAGAAAATTTAGAGAAATTCAATATGGCGATAGGATGAAGTTTATTAACCCATTCAGTCAATGTAGACATACTTGAGATAGAATGTTCATATTTTGAAATTAGTTTCTTACAGTTTAATAGATGATTTTTTTGAAAAACCAATTTTAACAAATTCGACGGGATGTCAAATTTTCCATTAGCCATTTTGCATGACCTTCCGCGAAGTAAGAAAACAATAACAAAATGTAATTTCATTTCTGTCGGATTATTTTTCTCGTAATTGAAGGACTAAAGGTACTAAAAATCCATTCCCGACAGAAATTCGAATAACAATTGCCCAGGAATAAATCATCTAAAATAACTCAATTTACGTATGTTGTGTAATACCATGGTAAGGAATGGGTTAATTAAATTGTAGGTTATATACTCGAACTCGTGAAATAGCTTGAGGTTGATAGAAGTAAACGGAGACCATTTGAGTTAAAGACACAACTGCATTAACTTGTTGAAAGAAATGAATTGAAAGATAGGCCATATGTTTTATAAGGGACCATCAACGTATCGTATTACAAACAATTATTTATTAAAATATTTAGCCAGCCAGTTAGTCAGCATACTTAGTTCAAGTCCTTGCAATCGCCCACGAGTGAATAGGTTGATAAAAATAAATACAGTCCACTAAATCTTGAATTTGTTTGCCCAGAGGACCTGGTCCCTAACAATTAGCATTCATTGGAATTTTAAAAGAGATTCGATCTCGGGACACTTAAATCACAGAGCAAGCGATTTTTTACTAAACTTATTTCATGTAAAAGGATATAATATTCTGTAAGAAGTTATTTTCTGTTAGTCAAGTTACGGTTTATTTACTAGGGAATGAATCACAAGAAAAATTTGTCATTACCAAGAATCAAGCCTGTGTCCTTCATGTAGGAATACTTCAGCTTAGCGATAGACAGGTTCACAGTACTCTTGCCACTTGTATTTAATTTTTGTAAAATGTGTTTGTGAAATGTTCATTGACAAAAAAATCAACAAAAATTCTTATCATCAAGCTATTGTCTTATCAACTCTGGTCAAGTGCCAATTTATGAAAAAATGCACGTTACTTTTTATAGCGAACTTGTGCGATTTCTCGACTCACTTGTGAGCTTCTGTCCTTGGGATTTTCACTTAATCTGGCCAATGTATTGAGTACAAGAAGTACCAGGTGCAATTATTTCAGTATAAAAGAAACACAATTTACCAACTCAATAAAACTGCAACTTAAGTTACTCAATAGACCTTTTATGTTATGTTAAAGCATCAAAAGACAATTATTGAGTGGCTGGTGTAACTGATAAAGAATTTCTCTCTGAGCAACACTGTGCATTTTGCATGTAAATAACAATATCAAGCGATTTGGAAAGTGTTGAGATATAAAGTGCTCTAAATTTTGCACTAAACTGATAAGAATGATGATAATTCAAACACTGCGATCCTTGTTTGAATCACGTTTCGGGTCAATTCCAAAGTCGCATTTCCGCGAACATTTGACCAAGTTTTCTTATAAGAGAGTGAGAGTTTAATCATCGCTTTTTTAGCTGCGTTAGCAAGTTTATGGACTTTTTTGTGAATGTGCAAGAAAGGAATTTAAAGACATAACAGCCTTCGAAATGTCAACAAAAAATACTACAATTCATTACCATTTCCTTCGGTGAAGAAACTTTAAAATCACTGGAATTGAATACTGCACTATTTGTATAAATGATAAGGCAGAAAATGATAACTATTACACTACGTAATAACCAAAAATTTGAAAGATTTTCTTCACTCCAAAACTCGCGTGTTTTTTTCTCTGAAGTCTTGTCACTTTCGCTGTTGAGTAATGAATAGTCCGACTGCGCAGATGATCAGCCTATTCGATTTGTTTCATTGAGGCGATTGTGCTGCCATCAAATGGAATTTATGGGCTATAGAAATTAATTTGAAATTGAATCCAATTTTCCGTTACTCAATAGGCCTTGCAGAATGGATGAAATGCTTCCCAAGAAACATTTTATTCTCCTATCTTGTAGTATTCTCTAAATAAGACATTGCAGGGCTTATGTATTTTTAAAGCCTGTTTATATCACTTTTTGTTTGGTCATTTAATCTTTACATGTTTATAGAATACTGATAAGGAGCTTGAACATTTCTATTAGCGCTTTAAGCATTTATAGCTAAACCTGTTATTATAAACCTTCTAAAGCTTGATCACAAGATTTTTTATACTGTAGTTCAGAGGCGTGCAAGAACCGTTGAAACCGAATAAACGCTAAATGAAACATGTACGTCAATGGTCAAAACGCTACCAGAACAAACTTATTTTGACGTTTATTCGGTTTCAACGGTTCTTGCACACCTCTGCCGTAGTTTTTTAAAGTTGCCAATCAGAATCTAAGATAAAAATCTAGGACTTAATTACACAGCCTACTCTCTGCTATTTGGTTCTCTAATATTCAGATGACAGCTGTCAAACGTAAGAGAAAGTCAAAACATCTTACACGCGTGGGTTTTATTTGACATTTTCAGTTCGAATATCACCCGGATTTTTGTATCATCACTTACCACTGAATGGGCACTAAAAGGGCCAAGTGATACAGCACTCTCTAGAAATACAAATGTTCCAGGTTCACTTCCCTTTTAGGTTACCAGTAGGGGAATTCTGTAACAGTATGACAATGTCATATGACAAATTTAAACATTTTTACTATGTAAATTCGGGAAAAATATTCAAAAATGTGATTCTAATGAATCATTCACAGATTCATAGGGTAACTTGTAATGGCCATTCGCCGCTCATTGGCCACTGACCTTTATTAATGTCCTGCTCCCTATGGGAATTTTTTCTCACTGAAATTGCTTAATGGGGCTGCGATGGAACCACTATCCCAGTCCATGTACATGAAGAAATGAAATGGGGTGACGACATGATAACTTATTTTCGATACTATCGACTGTCGATTCTGAAATTTTAAGGGATAGCTGTTCTTCCTGTAACAAATCGTCGGTTGCGGCTACCTCTGTCGTATCTGTATTTATTTTGTATCTGCATTTGGTGCAAGCTACATTACAGACGTCCCCTCTTGCGTGAAATGCTGACACAAAAGGAATGCAGATACGACAGAGGTAGACGCAACCGACGAAATATAGATATTTATCAATAGTCACGTTTTAAAAATGTCTCAATGAATGACCTAACAATGCGTAAAATGTCGACATTCATCTTAATCTAACAGATACAGATTCATCGACACTATCGATTCGATAGTATCGAAATGTGTGTAATTCAACCCCTGCGTGCGAGAAGGCCTAGCGCCTTTACGCTTATGGATGTTGTGCTACCATTATTATTACCTATATGACCTATATTATTATTATTATTATTATTATTATTATTATTTATGTATTATTATTATTATTGATATTAATATTATTAACATTAATATTATCACTAATTCAAAGATAACATTTTGCAATTTTCGAGTTCATTAGGAACAGGAAGTACTTAGGAAGTCTATTTCACATTAAAATCTTAATAAAAAGCCTGAGAATAATTGGAAAATTGCTGAATAATTCAAATTTCAGCGAAGAATTCTTTAAAATTAGCGAATAATCATCTGTGAATGCCAAAATGATTCTCATTTTCAGTGTATATCACTTTACTACGCTTCTTAGGTGCATTTTCATTCCGTTTTTTTTATATTAAGGTTTTCAGATTCATCATGTGAAAAATAAACTGTCTTAATCCAGCTATAGAAAAACATTCACACAGTTAAGGATTAATTACCTGTGATATTTTTTGCAGTAACAAGACTGGGATATGTTTATTATTTCAGATCATAAAAAGATGGTAGGGTGAATAGCGTGAGATCAGTCATAGACTTTTTTTTTGATGAAGCTATAAAGAATAAATGAAAGTAAAATTGAGAAAGAAATGTATGTTGGAAGTGTCACAATGCTAGATTAAGTTTTAGGAGTTATGCTTAATTAAATTGATTTTTTTTTGTTTAGGTGTCTTAACACTTTAACGATGAGACACTTTTTACGGACTGAAAATCAACAATAAAAATTAAATTGAGGAACATAACGAATGATAAGTCTTATATCTAACCTTGGAAAGTCCAATAGAGCCTGATTCGGTGTATTTTGTATTTCTATGAACGATAGGGACAAAAATAGCCCAAAAATTTAAGTAATTTTTCTGACAATACCAATGAATAATATTTTTTGCTATAATGAAAAATATAACGTACAGTAGACTCTCGCTCAATCGGCTTTTTTTCAATCGGGCGAAAAATTTTGTTGACAATTTTCACATTTAATTTTATGAAGCTAATTTGCTCAAATTCGCTGTAGTTCTTCCTATTTTATCGTGATTCTTTATAATTGAGCGCTTTTAGTGGAATTTACAAAGGCTTTGACGCCCAAATCTATCGATAAACCGGATGACATTTTGCCCCAAATGCTCATTTGAGAGAGAGTCTACTGTATGAGTATTGTAGTTTTTATTGCCAAAAGGGTTTTGCTTAAAAAAAATTGGAAGTAAAAAAAAAATAAAATCAATTATGAATTTGAGAATTTAAAAATTCTCCATTTTTTAGCTTAAAAATTTACTAATATAGTAAATAGCTGGAGACTTGCAAAAAATATCCTAGATTCTTTCAACTTTCTACTTCGTAATTAGGGTGCAAGGAATACCTGTTCGGCAGGGAACCCCTATTGGCAGGCTCGCGAAAATATTGAAATTTCTTTTAAATAAATTATTTGTATCTAATACAATGCGTGTACTATGACATGCTTTTCTTTGATCTATCTTTCCCTGTAACTTCTCCATGATTTTATGAAAATTAAGAAATGTTTAACCCATTTCATTTTCCGACGTGAAGAAATTTACAAATTCTTATGAAAAATTATAAGAAGAAGCTCCTACGGAAATATCTTTTTTCGTGTTTTTATCAATAAAAAGAACGTATAATTATTACATGAGAGTGAAAAAATAACTAAATTTTAGTGTCACACAAGGTTTATATCAATTTATTGTATTAAAAGATATTTAATTATTGTGCTTAAAGGTAGACTCAAAATTCATTGCCTTCGGGATCTTTAAGCACGTTCAATTTGCCCACTTTTCTATGAGTTTGACACAATATGAAGAATAAGAAGAATTATAGAAATCAAAACAGTGCTCCTCAGTTTTGTTAAAAAAGACGTGGAAAAATAAAAGAATAAAGTATTTGTGAATGTGAAAAATTGATTAAATTGATTCGTGAGTGTCTCTTTAGTGAGGTGTAATGATATTTTTGCCTGGAACCTACATATTTCTGCGAAAATTTCGATTTACTTCATTGTTTGCTTTCTTTTGCAAAATACAGCTGAATTGAATGATACTCTCTGGGAAACGATGACACCAAAAAAGTGTTTGAAAAGATTGGCTTATCCTCAGAAACAGATTGGCGATGCAATTAATGCTGTTAAAAAAGGTATGTCAGTCCTAAGAGCTGCACGTGAATATGGAATTCCCCGATCAACTCTGCAGTATAAGGTGTCTGGCAAAGGAAAACTAAACACACTGGGAAGAGGAGGATTTCACAGTGCTCTAGGCAATGATATTGAGCAAAAACTGGTCGAGTGGATTGTGCAATGCGCAAATTTTGGGTTTCCTATTAGTAAGGAGACTCTGTATTCTGGGGTGGAAACTCTTTTGAAAGAAGCAGACATACAGGTAAAATATTTCAAAGACAATCGTCCATCGCCTAAATGGATCTACGCATTTTTAAAACGCCATCCAGAGGTTCGTCAAAAGAAAGCCGAATATGTAAACAAGGCACGCGGAAGTGTCACGGAAGCCAAAATCCGTGCTTGGTTTACGCAGATTCAAACTGAATTAGGAGAAAATGTCCACATCCTCCAGGAATCACAAAGAGTATTTAACATGGACGAGAGCGGGTTTAATCTTTCTCTACAGGGAGGGGTTGTAATTGCTCCTTTGAATCATCACGCATACATTGAATCTGAGCATTCGGATAAAGAGACCCAAACAACATTGTTTGCTGTAAATGCTGCTGGAGATTTCGCACCACCTTTAACCGTTTTTAAATACGAGAGAATGCCCCAGCAAGCCGCCACCTGTGCACCTACTCCAGATTGGGGTTTAGGCAAAACAGAGTCGGGATGGATGACCTCGGAGTGCTTTTATGAGTATATTGCTAATGTGTTTTTGCCGTGGGTGAAGAAGCAATGTATTCAACTTCCCGTTATCGTTTTTCTGGATGGTCACAAGTCCCATCTATCTTTGCCTTTGAGTAAGTTTTGCGCTGAAGCAGGCATAATATTAGTTTCGATCTACCCAAATTCAACACATATTCTTCAGCCGTTGGACGTGGCGGTTTTTAAGCCTATGAAGGCTAACTGGAGGCGAATAAAGACAGCCTGGAGGGTTAAACATGGACAAGAAATGAATAAGTTTAATGTACCAGCCGCCCTGCACATGATTATCTCAGATCAAAGAATGAGAGGAAATATCATATCGGGATTTCGTGCGTGCGGTATTTTTCCATTTAATGCAGATGAAGTTGACTACTCTAAAGTTATTAAGAGGAAGGAAGAAGTGTTGCATAATGATTGCAAAGAAACTGACCCGGAAGAAAGTGCGGACGCCGTCTTCCTGAGGATGCTAGAGAATAGAATTGATGTCTCCACGCTGCATCAATTCAAAATGACTAGGATGAAGAACACTCACTGGAAGGGAGATGTTGAATCGAAGAATTTATTTGAGTTTTGGAATAATGCAGTCTCTCTGGCTGAAGGAGCAACGCCAATGACAGTAAATCCTTTGCTGTTACCAGGTAATGGCTGTTTCACTGAAGATCCAGTGTTGATTACAAGTGCTTCCTTGCTTTCGGTGGACAATAATTCTGCTTTTTCATTGGAAGATAGAAATGAAGAATATGGTTGGCATTGCTGAATTTTGCTAGCGATTCACTGCTGATGCTAATTTTTTATTTTACTTTTCAGCTTCACTTATCGAGGAAGATGATTGGTTTATTTCTAACACAAATAACCAGAATGCACTGATTACTATTGAATCAATTCTTTCTGAGCCTACTCTCAGCACGTCCTCAATCAGTGGAAATGACGATGATATTGTTGCCACTCAGGCCCCGAAAATGATGTCCGCTCAACTTCCAGTGTCTCCTTCCAGCACATCCTCGATCAGTGTAAAGGACGGTTGCTCCTTCATTCCAATCAAGAAGCGAAGGGTCTCAGAAATTCTTCAAAGTGTTGTGAAATGGCCAGAAAAATCAAAAACAGAGAAACAGACAAGACAAAAGGAAGTCACTCCGTGTGCCGTTACTTCCAAAACATGGATCGAAATTAAGGAGGCCAAACAAGCTGAAAAGGAGAGGACAGAGAAAGAAAAAGAGCTCCGAAAAAAAGAGCGTGAAGAGAAAAAGAGGATACTTAATGAGGAAAAAGCACAAAGAAAGATTATGATGGAAATAAAGAAGACTGAGAAAATGAGGAAACAAGAAAATGTTGGAAAGAAAAAGAAAATTAAGAAAGAAAATTGATTAAATAAACAATAAATTTATTATGAATTTCAAAACATGACTTTTTAATAGTATTAAACTGATTTTTGTGGTCCTAAGAACTTGAAAACCATATAAAAAAGTGCCAAAGAGGTCCAGAATTTCAGTTGCCCAATGGTACCGAAATTGCCAATAGGTACGGAATTTGGTAATGATCTTGAAAAATTTTTTTTTTCTAATTTTTAAAGCATTTTGAGCAAAACTGTTGTACAGATCGATAGCCAAATAAATAAGCTAATTACCTCATTTTTTTAAAAACAAAAAATTACAAAACAACAGAAAATATTAATGAGCAAAGTCACAAAAGTTCTTAGGGTGCCAATAGCTGTTCCTTGCACCCTACGTGAAAGCATAAGAAAACAAAATACTTTAGGTATAGTCAGGAAAAATTATTTTCTTTATGGGACACCGGTGTCCCAATCGTCCTTAAAGGGTTAAAGGGATTTAAACCGATTCATAAATGATTAAAAGCATCCCCCAAGATCAGTGCCGGATTTAGGTGGGTTCCCTGAGGCCAAGGAACCGGGCCTCCACATTTTAGGGGCCTCCACATTTAAAAAGCTTACTATGGTCACAATGGTCTCAAAATGAAAATTACTACGAAAAAAATTGCAAATTAAATTGCTATTAGCTTATAAGAGCATTTAATGTCCAACAATATGAAAAAGGTTGAAGCGGCTTGCACTTTGGAAAATGTTTCATTTTTTTTTTGTGCTGAGGTCTCCACTCAAAATTATTTATTTTATTTATTAAGCATTTTTCTACAACTTTGCGTTTTCTGTCCTCCTACTGAATCCTCACAGAGTCATTTATTTATTTAAAATATTCCTTTTGCAATATTTTGTTTCCTTTTTCCTATTGAGGCCTCCACAAATGTATCTGGGCACATGATGAATTCGTTAACATTCAAATATTAGGCGCGAAATAATTTAGACGAGTTTAAGAATGAATAATCAATCAACAATCAACAAGAAAAAAACTCATTTCAGCCACAATAAATTCCCTACCAACAATTAGCGGATAATTTTTAGTTCAGAAACAGATATTTTGAGAGAGTTGAGCTGCGTAGGCATTATGGACAAGTTCAATTTTATTAAGAATCGTAAAAAATTGACTAACAACAAGAAAAAATAAAATAAAACAGTGTGCTCAGTCCGAAAAGTAGCTTCGCATAATTTATCCAAATTTTAAAAGTTTTCTCGGTATTACACCCCCATTGCAAAAGAAAGCGGAATAGGAATAACAAGCGAAAAATTCCTTGGAATTTTCCACTATTTTTCCTTAAAAAATTCCATAGGAATTTTCCATAATAGGTTCCAAGGAAAATTTAATGGATTTATGCTGGAGTTTTTCTATAGAATACATCCATGGAAATGCTCATGGAATTTATGCTGGATTTTTCCACCAAAATAAAATGGAGAAAAAATGAAGCTGTCACATGCACCTCATGATTTTACTTCCGAATTTTATAGAAACGGCAAAGATTACGAGGATTATAATATGTTTTTATAAACCAGCAATAACGAATTGACACTTTGAGCAATAAAAAAATATTTTATTAAAAAAATTTTTTTTCCTAAAATATATATTAATTAACATAAAAACAGCATTATTTTAGGTTGGCGACCTATTTAATGTAATCACTTCATTATTATCTACACGAAACGCAGCATCGCATAATTAATTATATTATAATTGCCACATGAATCACTAGAAATGTTTGCGGAAGGTTTGGAAACAAATTCTAAAAGTTGTCGCAACACCATTTTATTTGTTTGACATTTGAGAAAACTAGTGGAAAAACCCATATAAAACACTATGGAAAGATAGTGGAAATTTCCATATGTTTTTTCCAGCTTATCCCGCGGACGTTTCACGTGTGAGTTTCCATATAAATCTTCCGCGGAATACCGCGGAATTTAACGCTGGAATTCCAGCATGTCGTACTAGTAAATTCCATGGAGCACCATGATTTCCATGGAATTTCCGGCTTTAAATTCCATAGGAAAACTTAGTGGAATTTTAGCGTCAAATTCCAGCGAATTTAGCCATTTGGACGCAAGTTTTCCATTGGAATTTTTGCGGAATTTTGCTATGGGGACCGGTGTTTTACATAGCTATAAATGGGCCCTAAGAGTCACTCCAGGGTAGCATCACAAAAATAATATATACAGCGACAATAAAGGTTTTATTTATTTAAAAGTGTTATAGTAGGGGAGACTGGGGCAAAAAGTCACAAAACTTATATTTTATTTTTTTGCAAGCTACTCGATCGCTTCAGAAATTTCTAATTAGCGCAGTTTTATAAGAAATTTACCGTTCTACAACTTTGTGAAAGTAATTTTTGCTCTATTTTATAAGAAAATACGTTTATTGAGCCGATTTCTAAAAGCTAATCTTGTGACCATTCTCAAAAATGTTGGGGCAAATAGTATCAGACATTGGGTATTATCATATTTTGATTTGCTTCATTATCCCAATGGGCAAACAATTACTCCGACTCAAAAATGACTGGGTTTTGTTCTACAAGAAATGGTCAAAAAATTACTCCTAGTTGGAATCTTAAAAATTAGTTGTATTCGCGTCGAATTTTAGTCAGAGCATTACTCAAAATTGAGTTAGTAATACATTAGTTATTTTACGGGCTTAAAATTTACTCTAACATGAAGTAATAAAAGCGACTCCAACGGACGGTCCTTTTCCGTACGAAAAAATGACGCGCCAAAAACAGTGCACTTGCCATCCTTCTCTACCGCATATGTACGAAATCGACGTACGTACTCTCAATGGAAAAGTCAAATGCACTCCACAATTTTGCACTATACTATCACCTTAGACACTGTTTTCTCATTAATTCTTCACATATTTTGTTGTTTTTTTTCTACTTTTTATGGAATTTTGGTCATTTTTTCCAATTTCACTACTCACATTTGCGAATATTTTTCTGCATTCGACTATTGCTGAATGAGTCGCCCGACATGTCGAAAATATTCCAGCTGGATGGCAACAACACACAAAAATCTTTTAAAATTTTCACTAAATAGGTCTTTTACACACAAGATTTTTATCACACAATACTCCTGAGACAGGAGCAAACACCTGAATAACGAAAATTAATTTTCCATAAAAATTGTCCGGGTATTTATTAACCAAAACACTGCCTCATTTTTGCTTAATTTTTGTCGGCACTGTCTTTTTCTAAATCATAACACATTTCTCTACTGGAGGAGCTTTTTCTCCTAATGTTACACTATAATATTATTGAGAAAACACGCGAAATTGCCAACTACTTTGCGAATTCACAGCACTGAGTAATTCTATTTCCCATTTGACAAGTGATATTTCCTCTCAGACATACTCAGCGAAGGGTAGATTATTTATAGGGACACTGGAAGTCACTGGAAGAGCTCATTTTGGCGAGTCATATTTTAGTCGTGGGCGAGTAATCTCAGAGTTATTACGACGCCAAGTGACTTTCGTAATAACCATCATATTATTCCCCACTTTCCGTCATTCAACGCTCTGACGCCCGTCACAGGACCCATTTTTGGATCCAGAATACATACATCCAACAGTAATCTTCCTCAAAATTGCCGTTTGGGTATGGGTTTCCGTAAATTTGAAAAAATACCTAAACGACATATTTTCATAAAAAATTTATTCATCTACACCTTTATAAAACACCGTTTTCTCTTTCTGAACGAGAAAACCGTTTTTCAAGCTATTTTAGAAAAAATACACAAAAGATTACAAATCGTTTGACCAATGCAAACAACAAACAGCGAGACATGGTAATGACATTTCTTTTCGCCGTGAGACATCTGAAATTGCTTCACTTCTTGTTACTTTTAGAAGAATATTTGGAAAATGCTAAAACGGATAGTGGATTCGTACTCAGGGAATCCAAATCATTTAGGAAAAAATCCCAAGTGCATCAATTTTGGTAAATAAGTAGGTAATAATTGATATCTCTTGTGAGGAAAATATTTCAAAAACAGGCCTAAAAATTTCAATATTTTTTTTTTTATTTTCTAAATTCCTTGTTCGAATTCATAAGAAACTTATGACATTGCAGAAGGTCTACGGGGGCTATTTATAGAAAACATTTTAATCCGCTATCTTTTTTATCTTAGAAGATATTGAATTTTGAATTTTTCGATTTGTGACTTTTTGCCCCGTCTCCCCTATCCTTGTTCCTTGGTAATAGTCTTACTGAAAGTTCAAATTTATTTTGACTCTTTGTTTAGTTGTTATCCCTAGTTTTGTGTGACAGGTCAAAGAAAAAGTAGAAAAATTTTTTGTGTAAAAAATCGCATTTATAATTTGAAGAAAAATACCGATTTAAAGTAATCGGACTAAAATAAATTTATTTTTTACTCAAAGATATGTCGTTCTACTTTATAAATTTTAATTTAAAAAACAATAAAAAAAATTAAATGTAAGTTTGAAAAGCAAAAAGGGTTTCGATTTTTTTTTAATATTTTCGCAGCTAGCGCCTAAACTAAAAGATATAATAAAAAAACGGATGGTATTTTTTGAGTTTATTGGACCCTAATGAGCCTGGAAAAAATTATGATACTACTGTTTTTTTGCATTTTTAAAAAATTGGACATTAGAGGGTTAAATTTACCTGTAGAATGGAAAGCATTATATTGTATAAAATTTTAAAAGCAATGGCTCTGTTGAAAAACGTAAAAGTTTTGGGGCCCCCACAAATGGGCATTGGGCCTCCACATTTCTAAATCCGGCCCTGCCCAAGATAGTTTAAAGAGTAATAGAATTGATTTTCGGACAATTATTATCTAAAGGTTCGTAACCGCTTTCTTACCGATTCACAACTGACTTGTCAAAAATTCCTTGACCTCTCCGACGAGCCCAAACATGATATCTAAGTCCCCGGCGAGTGGTCTTCAAAGTTGAAGCCAATTTCTTACTTTCACATACAAATTCGTATGGTAATTTTTCTGCACTCGTGATCGTTATGCTAAATATTTAAATAGTGAGAAGTTTTTCCGTATTAAGATACATTTCCGTATGGAGGGACAAATATACTAAATTTTTGTTTAAATAATTTTTTTCCTTGGAGCACTGTGAGCTCAGTCCGAGATCAATTTAGAAATTGGCTTCAAATAGCTCCATATAAAAAGGCCAACTTTCCAGATGATACCGTTCGGTTGAGAAATACGGCCTCTAGAAAAACTGTTACGAAATGTCTGCCTGGATAATCTCTAAAACATATCCAAAAATGAAAAAAATGCGCGTTGCGTTTTCGAGAAATCTAAAAAAAACACGGTTTTAGAGTGTAGGGGACGGGGTTGGGGGAAAATGAGGGGTTTATGGTTCAAGGTGTTATCATTCTGCTAACCCTTCCCTCCTTCACTCTAAAATCGTGTTTTTTCGGATTTCTCCAAAACGCGTCGCGAATTTTTTTTACATTTTAGCTTATTTGGATATGTTTTAGAAGACATTATCCAGGAAACTTACCGAATATTTTTAGGAGGTTAAGGCTTAAGAAGATTAAGGCTATCTTAACCCTCTAACGGGTAAGACCACCTCTAGGCGGTCTTCACAAATATCACATTACAGCGACAATAAAGGTTTTATTTATTTAAAAGTGCTATAGTGTCCTCGGTAATAGTCTTATAAACATCTCTTGAAAGTTTGAACTCATTTTGACTCTTCGTTTTGTTGCTATTCCCAGTTTTGTGTGACAGGTCAGAGAAAAAGCAACAAAAAATATTTGTGCAAAAAAACTCATTTCCAATTTCTATAAAAATACCGATTTAAAGTTATCTGACTAACATAAATTTATTTTTTACTGAAAGATATGTCATTCTACTTTGTATATTTTATTTAAAAAATTTGAAAAAACCAAAAATGTCAATTTTAGAAGCAAAAAGAGTTTCAAAAAATTTTTATATTTTCTCACCTAGCGCCTAAACTAAAAAAGATAATCAAGAATGGATGGTTTTTTCGACTTTATTGAATCATGATTATTCTAGAAAACATTGTTTTAGAACTTTTTTTCGCATATTAAAGAAAACACTGTTAGAGGATTAAAATAATTTAAGCCATAGATAGGTGAGATATTTCAAAGGAAGATGGGAAAAATATTTATGAAGTGTTTGAAGCCTGAATGTGCGAAGCCTGAAAGCCTTCCCCTGCTATCTCGCCGCTTGATATAAAATTTTAATCTTTTAAGGACGAGAAGGTTTTCACGAACCAAAATTCAGCAATTCAGATAAAATCCTCAAATAAGAAACAATGAATTGTCTTACATTTAACCCTCCATAATTCAACAGATGCTGAGTCAGTAGTTTTTTATACCCTCATTGAGAAAAAAAGAGGGTGTGATTGACTTTTTTTCCTCGTAACTTTAACAATTTTTCGGTGTAAAAATATATCAACATTTTTTAATGTTAATTTTACACCTTTTTAAGGGTAAAAATAACATGAAAAAGGGTAACTTAAATCCTTAATACACGTAAAAAGAATAATATTTACACCGATTTCGGATAAATAATACAGGGTAAAATTAAAATTTCCGGAATGTTATTTTAATTCTTTCGGATTTCTCTCAGTGTTTATAAAAGCATCTTCAAACAGTGATTTTTTTTTAAACCAAGATTCTAAAATCATACTGTAAATTCCTTCGGGATATTAAGGCCTTTAAAATGAAATCAAATCTGTCCCAAACGGTTGAGATATATAGTCTCTAGAGTTGATTATTTCTTGACCTTGAAAAAAGATTATTTGAGGATAGTTCAAGGTTATTTTCGTTGATAGACGAAATGCCCGTATAATCTCTACATAATTTTCAAAAATGGAAAAAAAATGTTATTTATTTCCACTAAAATTGCTTTAATTGTAGATGAGTGGTAACAAAATTGTTCATTGTGGTGATTTCTGATTTCATCCTACTGTGAACTTTTCTGATGGGATGCGTACCCAGAAGACGTATCCATCGCGGGCAACAGTGCACAGGAAGTTGAATTGTTGTCCTTTCTGAGCATTCTGGGGAACGGTGTACTTGAAAGTAATAGCCTCGACATTTTTCTCAATTTTCGTGTGGGTCAATGCATTCTGCAAAAATGTGAAAAGTGTTAATATATCGTTCTAAAATGAAGCAGTGAAGGGTTTAACTTACCGATTGGCCCTTGCCACAAGTGAGTGTCTGAGTGGTCTGGCCAGGAAGTGATGTGAAAGTGCCGACAGATTGAGAATCACCGGGTGTTCGTGCCTGAACCAGGAAGCCCTTGATGGTGTCAGTTTTACTGTTGCCCTTCACAGTCACCTGGAAGGATTCCCCTGGGGCCACGGTGCGCTTCTGGGGCAAGACATAGCTGTATGGTGCTGGGGATGTTTGTGGGTCAACGTGGTGCTGAGGTACGAGGTCATCGCAAGCCACTACTGGGGCACCGGCTGAATTTGCCCAGGCAGCGGGAAGGGCAATTGCCACGGCAAAGATGATGCAACGAAAAGCCATCCTACACAACAGGTGAGTGTTTTAAAAGACTATGCAAATTTATGATGTGTAATTCTCTGTCTCTTAATCTCGTATTGTGCAATTCCATGGTCTTTTCCCGCGCACAAAACTCGTTTAGCGAGTTTCAGTGGCCGAGAGAAAATCAATGCAATATATCACTGAATCCATAACTCAAAAAATGTCAGATGGAAAGTCCATAAATCCCCCTCATTGTACTTGTTTGAGAACTTTTTCGTATTCTAAAATGTAATCTCAAGAACAACTAGTTTTCTTAAGCTCTGACCTGAGATCCAAAACAGAAAAAAACCATTCAGCATCGAGTACTTTGTATAATTTTTTATTCGATTACCAGAGGGTCATGTGTTTGAGTCCGCACGCAAATTTATATAAGTCACTGCGTATTTTTAGCTCTAGTAGCTAAATTGGTTAATAAAGGATCATAATCCTTGACATAATTCTTGTAACATTTGAAAAATCAAGATGGCGGCTTTGTGAATTATTTTTATCTGTAAGTTTTTTTTTTGAGTATCCTGCTAAACGGCCTAACTGATCATGACCAATGTAATATCACTGGAAAGGTCTTGATATTCTGCATAATTTGGATGTATCCATTATAGATTAATTTAACATAAGCATGAAATATTATAAAAGAAAAACTTTTTCGTGTTAGTTCGAAGCACGAACAATGTGCAACTTTTCTAATATTTCGGCATTTTTGCGTAATTTTGATTTTGTAAAAATCTTTCCAAAAATTTTAAAATTTTTGATACGTCAACAAATTTGGAAAATTCAAAGTGTAATTTGAGAAATTTTCAAGTAAAATGAAGTGCGAATTGAAATTTCGCAGGTATGTCTCTTTCCCGTTTTTGGGATTTGCGACATAAATACGATACGCTACGAATGCTTCGAATGACTTCTGTGAGAGCTTCGTTCGATATTCATTTTAGATCTCGCCCCTTTTGGAATTCTTGACTCTTTATAGAAGTACTTATGTCCAATAAAGCGATGATTTATTAAAGCTTTCCATAGGCTTTTTTTTCGTTCTTACAAGACCTGAAGAACATCTGAACGGCTTATTTTCATAAGAAGTTTATTACTATGCAAATTTGGCAATTGAGTATTTTCCTCTACCTCGGAGGAAAATATGTTTTTTGAGTCATTTTCTAAAAGTTTATTTTGTATAAGTTCTCAAAAACGATAGGTAAAATCAAGGGAGTGACATTAGCTCTGAAAAAATGCGACCGATTTTAGTGTAAATTTTTCCCTGTTTTCGTACACATTTCACAAGATATCTGCAAAACTACGTAGGTTACCAATTTGTAGTTTTCGGTTGCGCATTCAATATTATGTTAGCTTTTATTTTGTATTTATATTTTTTGCTAATTCATTCTACACTGACAGAAAAGAGCTAATAAACCCAAAAGTTTTTCCGGCACGCTAGAAACATACGGGAAACATAGGAAATGTCATGCCCCTGGGTAAAATATTAACAAGCGTGGATTGGGTAATTTAAAAGATTTTGATTTGTCTTGATACTAACTGTCGTAAACAACAAAGAGAAAAAATTATTTAGTAAAATTTTATGGATTCCTACTGGGGACAATTAAGAAATGCTCGTAAATCGTGTAACTCACAAAAAAAGTCCGTAAATGTTTATACTTTCTCACAAACATTGTACGTAACATAATGACTTGAGCGTTTTTCGTTTTTTACACACATTTGTTCGTACATTTTTCTTTCTGACAAAACAATTTTCTGTGTACTGACAAGCATTTACGAACAAATATTTGTTAAAAAAGAAAATTGCCCGACAAGTTACCATGTTACGAGCAATATTTGTGAAAAATTTTAAATTTAACGAACTTTACAGTAGGTTCACTGAGAGAAATCCGAAAAAATTAAAATAACATTCCGGAAATGTTAATTTTACCCTGCATTATTTATCCGAAGTCGGTGTAAATATTATGCTTTTTAGGTGTATTAGGGGTTAAAGTTACACTTCTTCATGTTAATTTTACCCCTAAAAAGGTGTAAAATTAACATTAAAAAATGGTAATATATTTTTACACCTAAAAAGTGTTACAGTTACGTGGAAAAAAAGGTGATCGCACCCTTTTTTTTTTCAGTGTTATATATACGATTTACGAATATTTCGTAAGTCCCCAGTAGGAATTCACAAACTTATACAAACAATTTTATGAAACATTTTTTTCTGTATGGAAACATTTAGTTGGCATATTCAGAAAGGAAATTTAGTTCTCTACAACTTTCTGGAAGATCATTTTGGTCAATTTTAATAACTCATACGCTTTTTGGCGGTTTTTTTCTAAGACTTGGTAACAAAAAAGACGGAAAAGGAGAACTGGAAACGGAGGGGGAAAAGTAAATAACACTCACAGATTTTTTATCCCGAGTGGTTATTTTTAATAAAAATTTCTGGAGGAAAACTTCCTGGAGGAAAGTCCTGGAAATTTCTGAGGGAAAGTCCTGATCCCGACAATGAATTTGTATTTAGTGAAAACAAGTTATTCTGGAAACACTAGGGGAAAGTACGCTCCCATCGAACGTTCATGCCTTCGAATAATGTGAATTTTCTTTTAGTTTTTCTACGACACTTACACATTTCCATTAAATATTAGTTGGCTTGTATCACGGAATTATTGTAGATAATTCCGTGGTAATTTAGTGTAAATCTCTTACGAAAAACAAAAGAAATTCACATTATTCGAAGGCATGAACGTTCGAAGGGAGAGCACTTTCCCCTAATGCATAAATTCTACAAGAGACGTTGGTCAATATTGATAATTTTGGAACTGAACGCTTCAGGAGCGTCGTGAAGATTATTTGTTGTAAAAATAGTAAAATAAGAAGCCTAGGTGTATTTCATCTCGAAAAATACGGAATTTTTCAGCTTGTCATTTTCTCCCAAGTTTTCTTAATATCAAAGATTCAAATTCCAATTCAATTTAAGCCATTTCGATCATGGGCGGAATGGATGGGGTCTCGTAGATGTCGTTCCCCAAAAAATAGGGTTTTTAAATTCACGAAAAATCTAATGGTAACTCTCCTAAGTTTTCTCTTTACGAAGTATACTGCCACAAAGTTAACTCCCAATTTGAAGAGTATGTGAGTCGTGGTAAGTCGGTGGCAGCCGTACCCAAGAATATTATATTTATTTATTTTTTAATATTTTGAAGAGTAATAAATTGACCCATTCGCATTTATCGCATTATTTATCATAAACTACGATAATTAACTTCTGCGCTAATGATTTTCAATTCAAATTTGGGAAATGATTTTTAGTTACTTTTGTTCTTCAGTCACGTAGAAAAATTGCAATAAAATATACTTTTGGTATCTACTTTTGGTATCATTTGGTAATACTTTTGATACCTCGTAGAATGTTACTGAAATTTTCTTCACGAAGTTACGCATGGAAAGTTTGACATTGCGTCAATTTTGATAAAATTTTTCTACATTATATTTCCAGATTTAAATTCTGAGTGATAAATTCTTTTCTTAGATCGTTACACTATACAGTCATGTTCATTAAATATGAATAATTCAAATAAGAACGACGTGACGATTGATTTTAAAATGTAAATTTTGAGGTTATGGGGAAAGGTTTTGCGTAGAATCTGTATTAGAATTATTTTTCTCTGGTGCTTCCTCAACATTATCGCATTACATTAACTTTCTCGATAAATTTCATTGATTTAGTAATATTCCACTAAGTTTTTGAAAATATTGTTTTCAATTGAGGATTGAGAAATGTCATCTATATACCCTTCAATTGAATGAATTAATCCAAAGAATTTAAATTGAGTGATCGTTAAGATGGCTGTCTGATAGCGTCTATCAAATTAGAATTTTAATTTTTTATTAAATGCTACTACACAAATCAGATAAAATTTTGAAAAAAGTCCAATTGTTTAAAAACAATTAAACAAACTAAGGATTTAAACTTTACTTTTTCTTTCCCGTTTACTTGCTTTGTGCCAACATCCCTTGCCTTATCTGTAACTTATTTAACTTCTTTTGGTCACATTGGTTTCTCTTTTTTTTTCTTATTGCTAAACTTTTCTTGCTTACATCAACTCGTTCTGAACTTGACCACAATTGCCGTGAACAAGTGAAACCCATCTATTTGAATTTTTTTCTTCAACTGTGGTTGACTCAGCAAAAATCTCACAAATTGTACTTTTTTCTCATTGTACATCTCAATTGTTGGGTTTAAACAAAAACTCTGTCTTTGATTAGATCACACAATTATGTAGGATCACAAAAGCAATTTTTGTCATTCGCGCAATATTGATTTTCATACATATTAACACAATTTTAAGAGAAGAAGTTATTTAAACACATTATTTAGCGGAGTAATTAATTCACCAAAAGTGTTAATCACTGTTAATTTTAATCACGATCTGCTTTCTCAATGTCCGTTAGAAGGGGAAATTCACGTCCAGGGACACAGAATTTGCATTTAGAAGCCGTCTTTCCTTGTAATTTTCACTCTCAATTGATGGGTAATTAAACTATTGCGCAACTGCTGGGATGAGATTATGAGAGAGAGGTGGGAAGACTCACCTGTTGTAGATTGATCTTCTCTGATCGAAGTCTCAACGGATAGTAGTGCGAAGGTGATGTGAGTTGGGCTTTTTCAATGCTTTCCGTTCCTACATAGAGACTCAAACAAAGTTAATGTATTCATTTAAACTCAACTAGTGGACTTTTTCCCACTCCTTTTATCTCTCGATTTCACTGTGTATCGATATAAAGACCTTTTTTTTATGTGTTTGCATTTTTTTTTTGGCAAATGTTTGATTGCTTTTATGAATTCAATATTTATCATTGCTCGAAGATTAAAGAGAAAGAAATAGATATATTCTACATTTTGCAAATCTTCTTTTTTTTTGTAAGAAAAAGGTTGTATTTTAAGATTAGTAACGAGCAGAGAATATTAAGAGTTACTCATTTTAACTGCTCGAACTGCAAGACAGAGCAGTTTCCACAATTGAATTTTTTCAACTTCTCATTATCCTGGTTGCCAAACGATAAGAGATATTGACTTCCGGTTTTCGGTGACCCTCCAACAAACCAACATTCTCTAGCGAACTAACTTCCCCCACTTATTTTTATTCCCTCCAAAAACATGATTTTTTGACTTATCTCAAAATTGGCCCTAGCGATTTCAATGATTTTCGGATATGTTTTGTAGTTACTCCAGCTGAATATTTCGTCCTTGTTCACTTTTCACCGGTTAACTCGTATAAATTAAAAATTGGTAAGTAAAATAATCAAAAATGGTAAGTAAATAAATCAAATTTGGTAAGTAAAAAAATCAAAACTGATAAGTAGAAAAAACTAAAATGGTAAGTAAAAATATCTAAAATGGTAAGTAAGAAAATCTAAAATGGTAAGTAACAAAAAAGACAAAATTGGTAGTTAAAAAATCAAAAAAGTTAAAATGTTTCACTGTTAGGACAATGATAAATTTTCTGTTTAGGAATTTATCAGTTACGCCTGTTGAGGCAAATGGAAATTTTCTATGTTTTGGGAAATTATTAGTTTCGCTCTTTGGGCAAAGGAAAATTTTCTGTATTTTGGAATTTATCAGTATCGGCTGTTGGGGCAAAGGGAAATTTTCTATGTTTTGGGAAATTATTAGTTCTGCTCTTTGGGAGAAAGGGAATTTTTCTATGTTTTGGAAATTTATTAGTTTCGCTCTTTGGGCAAAGGAAAATTTTCTGTATTTTGGAATTAACAGTATCGCCTGTTGGGGCAAAGGGAAATTTTCTATGTTTTGGGAAATTATTAGTTCTGCCCCTTTTGCTAAAGGGAAATTTCCGTGTTTTGGGAAGTTTTTAGTTCTGCTCTTTGGGACAAAGGGAATTTTTCTATGTTTTGGGAATTTATGAGTTTCGCTCTTTGGGCAAAGGAAAATTTTCGGTGTTTTGGAAATTTATCAGTATCGCCTGTTGGGGCAAAGGGAAATTTTCTGACTTTTGGCAAATTATTAGGTCTGCCCTTTGGGGAAGAGGGAAATTTTCTATGTTTTGGGAAATTGTTAGTTCTGCCCCTTGGGGCAAAGGAAAATTTCTGTATTTTGGGAAGTTATTAAATTCTGCCTTCTTTGGAGCAAACGGAAATTTTCTGTGCTTTGGGTATTTATGAATTTCGTTCTTTGGGACAAAGGAATATTTTCCATGTTTTGGGAAGTTTTATCAGTATCACTTGTTGAGGCAAAGGAAAGTATTCTATGTTTTCGGAAATTATTCGGGAAATTCTGTGTGTTTAGAGAAAGTATTAGTTTCACCCTGTGGGGTAAAAGCAAATTTCCTGGGCAAAGGGAAATTTTTGGAAAGTAATAAAATAACTTGTATCATTTGTATCATTTTTGATTTTTTACTTATTATTTTTGTTTTTTTTACCTACCGTTTTTGATTTTTTTTTGAGCAACCGAATTTGCTATGATAACGGTTCTATATGCTCATAAAAGCTAATCACAATCACTGTTATTTCTTGTCAGACGAATTCGAGTAATCTGCGAATTTCTTTCGCCTTCTCTTCTGTTTTATTTACAATCGAGTTCAGCATACTTAGCCTAGGTCCACTGCCAAATACTTTTTTGCAATAGATTTCTTGCGAAACTAGAGTCTCAAGAATAAATAATTATGAGATTCTAAGTAAATGAATGCGAGCGTTTATCATATAATAAGACTTGGAGAGAAAAACTCAAACCGTCTGCAAATTGGATAATTTGTTTTAGATGTTTTAGAAAAATCTGTAAGTCATTTCATTACTTTGCATAAACATGACCGTTTAGTTTGTAACGTTGAACTAATTATTGTGAAGGACATTTTTTTAGTGGTGGGATGACAATTTCTCCGTTAAGTTTTTCGCAAAACATGAGAAATTCTGATGTGAAATTACTGTGCTTTATGGAGAGATATATAAACTGAGTTAAAAACGGGAAATGGTTCGATCATAGAGAATTTCAAGGAGGAAAATCTACAATCAATATGCATATTTTAACTATGAGTCTTGATTCTTACCTCTCTCAATTGCGCGATGTTATCGTGCAACACAATAAAATATTTTCTGTGAAGTATTAAAAAAAAGCCTTCAAATACCTTTTTATTTCCATATATTTTTATTTAAAATTTAAATATTATAATTTTCTGAAAAGGAGAAAAAAAGCCATTGGTTTTCAATACAAGTGTACATTATACTTTGTAAATCAATCACATCTATATAAGTTTTATAGTACACGTAATAGTGGATCATGAAACTTTTTAACATAGATATAACTATGTATACATTTATGTAAATATTCTTTTTCTTTTTTGTCTGTTTAATTTCACAAAATAGCTTTTTAAGCTTGTGTCTGAGCTCTTCAATTTTTCTTCTTTTTTTTCCCTTTTGTACTACTAACTCCTAGAATTTTTTTCTACCACATTCACAATATTACAGCATAAAATGCAAGAGCAATTGTCTTTCTTTTGGTCAACATTGAAAAAAATGCTTCAATAGTAATTATATAAAATCACATCTGGAAAAATATTAGTGGGACTAACCATGACCAGAAAACAAATAGTTGCTGATTCATGATGCTAAATTTCATGAAAATAATAATCACAATTGCATTGCAACTTTGGAAAAAAAAGAAATACGTTAAATACTTTTATTCTAAGAAGCACCAAAATCGGTAAAGCAAATGTTAGAAGCAAATACCTACATAGGTATTCCATTTACTTGATTGTAGAAGTGGGATAAGACTTTTGGCTTATTAGTTGATTGATATAGAATTGTAAAATTTTCCTTGAGCTTTTTTTTAATATTGACAATTTTTGTCATTGTAATACAAATCACTAAATTATCGTCGCTTGTGTCAACAATTGTAGTAACTGAAACTAAAATGGATTTTAAAATATACGTTATCGAAGAAAAGACTATTATTTTGTGAGGAAAAATTTAAAAAAAAAGTTTAAAACATGTTTATGCTAAAATTTGAATATTGTAAAAGAATTATATACACTAAGAAAAAAGGGGGTGCGACTAACTTTTTTTCCTCGTAACTTTAACACTTTTTAGGTGTAAAAATATATCAACATTTTTTAATGTTATTTTTACACCTTTTCAAGCGTAAAAATAACATGAAAAAGGGTAAATATAACACATAATACACTCAAAAAGCGTAATATTTACACCGATTTCGGATCAATAATGCAAGGTAAAATGGTAAAATTAACATTTCCGGAATGTTATTTTAACTTTTTCGGATTTCTCTCACCAGTGTATTTATTTTTCCTTTTGGTGAGCTTCTTCATAGCTCCCAATCAAATTGGTTTCTTTGTAAATTGTTGAGTATTTTTAAAAGGTATTGAAACTGTATTGGAATTATCTGGGTATCACAAGTTCTTAATATTTTCATAAGAGGAGGGTTTATGCAACAAACAGTATTGATAAAATTACATGACTGGAAAATCTTCTTCTTCTGTGTGATCTAGAGGGGTCAAGAAGGATTTAATTTAGCTTGGAAACTCACGGTGATACAGGAGAACTTGGTTAATCAACAGAAACACAAATAACTTACGAGGAACTTATGGGAGAATCGGGTTTCTAAAGTGCCCGAGAGCTCATAGGGAACCCGAGGAACTCATGAAAAATCCGGGGAATCCATTAGGAGTTCAAGAAAGTCTTGAGAACTCGAGGAACTTGTGGAGAACCTGAATAATTTAAGTTTGTTAATACTAGGTCCTCCTCAACAGTTAAATCCTTCGTCGATATTTGAATTGACATCATAGATGTCTCTCGGAATGGTGCCGATTTCTCCTAAGAGCGTTCCTAGTGTAGACCTGTGAGTTACTCTTTCGTGAGGGGTATCGTAGACAGGATTAGTATTGAGAGTTTGTTCATATTAGGTCGTTGTCGTAGGGAATAGATCGTTAGGAGGAACGCTGAGGGTTCTGGAGAAACTTCTGGCGTCCAAGGCGTTCATCCACGTGATTGCCTTAATGGCTTCGTCCTAACAGATTGCCTGACGGATCCAGCAGGTTGACCTAGGGAATATGAAGAATTTATGGGAACTCCAAGGAACTCATGGTTAATCCGAGAAACTTACAGGTACGTGAGAAAATCACACGAAATTCGAAAAACTTATCATGAATCCGATATAAGGAACTCAAGGAACTCCGGAGAACCCTATGAACTACAGGGAACTCGAAAATCTTCTGAGAACCCAAGCCACTCCGGGAAAAGAGAGGAATTTTTGAGAACTCGAGACTCCTGGGAAAATTAAGACAGTCCGGGGAATACAGGGAAGTCCGGGAATCTGACGAACTCCGAGGTAGTCGAAGAAATACAGGGAACTCAAGGAAGTTCAGGGAATCCCAGGTACTCCGGATCGAAGGCAGCCAAAAATCCGAAAGGCAAAATCCCGAACGCCATAATCCCGAATGTTCATAACCCTGAAAGGAATGAAATTATATGGAGGATAATGTCTAGAATAATTTCCCAAAACACAGAAATTTTCCCTTTGCCTCCAGTAAGGATTTTGGCCAATTCGGGATTTTGGCTTTCGGGATTTTGACCGGAAGCCGTTCGGATAACTCCGGGGATGTTTGAAAGATTCCAGATAACCCGAGAAACTAGAGAGAATGCGAAGCACTCTGAGGACACATACACTGAGAAAAAAGAGGATACTATTAACTTTTTTTCCTCAGAACTTTAACACTTTTTAGATGTAAAAATAGTATATATCAACATTTTTCAATGTTAATTTTACACCTTTTAAAGGGTAAAATTAACATGGAAAAGGGTAACTTTAACCCCTAATACACCTAAAAAGCGTAATATTTACACCGATTTTGGATCAATTTGCAGGGTAAAATTAGCATTTCCAGAATGTTATTTTAAGTTTTTCTGATTTATCTCAGTGTATGAACTCTGGGACACCCTTGACCCTCCAGGGAACCCGAGAAAACTACAAGGAATTTGTAGATTCCATCGTATGTCCCGAAAATTCATGGAGAACTAAAGCAGTTCATGGGAAATCCTTAGATTTTTCAGGGAAACCCGAAACTCAAATAATTTAAGCTTGCTTTTCTTTGCATAGAAAGATTATAGAACCATTATAAGAGATGGTGGCTCGTTTGTAGTATTACCTGACCGATCATAAGGTAGTTTTTGTTTTATCATGAAAATTATTAAATTGTATTTAACTGTGAATAATATCGATTTATGATAAAAATTATTGTTGCTCCAATTTCAAAATAGCGGATCTACAATAGCTCGCAAATTGTTCCCTTGTCAAATAGTTAAAATACTTTCGGTAGAAAACCTGCAATTGATTTTCAAAATTGAAAATAAAGAGAAAATAAAAAAAAATGTAGTTACAGCAATTGTTGACGCAAGCGACGATCTATTTTTTTCTAATCTTCAACTTTTCTTTCTCTATTTTTTGCGATTAATAAAATTGAGTTACACGTCACTTTCTTGTGCATACATTTTGCGAAAGAAGCCGTGAATTGTTTTGCATTTTTTTTGTACAAAACTTTGTGAAAAATGTCAGTTGCTGAAAAAATGGGAAATTGAAACATAATGAAGATGACTGAGGAAAAAACATCAGAGTAAAATTTGTTAGTAGGGATTATTTAGTCCCTGATTTGTTTTCGACGTTCCCAGGCCATTTGCATGGACCAAATACTCAAGGGTCTCATGTATCCGATAGCCCTGTAGTGCCTTTCGGCATACAGAGCTTCAGGCGTTTCAAAGTTCATTCCAATGCGCTCCGAGAGGCTCTTGTACAAACCACCAGCAGTTGCAAAAGCCTCTTCGTACATTTTTTCGTGTATCATGAGGGATGCTAGTCCATAAGTTACTCCTGTCCATGCTTCTTCACTCTGAATTGTCGTCCAATCGGGATGCCCATCCTTATCTGGCTGAGGATTCTGGATGTAGCCATTGACAGCACCAAGAGTTCCATTGCAGAAGCGCTTGACGTTGTTCTCGTAGATGACTTTGAGGGCTGATCGAACATTCTCTTTCGGGAAGAGTTCATAGTCAAATCCTGAACACTTGAGATACCAATGTCCACATAGTTGGTCAGACATGATGGTATCTTTGTTCCCTGGAGCCGTGTCAAATCTGTAGAATGTTCCATTCCACAGTTTATCTTCAAATGAACTTTTTCCCTTTTCCAGAATATCTGTGTACTTGACACACTCTTCTGGCTGGTCCATCTTATTGGCCATGATTGCCATACAATGGAGACTGGCCAACCACAAACTTCCGCAGTAAGAGCTGCAATTTGAAGTCAATTAAATTTTTCATTCATTATTTACTGTGATTGGAAAGCGCATTGTTTTTTGTGATTTAATGTATTTTTGTTAAAACTATCCCAAGGTTCAGCAGATTTGCTAATTTTCATGAAAGTGTCGGTAAATGTGCCTAACTATTTGGCGACTTAATGGACATTGAGTCATATAAAACAATTAATAAAACTGTTTTCATTGCCGAATTTCACAAGGAGAGCAATATTAGATTCCTTGATTTTTTGATCTCGAAGTTTGTACCTTTCACCCGCACGGACCCATTTCTTTGCATATCTTGGCAATCAGAAGATTTATTTAAAAAAAGATGTCACACTAACGGTGCATCTTAGAGTTAGAAGAGCTATTGGTCAAATGGATTCAGATAGAGAATTGGATTTTCCAAGGACCTCCCCATAAATCGACCTTCTTGGGACTATATAAAAAAGTCGTTGCGCAATAATTTAGGTTTTAATTGGTTTTTAGATGTTTTCTAGGAGGATATTGTCATTTAGGTATACAAAAAAATTTCAATCATCTCTAAAACTGGTTTTTCAAGGTCTAAGGTTAAATTATTAAAAACGTTCAAGAGGCCTTATATCACAATTGATTGGGACAAACTGAAATTCATTCCTGGAATTTTTGAAACTAGGATAAAATTGAATTAAATTTTATGATTAATACTACATACTAAAATCGTATATATATTTCATCGATAGAATACTTGATACTATCAACTTTCGGTTTTTTCCCTCCTGAGATCATATTTTTACATGATCCTTACAGATTTTACATATCTTTTGCCCTAGACAGACCTAAGGCTTAGGGCAGAATCACATTGACAATAAAATGCTAGCCATAGCCTCACCGTATTTCGTTAATTAACGTGTTTTCATTGCACTTCTTACGCAAATTTTCCATTACCGTATTACCTTATCTCATACTCGGTGACACTAGGTGAAAATAATATAAGAAAATCGAAGAAATAAAACAGAAATTCAATAAACGATGAGCAAAAAAACTAAGAAAAATTAATCGTACAGTTCTTTTTGCTCATCGTTTATCGAATTTTTGTTTTATTTCTTCAATTTTCTCATATTATTTTCACCTAGTGCCACCGAGTATGAGATAAGGTGATACGGTTATCAAAAATTTGCGTAATAATTGCAATGAAAATGCGTAAATTAACGAAATACGGTGAGCATTTTACTGTCAATGTGATTCTGAGCTTTATCCGAGAGACGGTTTAGTGGAAAACTGATGGAAATGTAGTCTAATCTTTAATTAAGTCACCTTTCTGCTTAAGCCGTAAATGTGTCCAGCACATTACGGTTTAAGGAGAAAACTGATACAATACTTGTTCGCTTTTAGAGCAAATGGTTAAATGACGAGAAAAGCACGATACTCTTTGAACCTTATTTTATTTCTGATTCTGACTATTCTCCAATGTTTTCGAGAACATGTTTTCTGAGCGGTAGCAGCCAATATCCTGAATGCTAAAATTCCGAAAGGGCCAAATTTCTGACCGGAATCCGTTTTTGAGATAACCTGAAAACGGTTTGTGTGATTTTTGTGCATATAGCTCAATAGCCTTGAATTGGTCCGTCTAACGAGTTTTCAAGGCCAAAGTTCAAATATTTGTTGAAAGCTTTGAAAAACGATTGGATATATTAGGAAAATATTTAAAGGTTTTGCAAGTCCGAAACGGTTATGCCCTAGATACACTTGCGACTTAAGCCGAGAGACGACATAGTGGAAAATGATGGAAGTGAAGTTTAACCATTACTTAGAATATAATTACGATAAGCCATTTCTCGGCTAATCCTCAGGTCTGTCAAGGCCCTTAGATCCGAACCGATTTAAGGATTTTTTATCGTGTATTTTATTACATTTTATTTTGAGATGCTTTTAAGGTGATTTACGAATTTCTTACATCGAAAAGGTATTTTGAAGCTCTAATATGGTTGAAGTGACTTCCAATCGGTTCTAAACCATTTATTTTTAAAAGATCGGCTATAATTATTTATTATTGAAGTAAAGTTTGATTGCAGTCTGATTTATCGATAGAGTAAAGAACCTTGTTGGAAATTTTATGTCCAGGGGTTCACAAATAATTTAACCCGATTTATAAACCAACTAAAATATCTCAAAATATGGTATAATAAAATATTATTTAATTTTTCTAATTTAAACCAATAATCGTTTTTAATCCGAAATTATATTATATTATATTTTATTACGCCATATTTTGGGAAATTTTATTTGGTTTATAAATCGGGTTTAATTATTTGTGAACCCTGGACATAAAATTTCCAACAAGATTCTTTACTCTATCGATAAATCAGGCAGCAATCACATCTTATTTCAATATTAAATAATTATAGCTCATCCTTTAATTTTTTTATTTTTTAATCAATTTATTTTTTTTTTAATATTTTTTGGGGTCTATAAGGTAGTATAATTTAAATGCGGTACCTGCCAAAATACTGAAAAACTAAAATCTCGAAGATATAAAATCCTGATTGAGTCGAAATTCGAAATCTTAATGTAGAACAATGTTCCAAAACACATTCGGGATTTTGGTGTTCGGGATTTGGCTATTCGTTTTCGGCATTTTATTTTTTAGGAATTTAGGCTTTTCGGGATTTTGGATTTTTGGGATTTTGGCTGTTTTTTTTTTGGGAAATTTTTGGGAAATTTTACACACTAGTAGAAATTTCTTTAAAAAATGCCTTTTTAAAGAAAATTTCCCCTATCCTTGTAGGCAGAAATGTCAGAATTTTTTAAAAAAGGCAATTTTTGACGAAAATTTCTTCTAGTGTGTAGACACCGGATTCCGGTTTGCAGGGTTTTTAAGGTTTATGATCCACTCGGGATTTTGGCTTTCGGGATTTTAGCTTTTCGGAATTTTGGCTTTTCTAGATTTTGGCTTTCGGGTTTTTGACTGTTCGGGATTTTGGCTTCCGGGATTTTGGCGTTCAGAATGTTGGCTTTCAGGATTTTGAGCGGGACTCATTTAAATTATATGTAGTATATACTAGCTCTAATGAAAACTCGGAATTTTGGTAATTTAGTAATAAATTAATTAAAACGTTATTCTAAATTTGATTGATTTTAAATAAGGTGTGGGTCAGTTTACTGACCCCCTATATATTGGTTTATTCGAAATTTCGCATTGTTCGAAATTCCAAATTTTACCTTATAATTTTTGTCATAATCTTGTTCATAATCATTATAACTGATTAGTCCGATTTGGATTAATATAGTGGCCTTTTGCACCAATCTAATACCCAAAAAATATTTCTGAGTATTATAAGGCTTTCAATTCTAAATTCAGCTTTTTGTTTGTAGTACTTTAAGATGGTTTATAAAAACTTTGTTCTTGCGTTTTTTGTGTCGTGTCTTTCTGTTAGAATCTCAATTTTTTTTTATAGGAAGATAATACTATATATTTTTGACATTGAAATTTCTTACCTTGGTCCATCCATAACCCATGAGTCATAGGTTTGATCGGGTGATTTGCTATTCTCTATGAGTCCATCATCATCATGATCCCACTCGAGACTTTTTGCCATGACAGCCTTACATGCTGGATACATGGCTTTGAGATAAACCATTGCGTCCATAAGGTACACTTTGCCATTCGTCTCGTTTATGTACATTGAGGCCGATTTGCGGTTATCTTTGTCGTCTGGTGACAAACGATGCTTATTGTCTTGTATGTACATCTCAAAGAGGCTGTCCTTATCAATGAATTCTATTGAGCTGAACTTGCTGGCATTTTCTGCATTTGACTGTGCCAATTGACTCAACACGTGGTAATCCCGATAGACTTGAAGGACAAATTTCGTGTTGAGATCCTTCCATTCGGCCACATCGTGAATAGGATAGGAATTTGGGAGAATGAAGGGTTCCTCACAGGGATCCCCGAGATCATGGGGAACACTATCTTTAGCCTTTCGGGCGCTTATTTTTCCATCATAGAGAGACTTTCGGGGTTCACCGACTTCGGAGAAAATGCAATCACGGAAATCATACTGAAGACTCACTTGTAGATTAGGCCAAAGATTTGCGATGGCGTGAGATGCGTAGAAGTGAACATCGTATGTATTGAACATACGATATTCATGGCCTTCGAGGTAAGCAAAACGTCCATAGGCCAATCGAGGGTCATCATATGCCAAATTATCACTGGAATCCGTGATGAACCAACAGGTTCCTCCATCAGAAATGAAGTAAAGCTCGTTGAAAATGGCACTTTTGTACCAATCCGGAAGATCTCTATACAAATAAAAGAGAAAAAAACTCTATAAAAACCTTTTTCTTGCATATAATATATAGGTCAATTTGACTCCTTATGCCCTAGACACACTTCCGACTTAAGTCAAGAGACGACAGTGGAAAATGATAGAAATGTTGTTTAACCATTATTTCTAATATAATTATGCTAAGCCGTCTCTTGGCTAATCCTCAGGTCTGTCAAGGCCCTTACTTTCTAAGGAGTCATATTTTGGTAGAATTTTGGAAATCTGAAGTTTCGATTTCTCTGGCGATATCGTCGGTTCCGAAGAAGACTATTGTAAGTCTAAAATGCAACTTTTCAGGAGAGAAGTTTAAAGTTTGAGATACAATATTAAGCTATAAAAATTTCACTGCAATTAGTTTACATATACTTTTGCAATATATCGTAGAAAAATGTAAGTTCTCCCCCATGAAACATGTTCCACGATGGTAGTTTTAGTGGAAAATGTAAAAAAAGTGTCCATTTATTAGTATTTTTTGGAAAATTTAACAAAGTCAGAAAAATCTGTAATGTATCTTGACTTATCATAATCTAGCTCGGGATTTTTAACAAGATGCATGTGATAAGTCGAAATACAATACTATAATTTTAAAAAAAAAATCAGAACTCGGTAATTTAAAATGGACTTACAATAGAAATATTATTTATATTGAATTTGATATACCGATTTTTTAAAAATATAAATAGAGCGTAGTTTCAACAATTTAGTTTAAATCTTGTAGCAGCAATACGAATGATTGATAAATTTCTTGTTAAGTATGGCTTAAAATCTAGCCCCTCAAGTTTCCTGAAATTTGAAGCCACTTCCTCATACTCCCACTTAAGTTTATATGGGATTTTTTTTGTACTCGCGACCGTTACGCTAAATATCTAAAAAGCGAGAAGTTTTTCCGTATTATAAGATACCTTACCGTATGGAGGGATAAATATACTAAATTTTGTTTAAGTACATTTTTTCCTCGGAGCACTGTGAGTAGATTCCGAGATCAATTTAGGAAATTGGCTTCAAATGGCTCCATATAAAAGGGTCAACTTGATAGGTGCCTTTAAAACACATATTAAAATTTCCCGTGAGAAAAAAATTTAATAAAAAGAAAAGTAAAGTCAACAAAATAGTCAAATATCCAGAAAGATTAATAAATTTCTTTTTTTTAGAAAGATTGCTGGAGAAAATAATTTATATGTTGCATTTTCCGTCCGCCATTTTAAGCAAAAATTTTGTGTGACCTTCCGCGAAGCGGAAAAAGAACAACAAATTGCATTTCTATTTTTGTCGGACTATTTTTCCCAAGTAATTGAAGAACTAAAGTTACTAAAAATCCATTCCCGACAGCAATTCGGATAAAAATTGCCCAGGAATAAATCATCTAAAATCACACAATTTGCGTATGATGTATAATACCATAGAAAGGAATGGGTTAAAACGATAAAATTTTTTGTCTTTTTTTTTAGAAACTTTTGTTAAAGCGAAATTCCGCGTTATTCCAAATTATAAATTTTACCATATTTTTGTCATAACCTTGGTAATAACCGTCATAAGTGTTTAGTCCGATTTATATAATAGCCTTTTATAAAATCGTTATTCCCAAAGATTCGTAAATGATCGTAAACATGCGTAAAAATGTTCGTAAAGTTTTGTCATTTGTTCGTAAAATTTTGCCAGACAAAAAACTGAATAATGCAATTTCTTAAAAATTCAAAAGCCTATGTCTTTTTTAAGGGGTTACATGGGTCTCTCAGGACAAAAAAATCAATTTATTTTTTATTTTTTATTTTACAGTATAACATTTGAAAAATATTTTCTGAAAATTTCAAGTCAATCGGAGTTTAACTTTAAACTCGTTTTTCTCAAAACACCGTTTTACATTGCGGTAGTCAAGATTACTCAGAGCCTACTGAACCGATCTTTCTGAAATTTTTCATACTTGTTTTGAGAAGTATTATCTACTGTTTGAACGAAGGATTTGTACTTGATTTAATCAGAACCAATTTTACAAAACAAAATGTGTTGAAAAATAGGGTAAAATTGATACTTTTTTACAAAAACTTTTGTCTAAAAACCAAATTTTGTTTTTTCAAAAATCCTGCGTTCATCCACGGGTCCAACTAATCCTCTAACAGAGTATATTCGTTTTTTTTGATTTTAGATGAACCTACTGGGAGAAATCCTGCCCACCGCAATGTCTGTTTTTTGAGCAATGGTTCCGAAAATCAGCTAGTAACGGTCGAATTTTGAAAATTTTTCAATTTTTTTTTTTTAATTTTGTTCTAAAGTTACTCTTTCATATCCCAAAAAGTTGGAATTTCTAAAATATTTTCTACACAATAAATTATTATCAGAAAAAAGGCCTATGTTTTGACCTGAGAGACCTATGTAACCCCTTAAATTTGTATAAAACCATCGTGAATATTTTAAAAAACATAAATTTGCTCTGACTAGAACACTACGATATTTTTGTTTCAGTAAGATACAATGGGGTAATTTTAAGCAGAATTTTATTTTGAATTTTGAAATTTTGTTAATTTTAAAGACCCTACGTGATTTTTTCATTTTAGACAATGTTTAAATTCCATAAAAAATTACCTAGTTTTACTCTATTCAAGGAAAGAAGTGTTAAAATCCTTACACTGAGAAAAAAAAGAGGGTGCGATTAACTTTTTTTCCTCATAACTTTAACACTTCTTAGGTGTAAAAATTTATCAACATTTTTTAATGTTAATTTTACACCTTTTTAAGGGTAAAATTAACATGAAACAGGGTAACTTTAACCCCTAATAAACCTAAAAAGGGTAATATTTACACCGATTTTGGATCAATACTGCAGGGTAAAATTAGCATTTCCGAAATGTTATTTTAACTTTTTCAGATTTCTCTTAAGTGTATTATTTACAGTCTTGTAACCCCCTATGACCTCAAATTTTACTTAAATTATTTTTTCATGTAATAAGGATAAATGAAAAGATTTATATGAATTTTGCTTTTACGGTGGTTTTACGAAGTTCGCTTGTTCTTCAAATGGTTTACAATAAACAAGTTCATATTTTGCTGTCGTTTCTAAGGACAGTAGAGTTATTTTTTAATATTTAAATCAAAAGACCTTTAAATATTAGTTTTTTAGTAATTTAAAGAGGAAACTTACGGATCTTCCAAGATGGGCCTTTGCCAAGAATCTATTTGCTGTTCCCACTTCATGTAGTTGACAAAAGCGTGATTTGCAATTCTTGGACCTCCTTCTCCTGAATTCCCAAAGTGTTTTGTGTAGTACCGAGAATATTGTTTGAGCTTTTTGCCAAAATGTACAATTGGCATATCCCATGCAAGGCAAAATTCTACTTCACCAGAAGAACTGGGCTTTACACTGATCTGACCACTGATTGCAACTCCCACATCCTTCCCCTTTAGATTTTCATCCACAGACTTATCCGTGAGTTTTCCCGTTTCCTTCAAGTCATTCCACAGCTTATCCCCATTACCATTGGGGTCGAATTTATGACATCGCGAAATTGCAACGTCTGGGCATATTTTGCAGGCCAAATTGTAAGTGCACTCCATTCCTGCGATTGTCTGTTTTATGGCTACACCTTTGGCACTTCCTTCACCAAAGGGGAATGTCGTGGGGTTACCTTTTGGTTTAAAAAGATGAATTATTAAAAAAAAAACAATTCCTTTAAATAACTTCTGAGATGCTCACCTTCTGCATCTTGTTTCTTAGTTCCTGTGCCATTTTTGAAAGAGAACGTGATAGAAACCTTCCGTTCCTTATCACAGGTATTTTCTATACTCCATACAAATACTGCACATGGCAGGGATGTGTCTTTATAGTCATGGGGAATGATGGGTGATACTTGGCGTCCAATGAGCTTGATACCATACTCAGATAAATCAATTTCACTCCAGGAACGGGGATACAGAGCGGTGTAGTGACACTTGGAAGGATCCAAATTGCTCTCCCACGCACTTAATGGATTCTTTGGGCGACTGCAATTTATCGGAGCTCTTTTATATACATTTCTTTGTCTAGGATTAATTTATTTTATTGCAATATTCATAAGCGTTAGTATGTAGGAATAGTTTTTTTTGCAATCATCAATTTTTGGCAAAAGAATAATTTGTGAATTTAGTTCAAAGCAAAGTTTGTGCGCAGCATGCAGGAAGCATAAAGAAAAATCAATTTGATTAGAAAAAAAAAAGAAAATGTCAATTGTTAGTATATTTGATACAGCTCGACTAGATCTACAATATTAATGCTTACCTGTAGGTTGAAAGAAGACTTTGGAAGATTGTTTGATCATTTTCATCGCGGATTGTCACAAAAAATTGATCAGCTACAACAGTGTTGTATTCATAGAGACCGGGCTTTAAATTGAATCGGCAAAATTCACCGGCAAATCCTCGTCCAATTGTTCCAGAACCAATTCCACCAATTGGTGTACCGTAGATGCACTTTGAATTCTGCATATCGTAATAGTCCATTAAGCATTGACGGCCTTCACGCGTAACTTTCCAGTAATACGACAAGTACCTTAATAAAAAGAAAAACAAAACATTTAATTAAATGTTTCATCTAAAAAAGGTAATAATATTAATTAATTAAAACTTTTAAGGTTAAGTCTTTAAATCTAACAATACTAAAAGATAATTACTAAAGTTAATTACTTTATTTTTCAAATTGTTGTTTCGGCAGCATTATTTTTAATTTATTACAGACTGGTTTTTTCTTAAGATGATTAGAGATCCGGGAAAATTGGGTTTTATATAGGTTAGGTCATCAGGGGCGTGGCTTATTTTTCGACACGTAAGCCCTTTTGTGCGTATGGACAAGTGGATCACCAGTGGACGAAAAACAAAAACAAGTAATGTTTGAGTATAAAAATTTATTTTGTGTTCTAAACATAGCAAATTGCGTGTTCTAAAAACACTAAACAGTTGAAAAGCCAACACAAAGAAATGTCGATTATGTAGTAGAAGTACTTGAGAACAGTAAAGAGCTAAAAAAATATGTTAATTTTTCATTAGAATAACACCATTATGCCGCAAAGGGTACTCCTCGGAGAGTTATCTCCGTTGCATTCCTGACAGATTGGCTTACGGAACACAATTAGACTCACTCTTGGCAGAGGACCCAAGAAGCAAAACACCTGCCTTATAGAACCAAGTATTAGACACGTCTTTTAGTGCACTTTTCAAAGACTTAAAGTGAGAATTTTTGGTTGAAAGTTTCGGTAGTTTCGGTCTATAGAAGCAATTAAGATCCTTAAGAGTGCGTCACTTTACTTATAGTAATCTCAGTGATGGAACCAAGAGGGTTATAAGAAAATAAAGGGATTTTTGATTATAATGCCTTTCTTAGGGAATTCTATAAGACTACAGTGCCCGCTCTGTAATCCGGACGAGTTATTGACGGTTACATTTAAAATCATTTTGAGGTCATGTATGCATGTGTGTTCATCAATGAAAATGAAATATCCTGTGATGTTTTTGTTTAACAAATGAAGTATAATAGCGTAGAATTCTCTAATTAGGGTAAGTGTGCCAAATTCCGGCCAGCTTGCAATTTCGGCCACCTTTTTGTTCCTCGAATTTCCATGAACTTTTCGATTTTACGTACTCTAGAGATTATACAATGCAAAAGAATAATAAAAAAAGTAGCTTCGACAAACGAGATGACGTGAAAAAGACATTGAAAAAATTCCTAAAGGGCAAGGAACTATGAGAATGAAGGTGGCCGAAATAGGCCACCAAAGCTATGTCTACATTTTTATTAATTTTAAAATGTATTAAGAATGATTTTCAGAGTAAATAAAGACGATAAACTCTCTACAAGGTTCTAAGCAACACTCCTTAAGAAGAAGGAATAAAAAAATCAATTTCTATTAAAGATATTAGATTTCAAACTTGAGACTTTGGCGCTTGCATGCAACTATGCCGAAATTTGGCACACTTACCCTATGTATTTTTAAGCTTCTTTAAAACTTTTATTGTAATTCTAGAAAAAAAACCTTGTATTATATTTTCGAGTCGTTGAACAAATTCAAATAATCCATCCGGATTACGAAGCGGACATATGTCATATTGTCTCCCAATCATCCGTATTACAAAGCGAGCACTGTATTAAGAAAAAATGGCTTCTTGGGGATTGTATTTGGTTATTTAATTGTGGCTTTCTCTCCCGAAGTATACGCTTAAATGTTGAACAGTTTGAAATGGCCCAATTGTGGAAACTCCTAAGGAATTATTACATGAGATCCATTTACTTAGATCTCTTGATTGAGAGATACTGTAAAAAAGAAGGACCTTAAATCCAAGTCCATGAAAAGGCACCCTTTTGGTCAATGATTCTTTTAGAAGGATTCCGAATGCAATTTCTATCTTTCAATTGTGTATATCCTCTGAATTTGTCATTTCATAATGCGTAGGGGAAAGTGGTCTGCCTTTGAATGCGGCAGTTTTTGAATGTTTCATTTTTTCTCTTATTTCTCAAAGCAAAAATTCTATTTTGTGACTTACTTTCCCTTACATAGAAAAAATATTTCGTAAAATTGTTCGTAAATGTTTGTGATTTCCCACTTACGAAATGCTCGTCAATCGTTTAACCCTCAAAAATTTCATAAAAGTTTGTAAATAAAAATATTGTTCGTAACATGATCATTTGACGAACATTTTTTGATCTTTTACAAACTTTTAAGCACACCGTAAAACGTTCGTAAATTTCGTCATTTGTTCTTAGAGTTTTGTTAGACGAACCAAAATGTACGTACAAAATATTTCTAAAAGAACAAAAATGCTCGTCAAGTGATCATGTTACGAACAGTATTTGTGAAAGAGCACAAACTTTTACGAACTTTTCTGTAGATTAAATGATTTACAAGTATTTTGTAAGCCTCCAGTGGGAATTCACAAATATTTACGAACAATTTTGCGAAATATTTTTTTTCTGTGTATATGAAGTTCAATTTGTATTTTTAGTTTAATAGTTTAATAGTCCAATGGTATATTCATAGCACCTCCCTATATATTCCTTCACTGTCCTTTCATTTTAAAATTGTTTTGCTTTATCAGTTCATGGGTATGAAGGACAGCGCCCTTAGCTCTATTAACATTTCTATTATAGCTTATCAAGCGTAGATTTTTTAGGTGCTCTATTTTACCGCTGGTATTGCTTTTAATCTATTAGTCAAGTTCGAAATAGATTTTTATCGGTCTCGAATGTATCTGGGGGTTGATAAGCGTCGAACCCTGGACATCGAAGTTATAAAAATAGCTCTGTTTTACTAGCCCATCACAGATTCTATTTTGGAACCTTCGTGCTGAGTTTATGTTGGTACAGGCTGTTCTAAGAAAAAGGATGGGTTTTATGGTCTAACCTATTTTATATTATTCCTTAACATTTTGCTAAATATTCTACAGACACTTCTTATTGTTTTGGGAAAGATACTGTATTGGTTTAAAAAAAATAATTTTTTCCACAAATTTTTGGAATTTCAATTGTCCAGAAAAAAAGATAATGTCTGTCAATCAATTGCCTTATAAGATATATCGGATGACCTAGACGGACTTCTGCCACTTTGCAATGAGATCGTTAATGATAAGTCGACGAAAGCCGCATTTTAGACACATTTAAAGAGATATAAATAGCTCCTCTAAAAGTCCGATAATTGGTATTTAAATAGTGTTTTAATTTTTATAACTTTTGCTTTTGCTTTTGAGTAGGGGGCAGTGTGGTACATTTAAATTGGGGCAGCTTTATAATAGGGATTTTTTCTCCTATATTAGATTGAAACTTGCAATGATATAATTCAGCTCTACATCAATTTGGGAAGGTAAAATACATCATGATAGGGCTCATTACATTTAAAAATATTAGAAAAAAGTCTAATTTCAAAGCTGCCGTATTACAGAGGTACTCCACTTCCCCCTATGCTTGAGGGTTAAGTGATTCATAATACTTCAGTATCAGATTAGAAATTTGAGTTTTTGTTTTGTCTGTGTATATTGATCATAAATTGATCTTGGTCGAAATTTTCTTATCTATGAAAGATAAGAAGCCCTTATCAAGTAAAATTTAAGAAGTATTTTTAAAAATTCAGGTAAGATGAGATATAAACGCATTGGGGTACATTTATTAACAGCTTTCCATCTAATATTAAATATTCAAGTCCACCTAGTTAATATATTATATATATTATTCGTTTCCTTGTATCCACTTTCATGCTCTATCGTCTTATTTTTTTCTTTGAGTGCTTTTCGTCCAAAAACTTTATTAGAAAATCGATAAGGGTATGTGTTCATAAGATGTAAATAAAATTCTTTGTTGCAATGAGAACATTGTGTGACATATATGGAAAGAATTTCGTCTCATATTTACACAAACTGTGTCAGAGTTGAGATATAGGAGGGTGGTGGTGCGGAAATAAATTGGCACAGCCTCAGCTGATTAGACGAATTGATGGATTGATAAACAAAGGACGTTAGGAAAATATTATTTCGCTGCTAATATATATGCAAATCATTAGTTAATGGACATTGATGAGGCTGTGAACTCAATTTGGGCTTTAATTAAATGGTCATTTATTGATTTTATGTGTATGAGAAATGCCGAAAGTGATGAGGCCTCATAGTTGAATATTTCATGGATGAAACATAGGCAAAGGTAAAATTGGCGATAGTTTGATGGATGGTTGTAGAGATGGAAAATACTTTATTGACCTGAATTAAGAGGAGACCGATTGGGGCAATTTTCTAGGAAGTACATGGGGTAGATTTAAAGGCTGGAAATCAATGAACTCACCTGTAAAAAAGGGGCAAGAGTGGAATTGTTTGTCGAAATGAAGGGCGTATGTTCTGATGCCTCTTCTCCGGGAAAACATGATTGAATCTGAGCTTGAGACCGTAGTTAGGAACTGACGAATACTGCTTCAAATCATACGTCGACTGAACACTTTCACAATCCATGACTAGGTACTTCTTCAATCAAAATTTCACTAATCTCTCTCAACACTTTGTCACACAAAACACAAAATCAACCTCACCGATTGACAACCAGCCACGGACTGAATTTCGTGTCATTATACCCGAGAGTTCGGGTCGATTTTATCTAAGACACTCTTCGCCGTACTATATACATATATAACATACATGCGTATACATATGTCGATTTTACACTCAAACAAAAATGTTGGCTACTAGATATTAAAAGCTTTGTAAATACTCTAAAAAAGCTTAATTTAGTAGTATATATTTGTTTTTTTTAGAATCTTTATAATTATTTCGAAATTGATGTAATTTGGCTTTACAATAGGCTAAAAGTATAACTGCTCTTATGATTTTATACTTTGTTAGTGATTAAAAAAAATCAAAATTTAAGTATTATGGATCTGATTTTTGAAGATTGCCTAAAAATTCTATATTTGCACGGTAGGTTTATCGGGAATCAAAAAATCTATTATTTTTATTTACAAGCCATAGGGGAAAGTACTCTCCCTTCGAACGTTCATGCCTTCGAATAATGTGAATTTTCTCTTATTTTTCCTAATAGATTTACACATTTCCATTGAATATTATTTACCTCAGTATCAATTATTGATAAATATGTGATAATCATATGTACCTCTCTTGGGAAAAGTAAAAGAAATTCACATCATTCGACGGCATGAACGTCCGAAGGGAGAGTACTTTCCCCAACCTTATTTATTTAAATGGATTTTTTTTACTTCTCGAACTCCAGAGAGAGAGCGGGAGAGCAGCCTAGTTGGAGATTACCTAGGCGGACATTTAGTCTTTATACGGAAATACCGTTGAATTATTCTTGATAACGGTTCTTCAAAGTCAAAGGTTAAAAAGGCTCTACAGAGCGCATTTATCAACCGAATGGGATCATATTTGGGTTCATTTGAAAGGTCTTCGAATTACCTATAAAATTGAGCCAGTTCATAACCGATAACTGATTTTTATCCTAAATTCAATTAAGGTAAAGTATCCTATGTCGACCACTTAAGGATAGATTTTGTGAAAAACTTATGAAAAAACAGTTATAATTTGTGTTTTTTGATAGAGTTTTTACCGAAAACTATAGGATAGATCCATATCTATCTAATTGTGAACTTCATTTAGTCATAATATAATTTTAAATTATAAAAAAAGTGAAATGTTTCAAAAATGCGAAGTGTTCCTCTACTCGAGCACTTCAATACCAGTGTACCTCTCCTCGATCGCCTGGGTTCCTCTACTCGACCACTCATTTTTTCTTAAAATTAACTAAAAAGTCAGGGATTTAACTTTGGCTTGTTTAACACATCATGAATAGCACTTAAAATTTAGTTAATCATTAAAATAAATAGGGAAACTCACTTTTATGAATTCATTCAGAAGTAAAACAACATTCAAGTGAAAAAAGCTTCACTTGCTATGACTCGTCGACCGGTCGAATTGAGGAACAATTTATTTGAAATGCACTTTCAATTTTAATACATAAAATTAATCTTTAAGTTAGTCATGGTACTAAAATTTTTGCACAAGTAATAAGGATAAAGTCCTCAACTTGCGATTAGATTCAAAATTTGAATTCTCAAGTAATCTGTGATGGTAATAATTGAAATAATTCCTTAAGAAAAAAGTCAAGAATATCAAAAAATATGCCATAATCTAATGAAAAAATGCGAATATTCATTTAAGAAATACCTTAACGCTCCTTCTTTTTATGATTTTTCAGTGTTTTATGGTAAATTTCTATGATATTTTCACTGATTTGAATTAATTTATGAAATAATTGACCCTATGATGTGGAAATTCTATATTTTTTAAGGCATTGTCACGCGTCAGTTCGAAAGCTGACAATGCACATCGAGCGTCTTTTCTCTTTTCATATGAGTTCGAACATGAAATTCATTGATTTCCTAATGAAATTTCTAAATAAATCTTAAATAGGGTAGCGGGATTACTTGTAGCTTGTCTTTGCATAATGGTGTCCTCGCAAAATTCTTTACTTTTTGTCACAAAATGATTTCGAAAGACCACAAAATCGAAGTCAATTTGGAAATCATTTTCTGACAAAAATTATAACGAGGAGGCCATAAGTAAAGACAGGCAACAAATAATATACCGCCACTTTTTGTGACTTCTAACAATGCCGCGTGAGCAGAAATTCGAATATTACGGTTACAGAATCGCATTTTCGAAAAAGCTCTCCTGATATTCGAAAGCAATTTGTCACAGATTAGAGCCACAGTGTTATACAATTTTTATTAGGAAAATCAAAAAAAAAATTAATGGGAAATTTGAAATATTTTAAATTTGATTTAAATAATAAAATAAGTAAATAAATAATAGAATAGTTAAAAAGTCAAATTATTATACCTAACATTTTTAAAGGGGCTTGGGAAGAAACCTAGTCCATCTTAGCTCTTAAAAAAATGTAACGTTTTTGCAAATGTACTTTCAATAGTATTTCTAAGTCAACTAATTACTCTGTGTGTATCGACAAGTAGAGACACCAGAATCGAAAGAATAGGAATGGTTTGTGTACTGGAAGGGTTTGCGTGACCATCGCCGAATGATATGCACAAGAATATCAGACCAGACGGCGACTATTCTATATTAAGTTCCTATGTTGGTATATCAGCAAATCACCCCTTCAATTCTAACAGAATCCTATTAAGCCCACTTGTAAAATATTTATAAAAGAAAATTGGTCGGTTTTTCTTCGTCCTGGGGCGAAAAGATTAAATGAAAAAAAGGACACGCGAATAGAGATGTGAATTTATTTTTGGGCTATATAAATTTCGGAATGTGTGAAAATCTCTGGAGGGTTTTCCATGGGCGTCGTTGCGTCGGGTGAAAATCAAATTATAGGTAATCAGTGACGTAATTCTTGGAGAGTCGCCGAGTGAAATTCTCTTTTTTCTCATGCCTGTCTACAAATATTCTTCTGGAAGCCAGCGGCGCTCCACGAAAGACGATCAACTGCGATCTCGATCTCGCACGAGACTCAGCATTGAGTTAGTCTTCTGTTAGCGCTTGTGAGAAGCGCACGGGTCTCAACCAAGGTGCATTTAGAGCATTGTGTGATTCTGTGGGAAAGGTATTTGGTGCCCAATAGGGGATATTTTTTTTAGTGAAGAAAAGATGATATTTGAGGAAATAGTTAAGAATTTGTTTATAAATGGTTCAATGTGAGAAATAAAACGGAATCTGAGTGAATAGGAAATTGTGGGGAGATGCATTAGAGGCCGAGGAGATATGATAAAGAAATGCGAGAAAGTTCAGTTGGAATATCTTAGTGATCTTTAGTGCATAAAATGTGTGGTAGAATGTTCTTTCGGGTGGTGATCTTATTTGTGGTGTTACTGGATGTTTTGGTGTGTCGTTCATTGGGTGCCAAGCATCAACGGCAACGTCATCAATTGGCACGTGAAGTGGATTATCGATATGAGAGTGTCAGTGATTTCAGCAGAAGTAGCAGTTGGATTAAACAGATGCACGATACTGATCAGAAATCGGAGAAGGGTCAACGACAAAGGCACAACAAACATGGTAACTAGCACTTCAAGAACCCACCATGTATTACTAATCTTCTCATCTTCCATTGGGAGATTGAGAGATGATCACTGCACATCCACTTGAGATGCTTCTTCTTTTTTTTTTATTTATTCCTTGCGATTTTCTACCATTCTGCTATTGCATCGAACTCACTCGTTCGAGCACTTTGCGAAGTCTTTCCCATATTGTTATTCTAGGGGTGGATAAGTGTAGTTCTATTGAGGAATCTTGAGTGGCAAGTTGATAAATCGTTCTTGATTTTGAATTAATTTTTACAGTCACAGTGTGTTTTTACAAATTTTTAAGAATATTAAATTTTCACATTTTGCGGCGTACGAAGTGTTTAAGAAATTGACAATAAGCATATTCCTTTTTTGTAAAGATACTGCCGATTAGTCTGGATTTAAAAAAAAATTATTGTTCACTTCTCAGCTTCTAGGAGTTGGCATAGTTCACAATTGCTCAACCAGCAAAGGACTATAGGGTAAAATTAGGTAATTTGGAACCATTTACAATTTGGGACATTTGAGATTTTCTCAGTTTTAGAGATTCAAAAGGAAGAAATCTATTCGTTTTCTTCTTAATCTTCTTTTCTTCTATTTCGCGGTTTTTGTGTTCTCTTTGCTCATCTGAAACAGTGAGAAAATCTCAAGTGTCCCAAATTGTAAATGTTTCCAAATTACCTCATTTTACCCTATTCCTGAATGAACCAGAAGTTATACTTCTGGCCTTCGGGTTGCATTTCAACGCCGAAGTATCAGACCACCCATTGTTGATCAGATTTGATTCTTTTCGAAATCAAGATCTTTTTTTTTTTGTTGAAGGCTACCTAGGCACACCAAATGACCGGATATCGGCGTAAGCAATAAAAAGTCGGCGTTTAGTGTTATTTTGTTTTTGAAAATCGACAATCAGGTTCAGCCCTTTGAAAGTTTAGTATTACATATGCTTGGATTTTATTGAAAGATATGTGATCGCAGTTTTCAAAAATGATCAGCGATCTTTGGAAATCATTTTAAGATAACTGTCGATCCGTATCAAATTTTTGAAATATATCGGCGTAGACACGATCTTTGCGAATGGGCGACGATTACATTTTATGGTATTACTAACGATCCGCGTAGATTAAAAGATCGGCAATCGGAGTTTGCAATATGAACACAAATCTGTCATGAGGAAAAGGCCAATCATCGTAGCTGGATATTAAAGATTAGTACAAGTAAGCCTACACGGTAAAAAATTTCGGCACATATTTGTTCCAAAAATTAGCTCGTCCACGGACATCGAAAATTTTTGGAATAAATTTGTACCTTCTAGGAGAAACAAAAAGATACCCAATATTAGTAACAAATTTGTTCCAAAAAATTAACCACAATAGCTCGTCTAGTATAAAATCGTATAAGGGAAGAGCACCACGGATCGGAATGTTTACAGACATGCTCCAGATTTAGTTGAAAATATAAGCCCCAAAACATTTTTTGATATCTTTGTTTCTGTTAATTAGTATTCTTACCCGTCACTAACGAAGCGAGGAGGACGCCAAATCTGTGGCAATTTTCGTGCTACACGGTTTCACTTTTTTAGTTCGAGATTCCCTTCCTCTCCTGCTGTCAGCACTCGCATATGATTTCTTCATGCACGCATCTGTATAAAACACTCTTAAGTTGACTTTGATGTTCCTTATGAACTTTCGACACCGAAATCTATCTCGACTGAAGTATAGGACTTAACTGTAAGACGAAATCTTTTACACGAATTTATTCCCGACAATGGGAACAAAAAGATTCCCCATATGAGTAACAATTTCGTTCCAAAAATTACCTCGTCCAAGGACACTGAAAATTATTGGAACAAATATGATACAGATGTAAGAATAATATTGTTATAAAAAATGTACCAATTTGTTCCTGACAGTGGGAATAAAATAGCCGAGTGCAACAAATTCTATTCCAACTTTCTGGAACAAGTTTGTATAAAACGAAATCAACTCAAATTTGTAGAGATTCTACCGTATCAAAACGGTTCCAAAAGAAAACTCTAACAAAATTGTAACTATATTTCGTAACAAAACTGTAAAGAAAATTTTTTGGAACAAATATCTTCTCTAGGTACAAATTGATTCCAAAAAAATGTGTTCCAATATTTTGGTCAGTATCCAAAAGTTTTTACCGTGTAGTCCGCAAATTGATCAGCGAATGTGAAAAATCTGGGTTTTTTCGTCGATCATTACAAAAACGCCAATATCGTAATTTGCAGACCAAGCGATCAGTGATTTGTATTGATACTTTGTACAGATCGGCAAGCCTTGTCGATTTTTATAAAAATGCATATATCGTAATGTGCAAAGCGATCAGAATTTAGTGTAGATTTTTGAGATAGATCGGAAAGCCGCGACGCGATCGATCTTCACAAAGGTGTTAATATCGTAATTTACATACAAAGCAATCAGTGATTTGTGGTGATATTTCGTAGAGATGGACAAGCCATGTCGATCTTCGCAAAAAGTGTAAATATTGCAGTCTGTATAGCGATCGACGATCAGTGTTGTGTAGATATTCATGTAGAGATCGGCAAGCTGCATCGATCTCAACAAAATTGCAAATATCGTAATCAGCAAAGCGATCGGCGTTCCGCTTTTGTGAAGATCGACAGTTCAAATTGATGTTTACAAAAGATCAATGATCGGCATCGACATTCCCATCAGAAAGTCGACGGCTTGATATTCGTGTGAACCGTATAAATTAGAACAGTTATCTACCCCTCATCGTCAATGCTTCTGATTGTGATTTAAAGTACAATTTCAAGTGTGTTGAAAGAGCTAAAGGCTAGGATTTCTCTTAAATTCCCATTACATACATGCGTACTGCGTACCTATATATATATTTAACGTTGTCAAATTTAAATAGACAGAAAACTTCAATAAGAAGTTGAAGAAGGAGACTCCCAGAAAGATTTTTCAATGTGCAATAACACCAAAGGAGTGCGCCTCTTCAACTGCATTTTTTTGAGCAATGAGGTAGACGTAAAGTGAAAAAAGATGGATGTAAAAAAATGAGTAATAATAGAAGGTAAATAAAACGCCTTCGGGTGTCTGTCTAGCCATTCAGACCATTTCAGAGAATTATCATCTCCCGGGAGTTTAAGTCTTGTACCATTGCACATATTGGTGAGGTGTGAGAATTATTGAAAGAGAAAATGAGAGTCAGAATAAGTAATGAAATATCTCACGGCTTCTGGAATTTAATACAAAAACTCACAAGTTTTTAGTGTGGTTATTTATGTTAATGTTTGCATATGTGTATATACATAAATCACGAGAAATTGCTAGCAAGTGTTGTAAATAGTTTGCAAGAGAATGTTTTCTGCAACCATCTCTAACACTTTTTGGAATGGAGTGATGTTTTTTCAATAAATGACAAATTGTTTCCTCAAACTGCTGATTAGTTGTTAATATTGAGTCAATATTCCACACAAATTAATTGTTTTGGAGTACAAAAAGTTCAATGAAGTGTAATTAAGAAATATTTTGCAACAATTTGCTAAAAATGTGAAAATAAAAATTATGCCGATTATGCCCAACGCACAATAACTTTTATTTTGTAAACATGTTTTTGAGATTTCAATAAGAGTGAATGAAACCCAGATCTAGTCATCTCACTCACTTTTGTAGGCAGATTTCGAAAAAGCTGATGTCAAAAGTTTTCCAACGGTGGGTCACACTTTGCCCTCCCTGCCCTGACCCCTGATTTTAGTGTTTTGTATCTGAGACCTTTCTGATGATAGGTCGCATCCGTTTCTAGCCTACCCCACTATACACCGACCCGATCCTTACTATACCGAAATTGAGCGGACTCTATCTCTAATGTTTATTAACCGATTTCAATGAACTTGTTTTTCTATTGTTGGTCTTCTGTACTCAAACTAGTTAAAAATATATTTACAAAATAAGTAATTGTGCGTTATGCCCAGCGCACAATAGGTTTTGTTTGTAAACATGTTTTCAAAATTCTCTATGAGTGTGAGCGAGATGACTAGATCTAGATCTCACTCACTCTCATTGAAATGTCGAAAACATGTTTACAAAACAAAAATTATTGTGCTTTGGGCAGTAGTTGTAATAAATAAAAAAAATAAATAAATAAAGGAAACAGTGTATAATACATTTCAGGATACTTTTATGCATTTCTCTTCCAATTTTCGTCATTTTCAAGCGAAATTTCGTACTTCTCAAACATAAAGCAGACTTCAAATGGAGGTCTCTAGGGGAATGTTGGCATGGTTCGCACAGAGTGAACTCTCAAACAACGCAAATTTTCTCTTTGTTTACAAAAAGCTACAGTCAACTGTGCTAATCCGGGCGCTTCGCTATCTGGATCGTTTATGACTAATCCACTTAAAATAATATTTTTATTTCCATAATATAGTCACTACAGAAACATTATATAACTATTCAATTTTGAAAAAAAGCAAAAATAATATTTTTATCCATTAAATAAGTGAGTGTAATCGACTTATTTCAATCTTGTGCCAGCTGGGTTCCTCACTAAAAATTTTCTAGCAGTGATATTTTTGCTAATGACAGCTGGTTGATTGAAAACATTTATTGTTTTTTCCTTGTAAAAAAAGTATTTTAAATCTAAAGGTTTAATTAAAAGTGAATTTGCGAAAAGGCGACCCAATTAGTGCATGCTGACTTATTTCAGTATTATCATTTTTTTTAATAAATTTTTATAATTTTTTTAATATTAAGTTTCCGAATGAAACAGTGAATAATTCTATGGATTTAGAAGAAGTAAAAAAGAATTTCATCAGTCCGAAAACAAGCGTTTAAGTAGCACTCTTTGGAAAACGATCCAATTATTAGATAGATAATTATTAAGCTCATGAGGCAAGATGAGATATGGTAAGTCAGCTCTTTGCAGACAAAGAGAAAATTCATGTTTGAAGGTTCATTCTGTGCAAACTATGACTACATTCCCCTATCTCTCATAGTTTCAGATTTAATCGACTTTAAAGTTTTTTAAATACTTTTATAGATTTTTCTTTTAATTTCCCTGATTAATAACGATAATAAGTTCCATACATTTTAAGAATTATTAAACGAAATTTGAATTATTTAGTATCGTTCGAATTTGCCACAATCCAAATTTAAAATGAAGAAATCACTCCACTATAAGCTGATCTAGACTTATCACTGTTTTTCATTATTTGGGGTTCGACTATAAAATGTTTGCACCTTATTTTAAGTCTAGCATACTCTTAATCATATTTTCGTTTTATGAAGCACTTCTTATTTTTTAGTAAACTAAAATAAATTAAGCTATTTTAAACACAATGGGTCAAGTGGTAAAGCACTCGCTCTATGATGCAAGTGTCCCGAGTTCGAATCCCCTTTAGGTCACTAGGAATTTTTCTGGCGTTAACTCTTTCGCGTCATTAGGGTCATATATGACCCGGGGAAAAACATTGTTTTTTGACTATTTACATTGATTAAAATCTATCGGTTTGTGCACGACATCGTAATAGAAAGATGTAAGATTCTTGGCTAATTTTCTCAAGACTCCAGATATTCAGGAAAAGAAAATATTTGAGATAAAAAATCACGAATTTCGAACGTTGTGAAATGACTTTTCTTTTTCAAAATTTTTTATATTAATTTATTTTTTTCAGCAAAAAGTTCTTTAGAAACACAAAATAGAATATCCAAAGATTGTATATTGCATATTTTGGTATAATAAACTACTCTCAATTTTCCAGAAAAGCGTGTAGAATTTTCCGGGTCATATATGACCCTATGGTCCCCAAGGGTAACAGTGTTTTCGTCCCAAACCTATAGCGAAATGTAATTGAGACATTGTTTTTCTTTGTGAAATGCAGGTGGGACATCTGGCTCCTGGACATTTCACATTATATCTGATGAATTATAACATATTTTGCAATATTTTAGAGTATTCTGCAAGCGTCTCATATTGTGCAATTGTATTGTGTGTGAATAAATATGTGGATAAGTTTATTTTTGCCAAATACCACTCAAAATATTGTGACAGTGACTGTTCAATGGATTACCAGGAAGATTCCTTGAACACCAGGAGTACAGTGTTCATCAAGACAAGACAATCCAGTTTGCCATGGTTTTGGCCAAATTAATAACTTCCAGCAAAAAAAACTCTTAGAAAGCCCGTGATATAGATTTTAAAAATGGTAAATACACTTCCCTTGAGGACAACAGGGTCATATATGACCCGGGGTTTTTCCGAGTTTTCACGCAATGGAAATTTTTTTTCCTCTCTGAACTATTATATTTGATCATAAAGCATTAGGAAAAACTCAATTTTACATGAATTCATCTGCTGAATAAAAGTGGGACGCGAAAGAGTTAAAGGTGTTCGGATTGCATCCAGTGAGCTTCACTGCACTTGATTTCACGGGCATGTGACTGACAACCTCATCCCGTACAAGAAAAAATAATAATGAATGTCTAGAAATCCCTTTCCGGGAAGGCCTTGTTCCTTCATGGAATATTGCACCAGCATTATTATTATTATTATTATTATTATAAATATAGAAAATGTAAAGAAAATACATTTGAAAGGACTTTTAAACATTTAAAAAAAAACTATGGAAATTTTGTAATGCACATTACATACTTATTCACTATATTCAGATCTCTATTAAATTTACAGTGATACACCCAACTCTTTATAAAGTGAACTTTACGGGTTATATGCCAAAAAATAATTTTAAATTAAATAATAAAATGGAATTTGAATCATAAAATCGGTAGCAGCCAAAATATCGAAATCTAAAATCCTCAAAAGCAAAATTCCGACCGAACGACAATGTGCCGAAAGGGTCAACATCCCGAAAGGTGAAATCCTAAAAGGGTTGAAATCATACGGATGATACTGTGTGGAATATTTTCTCAAAACACAGATAATTTTCCTTTGAGGTACAATCGTGATCTTTTTTTTCGAAATCTTAAATCAGAATTTTAGTGGTCAAAATTAAATAGAGCCGCGAAGTTACTTCTATCAGTTTCTTATTTGTTTTTTTTTTCTGGAAATACAAATGCACTCATCTTTGAAGAAATGTGTATTTGTGTACTTAAGAACCCAAAGTCGTATCTCGTATTAGTTTATGAGGACATTTCCTGATAAACGGGGTCTCTAAATAACTCCCTATTTTACCTGAAGAATGACCAAAAAATTCTTCCTACTTTCTCACCATTTGTCCATCTTCAGATGTTCTACATGGGAAAAAGAGTCCCATGGAGTTTTGTGTCGGTCCTGCGTTTATCTCTCACTCAATAAGAACATATTGGGAATGCTATTAATCGTTTATACATATAGCATACAATGTTTATATATTTTTGGTTGGGAGAACCCGCATTGAGCCGTTCTTTATTTGTTTAGATTTTTTTCTTAATTTCGCGAACACTTTTGTGCATTTGTCATGGAAGACATTTCTTGTAAATAAAGCAATATCTTATTCTAATTGACGTTATAAATTTTCGTTCAAACTATATCCTGATTTTTTGTTCAGTTGACTGTATACATGATATAGATTTTTTTTCGCTTTCTTTGCAACAGATTCATGATGGGAATAAATATGAATATGCGGCAGGATAATAATAAACCACTTTTAGCACTCATTCGCTGGCAATTTGGCATTATATCTTACCATCCTCTTTTTTTCACCTTTATGGGCATAAGAGTTCAATTTATTTTGCGTGTCGTAATAATGTGTAGCTAAAAGAATATTTCTTTGGGACGAAGACTCGAAAATATACAAAATACCAATAAGTTTTGCTCCTCCTTCTTGGGATTTCTCTTTAAGAAATACACTGTATGTTTTTCCTGAGATGAAATTCCTCAGGTGTAACCAATTTCTACAGGGTCATTCCTGTAGGGTTTGGTTGGTGCAAAAAGCCAAGATTGCACCGTTGCAAATGGCAAAAGAATATGTGTAATGTAGATAAGTATACATGAGAAAGATTAATGAAATTCAGTAGCATATAAGATTGGGGATTGGTGTTGAAGACTTCTTTTTTTTTACTCAAAAGTCAATTTCTGTGGCCCAAAATAAATGATTTGCATTTTGAATGAACCTTAAGACATTGTCTTATGGGGTATGCACAATTAATTTAGTTTTGGAAGTATGTTTTTAAAATAAATCACTGTTTTAACAAAATTAAAAGAAAAGTAAAGAAATACAATAAATACCGGATAGACGAAGAAATTGAAGTACGATAAAAGTAGAGGCAACATAATATTTAATGCCTTTTCGAGTCAAAATTTAATATTTCACTGACGAAATTGAATTTCTTATGGTTCTGCACACCTTTTAGATCAGCAATTTTCATGAAATCAAAATTCACGTCTCTTTCTTTCTTGCGCATTTTGCATTATGACTATCTCTTTCTTTCACACTCTAAATTCGATTGAGCTGAATTGAATTTGTTGTGATTTTAAAAAGAAGAAGAAGAGTGTGAAAAAGTGAGATAGATATATGCAAAGCGCATTAAAAGGAAGGAGATTCGAATTCGACTTCATGAAAGTTTCCTGATCTAAAAGGCGTACCGGCGTCGTAAAGAATTTTAATCTTTAAGTTTTTTTAAATTAATTTTGTTTGAGTACGTATATAGTCTCATCATTTTCACTCTAATAATCTCTATACACTATGGGAATATTTATGTCCATAGGGAGATGTGGGGCAAATTTGAAATGGGGCTTCCTTTAAAATAGGGCTTTTTCTTCTGTTTTTAAATGGTATTGAGTCTAATCAAATCGTTTGTGGAACTGAATTATCTCATGGTGTTCCATTTGAAAATAGGTTAAAAAAGCTCTTTTACAACTGCCCCAATTCAAAAGTTCCCCATTTCCGCTATTTGGTATTATTGAAGCAATTTTGACAGGTTTACTTAAACATGTCTTAGGAATTAGTTTCAATATTATAAATATTTCTAACACTTTTTATAGTGTATAGTGACCATTATGATCTACCCAAAATTTAGAAACTCGAAACGAATTGTTTTGTATAGAATAAATTGTCGAAATTTCTCGAATGTATTTATCTACAGAAATCTCTCATTAATGCGCAGAAAACGTTAATCAAAACCTAAATCCGAATCTATATTGCTGTGCAAAATTTGGTTAAAAAGATTTCGATTTAAGAAAAAAACAGTTGAAACCTGTCGATTTCATATGGTAACCCAAATTCTGAATTCGAACTTAATTGATTTACTATTTACTGAAAAATAAAATAACAATGTGATGAACACCTTCTAGAAACCAAGTGAAATGTACCACGAAATAAATAGCAATTATGCAAATTTAGCAATCCAAATTATTTAGTCAGCAACCAAAATTATCCAACGGTAATTATATTTTCACCAAAACGAATTGGTTTTGTTTGCATCATTACAGACTAAATTTAATGTTTTAACCAAATAAAATTAATGTACGTACCCTATGATTTCTTACTCTATATCATTTTCCTGAATGAAGTGAAAAGTTCTTTATCTACTCTTAATTCAATATCTAGACAAGGGATACAAAGGGGTCATGCTCTTTTGTCACTTTTAACACCATAAGTGCAAGAAAACACAAGAAAACATGCCAGAGAAGACGCGACTAAAGTGAAATAAACAAAGTGAAATGATTTTTGAGGGAGGGTAGTGGGAAATGTAAATAAACGTTAAATTGCCATTCCCGGCTCTTCAATTAAAATTTGTGCGAGTGTCTGATGATTAATTGCTCTCGCATTATTTGTTAATGGCAATTGTTATTGAGAGTAAATTGCTAAGCTTGTTCCTTCGACATTTTACCCGATGAACGAGCAAGTCTGGGCGGAATCAATTTAGTGATTTTTATCTATGATGCACTTCTTCATAGTGAGAATAAATATAATTGTCCTCCTGGATACCTACATTACACATGCTTTTATTTATGATGTTGTGTGTTTTGCAATTTTTAATTATTGCAAGCATTTTGTTGCTCTCTAGTCAATTGTGGAAGAATATGCACAATGAAGCCATGCGATAGATCATAGATGAAATTGCCACATTAGTTGGTTACCCCAGTGGAAGATGGGTGCTTAAACCATTTATTGAACTGGTGAGACAAGGACTGGCTTGAGAATCTACCAAACTGTTATTATTCACCTTTGCAGGTTGTCTGTGGGTAATAATTTTCACATCTTAAGATTAGTATATAGGAGAATTTGCAATATGAACTATAAAGTTAATCGCTGGCTGGCAATATCATTTAAAGATATTGACACATCTAAACAATAAATTCTCTTACTCGATAACTTTGGATATTTATTTGCATAATGAAACAATTTTATAGTGCTTTTTATTTCACATTTTAATTTCACGGTCATAATTAGGGATTTACATAGTTAATTACGCTAATGAACTGATTTTAAACTTTTTTTTAGACTAGGCTCTTATGCCATTTTCATATGATTTATAGGCAAATATATTGTTGTCATTTTCGGTACTTATAGGCAATTATATTATTAAGCTCTATTGAATGGATTTCAACCATTTATAGTGAAAATGGTTTATAAATTTAAATTAAGTGTGTGTCACGACTTATACTGGCACTTGCTAGATGTTAGGCAAATTGGCAAATTCGCAATTTCGAACTGAAACATTTAAAGAATCAATGTAAATGTTACATGCTTCCATTCCTGTCTCTACAGCTTTAATCATAAAAACAAAAAAGTTGGTTTTCGGGATTTTGGCTTTTCGAAATTTTGGCTTTTCGGGAATTTGACCTATTCGGGATTTCCACCCATTCGGGATTTCGGCTTTTTGAGATTTTGCCTTTTCGAGATTTTGATTTATCTGAATTGTGGCTTTTCAGGATTTTGATTCATTTCAGATTTTGACCGATTCGGGATTTTGCTTTTTCGAGATTTTGGTTTTCGGGATTTTAATTTTTCGTGATTTTGCCTTTTCTGGATTTAACCCATTCGAGATTTTGGATTTAGAGTTTTTGGCTTTTTGGGATTTTGGTTTTTCGAAATTTTGGCTTTTCGAGATATTGACCCATTCTGGATTTCGACGCATTCGGGATTTTTGCTTTCTAGATATTGATCCGTTCGGGATTTTGGTTTTAAAGATTTTGGCTTTTCGGGATTTTAATTTTTCGTGATTTTGCCTTTTCTGGATTTGACCTATTCGGGATTTTGACCCATTCGCGATTTTGGATTTAGAGTTTTTGGCTTTTTGGGATTTTGGTTTTTCGAAATTTTGGCTTTTCGAGATATTGACCCATTCTGGATTTCGACGCATTCGGGATTTTTGCTTTCTAGATATTGATCCGTTCGGGATTTTGGTTTTAAAGATTTTGGCTTTTCGGGATTTTAATTTTTCGTGATTTTGCCTTTTCTGGATTTGACCCATTCAGGATTTCGACCCATTCGGGATTTTGGATTTAGAGCTTTTGGCTTTTTGGGATTTTGGTTTTTCGAGATTTTGGCTTTTCGGTAATTTGACCTATTCGAAAGTTTGCCTTTTCGAAATTTAGCTTTTTCGGGATTTTTGTTTTTAGAGATTTTGGCTTTTCTGGATTTTGACCCATTTAGCATTTCGACGCATTTGGGATTTTGGTTTTTAAGATTTTGGATTTTCTGGATTTTGACTCATTCAGGATTTCGACCCATTCGGGATTTTAGTTTAAGAGTTTTTGGCTTTTCGGAATTTTGATTTTTCGGAATTTTGGATTTTCGGGATTTCAACCCAATCAGGATTTCGGCTCATTTGGGATTTTGGTTTTCGTGATTTTGCTTCTTCGAGATATTATGTCTTCGGGATTTTGGTTTATCGGAATTATGACGTTCGGTATTTTGATCGGCATCAATGAAAATACTTATTCCTCTCGTTCAGTAACAACCTTTCCGATTCGAGAACTTTCTCGTTGAGGTTTTTCCTTTACCGATTCGAAGGTATATCAGAGAGAACTTACCTAAAAACCCTTCGGAAGTTCGAATATTTAAACCGACGAGTTACACAAAAGTGAGTAAATTCATGAATAGGACATTTATCTAAATAAAATTGCAATTAAAACATTCTGCCATCCTGAAATTCTACAAAACTACACAAAAATTAACTTTTTACAGCAAAAGTTTGCACACTGTTGTTGACGATTGAAGTGTCAAGAATATCGAAATTCGGAATGGCAGAACAATCAGCGCTAAAGCGGCGGGTATATCAACTTGCACTTTAGGCTTCCGGTAGATTTTCGAATAGGTTTGGCTTGGCTTTGGAGTGGCTTTGTTTCTTCGAAAGGTTATTATTGAATGAACCCATTAAGATACTTATATTAGAAAGCGAAATGAAAGATCCTCAAATTTTAATTTCATTTTGGGATCCCTAAAACTAAATTCCGTGACCTCGAATCTGATTTTTTCGCATATTTTTAAAGAAAATTGGGTTTTAACATAAAGCAGTTTAAGTCTGCAAATCATTTATTATGTAATAGCCCCATTTCCCTCTATCTGGAAATCCCGAAATCCAAAAACTCTTAGAATTACGGTATTTTGGATCAAGGGGTCCAAAAGCTTATTTTACTCAATACTTTAAACTCGGGATTAATCGTGTTCCTAAAAGAAGTTAAAATTCTCAGGTTTTGGGATCCCGAGATCCAATATTGGTAGAAGAAGATATTGTTATAAGAAGATATTGGACAGCATAAGTACACACACTTAGAAAAAAAAGCGGGTGCGATTAACTTTCTTTCTTCATAACTTTAACACTTTTTAGGTTTAAAACTATATCAACATTTTTTAATGTTAATTTTACACCTTTTGAGGGTAAAATCAACATGAAAAAAGGGTAACTTTAACCCCCAATACACCTAAAAAGGGTAATATTTACACCGATTTCGGATCAATACTGCAGGGTAAAATTAACATTTCCGGAATGTTATTTTAACTTTTTCGGATTTCTCTCAGTGCACATAATAATGTTTTAATTCCTAACGAAATTATTGATGCTAATTAATTAATTTATTTATCTATTACAGTCAACTGATACTGTTCTTTGTAGCTGAACTACAAATATTTATTCTTATTTTCTATTGCCTGTCCTAACTCTAAACTGATAGGAAAAACAAGAAAATAACCAAGAAACTTGTAAGAATGATCCAGCTCATGTTGGATCAAAGTCGATGTCTGTGTTGCCCTTCTATGATTAGCTCCAAAGTGTTTTAACTTCTCAGTCAACTGGCAATCACGGCATCTCTCATTTTCTAAAAAAGAAGGAAAGATGCACTGGAGATACTCCTCCAAAGCGCCATATGCGGAGCTACAAAGGAATAGCACTATGTATATACTTGGGCATATATAGCTTGGCTATGTTTAGCGTGTGGGGTGGTTTCTTGCTCCAGGGTGTTTTAGCGCCGAGCCAATTCATCGTCCACACTTGACCTGTGATTCCATTCTCTGCAGCATTAATTTGATATATACATATACGTACATGAATACATCAACACATTAGTGGCGCTTGAAGATATGACCTACAGTATCCCATTATTAGCTATATAATGTTGACAAATATACACATAATCTTGCATAATGTATCGCGAAGTGAGTTGAGATAATTTATGCAAAATAGGAATCTTTATTGGGTTCTCCTTTTATTTTCATTGGTATAATGCATCTTCCTCTTATTTCTACATCATGAGAGTTTATACGGTGTGATTTTTCTTTTGTATAATCTTCACCATCCAGAAGCGTGAATTGTGCGAAATTCTTCACTGAGAGTGAAACACGTGTTAATTTGCCGAGATTCCGTGTGAATAGCATCTCTTAATGTTACCTGTTTTTTATGTTGTATTCAATTTATAAGTATGCAAATTATTCAGTTGACAGACAAGCAAATAATTTCATTCTTATCTGCAAATAATATGCCTAATCTGCATTAACAACTAACTGCTACAACTGATGATTTCAACAATAATAAAAATTTCACTTAAAGTGTTATTCACACGCCTATAAATATTCAATATACTATAGTTGATATTGGTTCCTTCGCGTCTTTTGATTTATCGAGTCTCTTGAGAGTTTGAAATATTTTTAAACTTTAGAGAATTTGAGAATGCTTTAAGTGTAAAATATTTTGTGGGATTAGATGTTTAATACAATTAGATATTGGGATTTGGGAACATGAAAATGATTCAAATCTAATTTAAGAGATAAATATTCTGCAAAAATAGTTAAAATAATTTTGACCGAAGAAATAGAATGAATGAGGATATTGATAAGAAGATATTGGACAGCGTAAGTACACACTTAATAATGTTTTAATTGCTAACGAAATTATTCATGCTAATTAATTTATTTATTCATCTATAACAATCAACAGTATCAACAGTATAATTTTGTTGCTCAACTAGAATAACTTATTCTTATCTTCTATTGCCTGTCCTAAAAATTCACAACGTTTTGGGATTCATTTATTAAAAATCATTTTCTAAGAAAATAGAGAGGATATAATGTACAATATTTTAGGCTTAATATTTAGAAGTTGTGGGATTGATTTGAAAAATTTATTTCTTCAGAAAAATAGAAATTATTAAAATTTTAAGTAATTATGGACTTTTCTTGACAGTGTGATTGGTTTAAAAAAAATATTACATTAAAAAAGAATAGAATGGACTCAATATCCAATCAACAACGTTTTGGGGTGAGAGAAATCCGAAAAAGTTAAAATAACATTCCGGAAGTGTTAATTTTACCTTGCATTATTGATTCGAATCAGAAATCGGTGTAAATATTATGCTTTTTAGGTATATTATGGGTTAAAGTTACCCTTTTTCATGTTACCCTTTTACACTTAAAAAGGTGTAAAATTAATATAAAGAAATGTTAATATATAGCTTTACACCTAAAAAGTGTTAAAGTTACGAGGAAAAAAAGTTAATCGCACCCCCTTTTTATCTCAGGATTAAGCACTTTACCCACTTTACCTGATTGTGGAATTGATTTAAAAGACATTTTCCTTAGAAAAAAATAGAATGTATTCAATGTTCAGTTGGCAACATTTTGGTATTGATTTTACTTTATTGATTTAAAAAAAAATCGTTTTTTGAGGAAAAAATAGTATGAATGCGATATTTAATTAACAATATTTTGGGATTTGTTTTAAGTGTAATCATGCATCAAGTTTCCTGACAGTCGGATTGATTTACTAAAAAAATCTGTGAACAAAACATTTGAATGGATTCAATATTCAGTTGCCAACTTTTTTGGGATTGATTTTAGTTCATTGTGGTATTGATTTAAGAAAAATCATTTCCTGAGAAAAAAGTAGTAATGGATTTGATATTCAATTAACAATATTTTAGGATTCATTTTGAGTAATTATTCAGATAATCTTACAGTCGGATTGAAATTTAAATTGAATGGATTCAATATTTAACTGGAAACATTTTGGGATTGATTTTACTTCATTATGGTATTGAATTAAGAAAATAGTTTTTTGGGAATGATTAAGAAATCTTGATAAAAGTACCATGTTGGGGCAATCATCTTATTGATGAACCCCTAATTAAAAAAAAAAAAAAGTACCATGTATTAAGGGTATGTATTAGGTATTTGTAAAGGTTTTAGAGGCTTTACAAATTGTGAAATTTATTTTACCCCTTTGTGGTATTGATTAAAAAAGTATTATTAATCTTTAATGTATCAATTGTTATTAAAATCAAAAATAGTATCAATTGCTGATATTTAATTAATCACAGAGACATTTTTACAAAATTTAATCTATAAACGTCCAGAAATCCAACAAATAACGATTATATAGAAGGGTTCTTAACTAAAAGATTTTCTTTAAATACAATATATCTTTGCTACCATTAGCAAGTCTTCGAACTGCTAAAGAAAGGCGATCCTAAGACATGCAACTTCAACAACTATTATAGTTTGTAAGAAATTTATTTAAAAAAAAAAGAATTGCAGAATACATCTGAGAGGTCAATTGTGCTTAAAGTGAATTGTACCAAGATTGGTATGCACTTATATTTCAATTTATGAAAGAGAAACTGCTACAAGACCAAAAAAGTAACACTTCATGGGAAAGTGTTGGATGTACATATAATCTAAGAATTTCTTCTAAAGATATTCTTGGATTGTTTACTGTTTCTTCTAACAGCGTTCTTCTTTCTCCTTTGTATACTATTTTCTTCGATTGAATTGACATTGTACCTCTAAGAGAAATGCTGAGATCTTGTTCTATTGTAGGAAAACCACATTTTTTGTATTTGTTTGAAAAAAAAAAGGAACAAAAAACTGTGTTTCTGGATGTCATTATATTGTAATTATCACTGATAACTTTCTTTTTTTGCTATATGAGAAAGTGGTGAGAAGATGGACAGATTTGAGTTGAAAATAGTTACTAAAATTGCCAAGTTTCCAATGATTTTAGACATGGTACAAATGATGTGAAGAGCGCAACTAAATAAGAGAAGTGTGATGTTTCTAAATAAAACTAAACGTGCAGATGATCCAGTAGCTATGTAATAAAATAAATACGACTTCAACATATCTATTGAATGATTCCACTTCTTAAAGTTTTATCTTGGTACACTAACGGAATTCTTGTAAGATTTGTACATATTTACCATTTTACTTATACAAATAGGAAAAAAAAGGTTGAGGTGCATTTGGAGAGAAATTAATCAATTAACTCAGTCTCTTTTGGACCTTCTAATATCAATATTTACATTTTATCTTGTATTTTATTTTGATTAATTGTGTACATTAAAATATTTGGCACGATGGACAATATTCGTGATTCACATGATTATGTCAGAATTCACCAATGGTTTTTGGTCTTTTTGATCCTTGATATCCTCGATAGCTCGACCAAATGCTACAAGAAGTGCTATTGGTTGAAATTTCCACTCATTCTCATAAAAAAGCGTATTTTTGGTAAATCGTGTGTACAAGATTGTTTCAGCAGCGCGATAATAAACCGCAAATGTGTGTTCATTTATAATGAATGCAATAATACCTGTTGATTTTTTTTTGTATACTGTGTGCAGACAATTTAACCTGAAGTAATAAATTTCTTGAACATAAGAAAGACAGAGAGAGTCAGATAGAGGAATTAACTAACAAAAAAAGATGAGTATAGATGCAAGAGAAGAAAAAGAATTTCATGACAGAAAAGAAATGCCATTATTCATTTAGCCAGTCAGCCACAGAGCCATTATCATAATTTTTAAATGTTCTTTCTTCCTTTTTTTCCGAAGTTATTTTCGGGAACTGCTTTGTTTTTTCTATTTTTACCTTCAAAACTTAAGACTAGGTGAGCATTTTTAGGGTGGATCGAGCGTGTCTGATTGTCTCAAGATACTACCGCAAGGCGTCTTTGGGTGGCCGAGCTTTTATCTTTATACTAAACTGAAGAGCGGAACAAATTTTTTTTTCCGATCACACCGCTTGTCTTACGTTTACGGAATAGTAATGCAGCATTCTTCCGAGATTATGTCAAGTGACAGGTGAAATTAGGAATGCAATACGCGAGAGTAGGGCTTTATACTTTGGGTAACTTTGAAGTTGTATGACGCCTTAGAATTCTCAGATGTGCATTTAACCCTTCAATGACAAATTCTTGCAATTAGAACATACACAATGGGGGCCAAAATAATAGAATCATTTTGCAAAGTTTATATTTTTTTTGAACTTTTGTATTTTTTCCCAATTTATTGATACAATTCTGCAGTAGAAGTCTTCAAATTATTAGAATCATAGAATAAGGGTTGTTTTGGCCGCTAGAGGTCTCTATTTTACATAGAATACGCCAATAGTGAAATTCAGTTCGGCCAAAAAAAAACTGTAAAACTATCATGGTTTCTAAATATGGCTTTATTTAAACTTATCCGATTTATAGACCACATTCTTTAATTTAAATAAAAGTGGTCCTATTGTGTTGTCCAAATCAAATTTCACTACAGTAGACTCTCTCAAATTCGGGCATATAGGACCGAAATGTCAGCCGAATTCCACAGAAATTCGGGCGACAAACTTTTTGAAATGCAACGATTTTTTAATCATGTGCATATAGATATTGAGTTTACACACTCATATATAACGTAAATTGCAGGAAAATCCCTCAATAATGCAAAATCACATCAAAACTAAGACAAACCATGCCAAATTTGAGGATATTTGATTCCTTTCATAATCATAATCAATCTTGAAAAATGACAACAAACTTTTTTCAAATGTAACCGATGCCCGAATTAAAAAGTAGCCCGATCTTAAAAGAGCCGAATTTGCGAGAGTCTACTGTATTCATGTGTTCTGTGAAAAATAGAGACCTCTAGCGGCAAAAATAACACTTATTTGACGTAAGGTAATTATTTAAACATTTCTATGTCAAAATTATTTCAACGAATTGAAATAAACAAAAATGTTCATGGTAAAATAGTGTTCTTTGTGCAGCTGATTCTATTAATATAGCCGCCACTGTACCTAAGTGTTAGGAACATCTTTTCGGGATTTTTTGTTTAACTTTTGACTCTTATTTTAATTTTATATTTTTAAATATTTAAATATTTTTCTCTGTTCTAGGATATGCTTTATAAAGCAATATCTATATGTAGTCAAATAATCATTATTATTGCGTTTTCTGATTCGGCTAGCTTATCAGAATATGCAATAGAAATAAAAAATTATGATACCAAATATGTGGAAAGTGCTGAATAGGATTAATAAGTCAAGAAAAAAATAGTAGCTTTTATCTAATACTGACAAATACAGGAGGAGTTAGGATAGGATTAAGTAGATAGGAGGACAAATCAATTGTATTTGTGTGATATTTTGAGTAATTTATAAATTGGTTTAAATAGAATGTGAATTGACAACCGAAAGTTTTAGGGATTTTTATCTAAATCAAGAGTTCAAATATTTTGCAAAGCATGGGATGTTTTTCCAATCCTTTCAAAGTATCATTTGAATATAAGAGAGAAGAGTGAAATATTTTTAAATAAATACTTTTAAATATGTGTAGCATTACTTTTTGGTTTTGGAGGTTGAAAGCAAAGGTAAGATACCCAGTAGCTGATCGGCCGCAAAGTTTCACAGTAACAGAAAAATCCATGGATTTTTTCTTCTATTTTTCCGCGTGAGTTTCCGGAGAAATAAACGCTAATATTCCTCTTGGCATTCTGCGGAGTTATCAAATTTTTTCGCGTGGATTTCCTTGAAAAAAAAAATGCGAAGTATTTTCTTGTATAAGAGCATTCCATGGAAATTGAAACAAAATTTTCATTGAATATTCCGAGTATATTTTTTTCAGTATGTAATTTTTTTTATTTACCTTTTTATTTAAATGAAAATCTGCATTTGAAACTGTGTGTTTCTTAGAGGCAACATTACAGGCAGGAAATTATTTGCGTCCACCGCCGTCTCAGCGTTGGTGACCAACCTACTCCAGAGCCAAACGGTAGAAATGCTCTTGGTATCTCCTTTTTCTGGTATCTTTCCGGCCAAGACTCTATGGAAGTAAACGCGAAAATTCCGCAATTACTTTTCGCCCTAACGCTATAATTCTTGCGAGCTGGACATACTCAAATGAACGATGGTAGCAATATTTTCAACTCAAAAGTAGAACAACTGAGTGAGTGAGTGTCTGATAGATGAATACTCTGCAAGCTCTAACTTGCCAATTGGCACTAATCGTTCATTTATTTGTGGATGTTTTTTTTTGTGGAAATTTTCTATGAAAATTCCATGTCATTTATAATTAATTTTAGAAATTATTTTGAAGAAAAATATAAAAAAATCCACTGGAAAAGTCGTGGAATTCCGTAATATTAAACCACGGAAGCCTCTAAGGCCGTTGCATGGAAATTTCCACGGAGAATTTTGTGGAAATAAAGAGGATTTCTCCAGGTTTTTAAAGGGCTGACTGCCGATTATACCGCTTATAATCCATAGGAAAAGACGTGGAAATATTCGTCAGAGAAAAGTCCATGGAAACTCGCGGACATTTCTTATTAGACGGTCCTATACAGAGTTCCGCTAACGTTCACGGAACACTAGGAAGAAATTTAGCGTCAAATTCCATCTCGGAAGCTTACGCGGATTTTGAGCGGTAAAATCCAGGCAACTCCACGCGGATTTTTAGCGGTAAAATCAGTGGACTTGGCAGAAATGGCTGCTGGTAATCCAGAGGAATAGTTGTGGCCGTTGGCTATAGGGCTAATGTCAGTGGCCTTTTGCGTGATTTAACAACTCAAGGGAAAAGACATGGAATGGTTTAGAAACAATAAGAAATCTTAGGTTTTCTCTTAAACATTAGCTTTTAGTCTATTCCATTCGACCATCACCGTCGAAGCAACAATTATCAATTGTTTAATAGGTGATAGGAAGTTGATGATCATCTTCAGGACATGCTAGTCTTCCAATTTTGCAGTTTTTTCGATTTTTTTTCAGAAAAGATGTTTGAATATTGAAAATAAATTCTTGTCTAAAAGCATATACTCCTGACCTGACCTTAACCCTTTAACTCTTTCCGGACCACAGCATGGTGCAAGCCAATTTCATCATTTTTTAATCAAAAATATCTAAGCTCAATAATTAATTGAGGTCCTACAAAAAAGATCTTACATTTAGACATCCTTATAGTTTTTAATCATCGACAAGAATAGGATTTTTATCAGTTCTGAATAATTAAAATTCATTGTTTTTCACAGAATATTCATATGCTGCTTTGGGTACTCAGAGTCCCAAAAGAGACGAACGAGTTAAGGACGAGTCGGACACCGGTGTCCCAAAAACGAAAACAATTTTTTTGCTGTAGAAAGTTATTCCGTCCTCTAAATAGTCCGAAAAATTAGTTTTTGTTTTTGGGACACCGGTGTACCATTTGTCCTTAAAGGGTTAATAGTCAAGAGATAAAATTTTTGTTTTAGGAAAAATATAAAAAATTAGTACAATATTAAAGGCTGGCACATTCGAAAAATGTGAGACCAATCTTCCATTAACTGCAGCTCGAACCTAAATTTTGACACATTTTGATTTGATTCACATCCAGAATCTAACAAAAAAATAGGATAAAACAAGCTTACAACTGATTTTATCGGTTTTATAATAAATTTTCAAAAACATTTATAAAACAAATTATCGCTCTGAATTAATCATTTTACTATTTGTCATTAATAACAATTTAAAAATTATTGTTAAGCCTTTGTTAATGTGAGGCTTTCAGGCGCATTTGTTTAGCGCATGCCATCCCTTCGGTGGATTTCATGTGTTTCCCTTTTCAACCGATATGATAGTGATCTTTCTCTGTGAAATCCTATTAAGTCGTTTCTTTTAGATTCTTCCGACACACCCTATCAATTTTTTATTTTGAGTGTGTTAAATTGAATATGTTGTTTTGTGATGGGGAAGAAAAGAAAGACAACACGGTTTTTTTTTCTATTGAGGGAGTTTAGAGTGGATGCTGCGTCTGATAGAAAGGAAAGCAAAAGTAAAAAAAAAGACTTTACGAAATACTCGAATTGAGGAAACGAATTAGTAAAATGTCGTTTAATGGCAATAAAATTTAATACTTTCTCAGTGCGTGTAATTAAATAATTAAGGAATCACAGCTTTATGAATGTTGTACACATGTATATATATTTATCCACTACTCTGTGGAATTTACATAAGATTTTTTTCCCTTCACTTGGAAGACGAAGTGTATTCAATTGGGGGTATTAAGAGTTGCAATTTGAATGAGAATGAGAAATGAAACTGAAGACCATATATGCAACTTAAGCAAACATTGAACAAACTTGCCCGCAATGCATTTCAATTTTCAACATTAATTTATCAAATCGACATCGAGAGCCTATTTACCATATTTGCCAATATACTACTGAAAGCTGGAGCGACACAAGAAGAATACTTAATTGTGAAATATATATACTCATTTTTAGACACTCTTCAAGTTGCTTTGCTCTTTTTTTTTTTCAAATACTCATCACAGAGATCTTCATCAGTGAATTTATGTTCCTGGCCTTTGTGATCTTTTTATACTTTTGTAATGTTACGAGCCAGAAAGAGGAATTGCGGCTGATCTGATGCATTCGTGTCACTTTTTCAAATCTTTGACGCAGCCTCAGTTCAACATCATCATCTTCGGTATATGAGGAGGCGAGTCCAGTATAAATAAAACTTCCGCAAAAATTGATGGTTGATGATTGTTTCACCACAGTCGTTAATGTTTTGTATGAGATTTTTATGAGGAAACCATTCACAAAGGATTTAATGAGCCAATGATGAGGTTAATACTTTCCTAGAATTGAACATATTTTTTAAAAATATAAGAAATAAATTAAAATATTGGTATCTTAGAGGAATTAGTATCAAATTAATAAAGCATTTCTGAAGAAAATCACGTAAAATATATCCAAATGATAGTTTTTTGAAAAGAATTAATTAAAATTCTGAAAGAAAACGCATTGAACGTAGGGTAAGTGTGCCAAATTCCGGCCAGCTTGCAATTTCGGCCACCTTTTTTGACGTTGGAAGAATTCCCGAAGGGCAAGGAACTATGAGAATGAAGGTGGCCGAAATAGGACACGAAAGCTATGTCTATATTTTTATTAATTTTAAAATGTATTAAGAATGATTTTAGAGTAAAAAAAGACGGTAAACTCATTACAAGGTTCCAAGCAACACTCTTTCAAAAGAAAGAATTAAAGAAAATCAATTTGAATTTAAAATATGACATTTCAAACTTAAGGCTTTAACGCTTGCACGCAACTATGCCGAAATTTGACACACTTACCCTATGTGTATAAGATTCTACAAAGTTTTATTTACTTCGCTATCGCTTTCAGTAATCATCATCATTTCCAACCTTTTATCCCTATTAAAGTCGCGGGTTTAGGTTATCTAGGTTAACAGCCCACACCTAGATGTCCTAAGTCCGCTATTTCAATAATTAATTTTAAAAATACTGAAATAATACGAAAAAGTCTAAGGATTACTAATAATTAATACAGTTTCAGTTATAAATATAAAAAAAAAAATAAAAACTCTTATATTGATAGTTTTCTTAGGTTAAAGGCCAATGACAATACAATAGACTCTCTCAAATTCGGGCATTTGGGACCGAAGTGTCACCCGAATTAGAGAGAAATTCGGGCATCAAATTCTTTGAAATGCAACGATTTTTTGATCACCTGCATATTCATATTAATTTTCCATGCTCTTATTAATTATAAATATCATGAAAGCCCCAAAATAATGCAAAATGACATTACAACTGAGACAAAGCAATGCAAATCTGAGCATATTTGCTTCATTCAATATAATCAATCGGACTTGAAAAATGTCAACAAGCTTTTTCCAAATTTAACTGCTGCCTGAATTAAAAAATAGCCCGATGTTAAAGGAGCCGAATTAGCGAGAGTCTACTGTACTACAAATCTCCTAATTCTGAGATAAAGAAAGTTTAAAAATATAGGGTAAATATTCACAAAATTCAAATTGGTCTGTAAAAGTTGAAATTTGTTTATTAAAAAAATTAAATTTATCGATAGAATATTCAATTTGGTTGGTAAAAAAAGATTGGTCATTTACGGGTTTTTAACCGATTCATTACCGATTATGACCAATGCAATCAGGTTGGAAATTTCAAGACCTTTCCAAAAAATCCAAATCTGACCAAATCGATTGAAAAATATATCCTCTAAATTAGTAAAAACCTTTACCTTCAAAAATTCAAGATGGCGATTTTTTTAGGTCTTATATTGGGCGAAATGTTGGCCTAAACCACCTTTAAAACATATCCAGAAACAAAAGAAATCGTATTGAGATATCGTTTTTTATTGGGGTTGCATAAGACTGGAAGTTGATATCTCTTACCGTTTGAGTTCTAGGACAGTAACAAGTTGAAAAAGAGATCGATTGTATAACTGCTCTCTCTTTGACTTCGAGCAGTTACAATACAATTTGACCAGAAAATACAATATATAATTTTGATCAGTAAAAAATTTAAATTTTAACAAAATATATTTAATTTAATTACGAATTCCTGTAAGAAAAACAGCTTATCTTTTTTTGAATTTCCCTGTCAAAATAGCCCGTATTTGTTCTTAGAGTTTCATTTATGTCTCAGGTATATTTTTAAACAATGAAAATTTCATAAAAATCAAAATTTTCATATCCCTTTCTTTCTAAAACGCTTTGTAAGTAAATACGTATCTCACTCTTTCGCACTCAAATTTAATTTGAATTTATTGCGATGATCCTGATGCTCAAAAGAAGGAGAAGAGTTCAAATGATAGGGAGAGACCTATGCAATAATGTTTGGCAAGGAAAGCGATGTGAATTTTGATCTTACCAATTTTTTCCGATCGAAAAGATGTGTAGGAGATAAAAAACGTTAAATTAGATTAACTTGACATTAGATTTAGAAGATGTATCACTTCCATTCCAAAGATTTATTAAAAGATTTTATTTGAGCTTAAAAATTTTAAAGGATTTTTTAATTTAGGGGAAAGTGCCCATGATTTGCACGGTCCTAAGCTTCATAATGACTAAATTTCTCCTGTTTCTGAATAAATATGACTTCGCAATATATTTTAAAAACAGAACGCTTTCCTCCAGTTTTTTTTTTAAATATGGCTGCGATGAGTAATATTTATTGAAAAACATAGGAAAAAATGAGTCATTTGTGACCGTGCAAAGTATAGGCACTTTTCCCTACTTCAATCATGACCAACTTTAAAATTAACGAAGAGTTATATTTTTTCCAATTATTATTTTATTTTGATTTATTTTGATAATTTTTAAGATTAAAAGATAAAATATTACATTTTAAAATAAAAATATTTATCACCTAATTTTTTTTGTATATTTAGAGGTATTAAAATAGTCAAAATTTAATGAAAAGGGTAAGTGCAAGGGGGAGATATTAGGTCCGAAGTGGTGTACAGGTGAAAGTGAAGTGCTTGGAAGTCTTTGGAAGTGGGAGTGTCCGAAAAAGGTCTTCTCTGTCCAATTCTGAATTTTGCAGACATTAAGCTACTTTAGTTCAGATTTTAAATTCGAGCGGCAGTATAAGTCAAAAAAGGGTCTTGACATTTTATAAGTTCTGGTATGATAATAAAATGGAGTAAATAACGCAAAAATTTATTATAACTGGATTATAACTATGGATATCAACTTTCAGAAAACAATTAGTTTTGATATGATATTAAATAAATTTTTTTTTCAAATGCATGATAGTATTTATGGATTACTGACAATTCATTTGCAAACAGAAAAAATAAAAAGTTTTTTTTTATCATTGTTTCCATCTGATTTCTTGAATATATAACTTAGTTAAGATTTTTTTGGCCGAAACTGTACTTCTGAAGTGCTAAATTAATTATTGCACTCGTAGTTTTGGTCTCATACAGACTTTCCAACACAGTTTCAATAAATTAGAAACGATAATAAATTTTTTAGAGACTCTCTTACCCAAAAATAGTTTCACTAGTCTCTTAGAAAATTCATAAAAAGAAATTATGTTGCTCGTAAAACACAGATAATATTAAAATATTGTTAGTATGCAAAAATATCTTCCGCTAAAAATTCAAAATATAAGCAAAATAAAAAAATATACGTGAAAATAAATTCATAAAGACTTTTTTAAGTTTTCTTAATTGGATTTTTAATAATATTAAATAAATTATTGATTTCTAAGTACGAGAACTGCATAAAGTGTAAAAAGTGCTGGAAGTATTGCATCATTTTCGGGAGTAACCCGAAATGCTGGAAGTGTAAAGGCTTTTCCATGCAAATCGTGGAAGTGTCGGAAAGTAGTGTACACATTTTCACTCTAATATCTCCCCCTTGCTTGGGTAACTGGAATTGCAATATCTTTGAAATTAAACTGACCTTATTTCATTGAACTTTTGCCAGCTTTTGCACTTCAACAATCCAAGGAGGAATCCTTCAAGAACACGTATAATCAATAAAGAAAAAAGAAATTGTCTATAATGTTTAAGATTTGCATAAACTAAAAAATATCATTTTCTAGACTTATCTTGTATGATTTTTCTGCATTTAGAGCAGAATCATAAAACCCTCTTCTTTCTAGTGACATGAACATTTGTTGAACTATTCCCACTAGCCGAATTTCTTTATTGGATAATTGTCCTCAGAGTTGTTTCATCAAGAATATTTCATCCAATATAACTGAAGGAGAATGAAATTTCATGATATGAGTGCTCAAGAGTTTAAGTAGTGATAGCATAAGATATTAAATTGATTTCACGGGAAACAGAAAATTTACTTCAAGTGTTTTTGTTTGTTTGACGATCATAACACAAGTATAATGTTATACATTTGATTTCTTTTACCAATTTGACGCACTTCTAAAGACTCGTGGAAAACAAAATTGGAAATTTTAATCTTAAACTGGAGATCCTTATTAATTACTGGAAGCTGTGAAATGAGTAGAAGCATGAAATCTTGACATGATATTGTGTATTTTTGAGTGTCTGATCTCAAGCCAGATGATTTCTTCAACTCTTTTCTCTGTTTTCAACTATGGGATATTCAAGTGTACCGCAAAGGTGAATAGTATCTAAGCATAAACACTGGAGCTTGGCTGCAATTTGTAAATTATATTCTGACATCTTCATGTCTAGCTAACGTAAATAATTTCACAGGCAATGTTCGAGCAGTTTGCGAAGTCTTTTTTTGATTTGCTTACTATTCAACATTAAAGTTTATTGGTAGTTTTCTTTTTAAGTCATGTTTTTCATGCGAAAATACAGTGCGATTTATCGTTGTAACAATTTAGGGAAATGTGGTGCAATTCTGATGTGAATAATTTAGGAAATTTTCCATTAATAATGAATAGCAAGGCCATGTTGCTTTATAAAGTATAATATCAGTCTCCACTTATTGTGAGATATTGTTGTTAAAATTCAAGATCTAAAATGTTTAATACGTTTCAAAATCACAAAAAAGATACACATTAATTAAATAAAAAAGAGATTTTAAATATTGAGCCTTTAAAAATGAATATTTAAATTAGAATAAAGTTAATAAAAAGTTTTCAAAATAAATTTAAAGAAAAACAATCAAATAGAGAAAAAAACAGAGAATACATAAAGGAGTCGACAAAACAGAACAAAATGAACAAAATAGTGCTAGAACTTATTCATTTTTCGATTTGTGTTTTGCAAAACAAGAGTATTTTTAACTCTTCCTTTCATGGCAAAAATCGTAAATCATAAATATATTTCAAAATCAAAAATTGGCAAAAAACGAATTTTAGAATGTTCTGGAGTTACAAACATATGGACAGATAAAAAAAAATGTAAATACGAGAGAGATAAATCATTTAGGGGTATTTTACCGATTCGTTACTGATTCCAAGAACTTTCTAAAAAATCAAAATGGGTTAAAAATTGGCCCTCTGACTAGTTAAACTTTGATCTTCAAAAATAAATGGTGGCGTCTTTTTAGGTCGTCTTAGGGGTCATAGGGGTCTTAGGTGTATTTAGACGAGATGTTCATCTTGTCCACTTTTAAAACATATCCAAAAATAAATAAAAATCTTACAAGCAATTTTCGAAAAACCCGAAAAAGCACTAACTTATCCTTGAGGTGACTTATAGGGGTTCCATCGCAAATTATAAATTCGTATCCCTTATCGTTTGGCCTCTAGTTGGGTTACAAGTTTACGGACAGGAAAGACAGGTCATTTACGGGTACTCTACCTATTTATTACCGATTGTGACCAATGTATCCGGATTGGAAATTTCAAGACTTTTCTAAAAAATCCAAATTTAATCAAATCGGTTGAAAAATGGGCTCTTTAAGGTAGTAAAAACTTTTACCTTCAAAAATCCAAGATGGCGATTTTTTTTAGATTATAGGTGTGTTTGTACAAAATGTTCGCTAGGACCACCTCTAAAACATATCCAATAATAAAAAAATTATAAGAGCTGTGTTCGAAGAAAACTGGAAAACATGATTTGGAAGTGGATGGAAGGGGTGGGCGAAAAAGAAGAAAAAAAACGTCCTGAGATAATGTTTTTTTTAATGGGGGTCACCGAAGACTATAAGCTAAAATATCTTACCGTTTAAGGACAAGAGCGGTGACAAATTGAAAAAAGGCGGATTATATCATCGGTCTCTCTTTAAGTTCGAGCAGTAGTATATGAGCAAGAACAAAACAAAATTCTTTTATAAATTAATTGTTCTTTTTTTATAATTGAAAATTTGTGCACAGGCCATTACAGTCGAATTCCTCAAATTTGAACTCCTTAAATTTGAACGACAGTTGCATTCAAAATGTAAAATACAAGGTTATGTAAAAGAAATTTTGCATGGAGTCTGAATTAGAACTATTTTTCTCTGGTGTTTCCTCAATATTGTCGTATTATATTAATTTCCTCAACAAATTCCACCTATCTAAGAACAAATCCAATTGACAAAATTCGCTAAAGTTATTTTCCTAAATTTACGAAAAGTGAATTTTAGATGAATTCCGTTACGTTTTTGAAAATATTGTTCGAATTTGAGGAGTAAGAAATGTTATCTATACCCCCCAAATGTTTAAATTTGAGGAACTCCAGGGGAGACTGGGGCAAAAAGTCACAAAACGGATATTTTATTTTTTTACAAGCTACTCGAGCGCTTCAAAAATGTCTAATTAGCGCAGTTTTATAGGAAATTTACCGCTCTACAACTTTGTGAAAGTAATTTTCCTCTATTTTGTAAGGAAATACGTTTATCGAGCCAATTTCTAAAAAGTAATTTTGTGACTATTCTCAAAAATGCTGGGGCAAATAGTAGCAGGTATGGGATATTATCACATTTTGATTTACTTTATTACGGGATTCCGTAAATTTCAGTAAAATACCTAAATTACATATTTTCATAGAAAATTTATTCATCTACAGCTTTGTAAAACACCGTTTTCTCTATCTGAGCGAAAAAAGCGCTTTCCAGCTATTTTAGAAAAAAACACACAAAAGACTGCAAATCGTTTGACCAATGCAAACAACAAGCGGTGAGACATGATAATGACGTTTCTTCTCGCCATGAGACATCAGAAATTGCTTCGCTTTTTTGTTACTTTTTGCTCTATGCCTTTTGTTACTTTTTACCCCAAGTGGTCATTTTTAATAAAAGGATTTCTGGAGAGAAGAACTTTTGTGAAATTCTAAAATAGATAGCGGATTCGTATTCAAAAAATTCAAATTATTTAGAAAATATTCACCAGCGCATCAATTTTGGAAAATAAGTAGGTAATAATTGTTATCTTCGGCAAGGAAAATATTTCAAAAATAGGGCTAAAAATTTCGATACTTTTTATTTTCTAAATTCCTTGTTCGAATTCTAAGAAACTTACGACATTGAAGAAGGTCTATGGAGGCTATCTATAGAAAAAAATTTGAGCCGCTATCTTTTTTATCTTGGAAGATATTGAATTTTGAATTTTTTGATTTGTGACTTTTTGCCCCAGTCTCTGCTACTGTATTTCGTAATTCTCTTGTCAAAACAATTGGTTAAAAGATGTCAAAATGGCCGAATGAGCCAGTTCCTCCCCTAACATGATATTAGTAATGCTCTGCGGTGGATTTATGTGAAAACTGATAAAAAATTATACTATCTTTTTACTTTTTAGCCCTTCGACTGCTGGCTGCACTGTCAGAAGAAAATTCAGAGGATGGTGGATTGTGGCCTTCTGTGTTCAATGTCGCCCTTAAGGCATCAATTGCAGTCAACGCAACATGTGGTCAGAATGGACGTGAAGAATACTGCAAACTTGTTGATGCCTATCCACTCCGGTGAGTTCTGCTATCTCTCAATTTATCTGAATTTTTGCATCAATCACGCAACAATTTGATATTTAAAATCTGGCACTTCCTGACTGACACTTGAAGAGTTAATTTAGCAAATTTGGATTTGATGCAATTTCCAGGGCACGAGGCTCTCAGTGTGGCATTTGCGATGCCAAGAGTCCTGACCAGGAGAAGAGGCATCCAATAACCCATGCAATTGATAAGAGTAACAGATGGTGGCAAAGTCCAACAATCAGTTATGGTTCGCAATACGAACAAGTAACAATTACTCTGGATCTTGGACAGGTGAGTGGTAGGTATAGCTGGAAAATATTCTATATTTCAATCACAAAGGGAGTAAGTATTGAGCTCTCTGCACAGAATCACACTCCAATTGACAATTACTTTGTTCGTTGAATTGAGAAATATAAAACCCTGGAAATTTAGTCCCTTCACGGAAGTAAGCATTGGTAGTTTCTGGGAGATGAGGGAGAATTTGAATGCGTCACTTGATGTCTTTTATTGTGTCAATCAATTTACATTGGAAGACCACAATCTCATGCCACAAATTCCAGGTGGTATACTCGTACATTAAAGGAATTTTGATGTTTATGTACATATGCCACCACAAGAAGAAATCGTGATCTGTACGCATAAACCACAAGACTGTCTCGTGGTTGAGAGATGATGGAGTTTAGGGCTAAGAGGATTTGTTTTTACGCGAAGAGTTTTAATGTTTTTCCCTATGTCGAAGGGCATTACATTTTAGTCCATACATAATGGTGTTCACGAAGATATTTTATTTTATAAATTAATTTTAAAAATGTATTTTTTTGTTCCTAAACATTAATTAACGGTTCTGTAGTTCCAATTGTCAGTGAAATAAAAGCTTAACTGACCTTAATGTGAAAGAATAAATTGGAACTGATTTTACTGTTCTCGTGAATAGAAAAATGTTACTGTTCCTGAAAAGTAACATTTATTTCTGAGAACAGTGAAATTTTGCTATGATTGATGATTTTCTGTACTTAAACGCAATTAATATTGAACAAAAAAATCACAAAATTCTCACTGGAAATTTTACTGTTCCTAAAAACAAAAAAAAAATTCTACTGTTCCTGCAAATAGTGCAATTTTACTATTCGCAAGAACAGTAAAATTTCACAGTTCCTTAAAACAGTAACTGTTTTTACCGTTTTGTGAACAGTTATATTCTGTTCCCGTGACCAGCAAATGTTAGTATATCTAAGAACAGAAAATATTTTCCTGTTTCTGTATACAGTCAGTTTTTGCTGTTCCTGAGAACAAAAAAATTTTACTGTACTACTTTTTTGGGAACAGTTAAATTTTAGTTTCTACTGATTTTGCGAACAGCAGGATTTCTCGTGATCATATTGAAATTTTACTTTTCCCGCTAATATGTAATAATTTATAATAACTTGTTCCGAAAAATATAAGGTTTGGATCTTAAATAGTGTAATAAGGGATAATAAAGGTCAAGGTAATTGTTAAAAATGATTTTGAAAAATCATAGTAATTGTGAAAATAAAATTCATTGAAAATTGTTCAAGCCGAACGGACGCAATTTTTACTTAAGATCTGCCAACTGACCGAACCAAACTCAATTTATAACCTTGCTACGTCCCTAACAGTAATGATTCGAAAATCGACTTATTGAGCGTTTCTCGATGAATTTAAGACACTGCTGTCATAAATCGTTTGGTTCGTAATTCTGGTAACTATCACTTTAACTGGCCGAATTAATACGGCGTTTCTTCCTGAAATTCTCTGAATCCGCAATAATAGATCTGAATAGTTGTTTTACTGCTTGAACTCCACGGAGAAAGCAGTATATAATCCCTCGATTTTGTCACCCCCCTCCCACCAAAATTTTCCAACTTCCACCTCCCGGAGACCACTTTTCTCAACAAATCTTGCCGTTTAAGACGATTTCTGAGAAATGTTGTCACGCTGTTTGTCCGTCTGTCCGTCTCTACGTCTGTCCGTCCGTTTGTCGCCAGCTCTAGGCCAAACGGTTAGAGATAGCGACTTGGGACCTGAGAGGGACCCCCTCCCACAAGTCAACCCAAGAATCGTTAGCACGCCCCTCATTTTGCCCCCGACATCTCCCTTACCTTACAAAACCATAATTTTTGGAATTGCTTGAAAACGTGTCGTGTGTTTTTTTTTTCATTTTTAAATTTTTAGAGATTACCCACACAGTAAAAAAATGTGTAAAATTTTAACACTATAATAGTGTGAAATCGGATAAATTAATTATTTAATTAAAATCTGTGTAAAATTTATCACTATTATAGTCATAAAAAAATTTCAACAATGTTTTGTAATTTAAAACTGTTGAAAAATTCTAAAAATTACCACTATTATAGTATGTTTATAGTTTTTCACATTATTATGACCAGTGCACAATAACTTTTGTTTGTAAACATATTTTCAAAATTTTCTATGAGTATGAGCGAGATGACTACATCTAGATCTCACTCACTCTCATTGAAATGTCAAAAACATGTTTACTAAACAAAAGTTATTGTGCGTTGGGCATTATAGTGCGAAAAAATACACAACTTTATGGTATTTTTTGCTATATGATCCAAAATAAACACTATTATAGTTTGATCATAATTTTTCACACTATTATAGTGTGAAGCCTTGTGTATTTCAAACAAAGTTGTTGAATTCTTAAACAAAAGTTGTGTAAAAATTGTTGAATTTCCATTTAAGATATATACTTCAGTCGAGATGCTATTCATTGGGCAAAAGTCATATAGAACATCAAATATTTATATGCATAATAAGTATATCGTGAAGATCCTAGCTTCAGATGTAATTATCTCGCATTGGGGAGGATCCCGAGTACAGGAAAAAAAACATTACAAATGTCTAAAAAGACAAAAAAAACTAAAATAAGTGAAATGAAATGAAAATTCAACAATTTTTGAGTTTTTCACACAAAAATTCAACAATTTTTAAATTCAACAACTTCAAATTCAAAAACTTGATATTCAAAAACTTTAAATTAAACAATTTTAAATTGAACATTTTTTTTTACAAATTGAACACTATAATAGTGGTGTGAAAGATTACACACTATAATAGTGTTAATTTTTTTTTACTGTGCAGGCGGGCATTTGACCATGTGCGAAAATATCGTTGAATCATTCCTAATAACGGTTTTTCAAGGTCAAAGGTTAAAAAAGGCTCTAGAGAGCGCATCCATCAGGCGAATAGGTCATGTTTGGGCTCGTTGGAAAGGTCTTGGAATTTCCAACAAAACTGAACCAGTTCGAATCGGTTTTGAACCGGTGCATAACCGATAACTAACTTTTATACGAAATTTATTTTTATTACTCTTTGAACTGTTTTGTGGAATCTTTTGACTAATTTTGAATCGGTTTAAATTGGGTGAGAACCGGTAAACGGTAAATAATACCGAAAGTACTTTTGAGGTATAGCAACTAAGTCACGAGTTTGAGCAATTCGTAAAGCCTGGGACGCTTTGCCACCAGGTTAGGTAGAGGAAACTAATTTCAAAGGATCAAAAGAAGAAAAATTATTGTTGTTCCCTCTTTGGAGTTCAAGCCAAAAGGAATTCAATGAGACCATGATCCAGTATAATTGTATTAATATTATGGGGTTAATTTCATTTTCATTTTATACATTGAAAAATGAATTACAGCAATGTTGATGGGTTATTGATGGATCTTTTTCTCACACGAGAGGTTTGAAAAATTGAGGGTATTTTTTCAAGAGAGTTTCAAAATATTATTTCAACTAATTGCCTTTTAATTTCCCCAGAACATATTGTTTCACTTTCTCTGTCACTCTATCTCGTTTATTTCCAACACTTGACTGGGTAATGATGGTGAATAAACTTGAGGCTGATGTATCCCACAGTAACAATTATATCTTGGGGAATATTTTCAAGATGATGTGGGGACAATTTATTGGACATTGCAACGAATAACTGACTAGTATTACTAAAGAAAGTCGGATGTTAGATATATTTCATAATTCTAATTTTTTTTAACGTAAAACTTATGGCAAATAACATAGATCACCAGCCCATTTGATTAGTTGCGGCCTCAGAGGTTATTCAATGTAAATAGTTGTTGCAGTTGCGTTCAATGTCTATATTTAATGCATTTTCCACTGAAGACACCCGTTGAGCGTTTTATAGTCGATCGGGAAAACTTTGTCCAGAAGAAAGTGCACATACCGTCTAAAAATAGTTAATGCCAAGAAGGATGAGAACAGAAACATCACAAGTGTATCCAACAAAACAAGATAAGATTGTAGAGGAAAAATAATGTGAAGGTGATTTGGAATTAAACAGCAAAATCAAATGTAATAGGGACGGATTTTGTGTATAATGTTATATGTATTTGGCGTTTGGCATTTTATAAACATATTGGAGGAATATTCTTAGAGAAGTTACAAGCCACAATTCAATGATCTTTCATTTATCATGATGCCTTTTTTATTCCTCACAGACGATCTCGTGCCTTGTTTAACAAGACTGCCGTTTAATTGATGTGCTCTTGGGTGTTTTGAAATGTGATGACACTCAAACTACACAACACCCAATCATTTATCCCTCGTATCTCTGTGTCAAAGAAGTTTTCGAAGAATTTTGTTAGGGAAATATTTTTGTTTTTCTCTTTGTTTGAGCTAAGAAATTTTTTGAAGAATTCCAGCAAGAACTACTTAAAAATATTTTAAAAATTTTATTCATGCAATTGTTTAGAAAATTTAGTTTAGAACATTTCGAAATAGAAATTAGACTTTAATTTTGAACGATAGGGTAAAGTGATACAAGTTGGACATAGTGTTACAATTTGGACAATTCGCCGGTACAAGTTGGACATGGCTTTTTTCTTGATAAATACAGTAAAAAAGGGACAGATAATCCTAACCGGCTTATGTAGGTGAGATTCTTAACGTGAGCTAACTCGGAGTGCATGCAAATTCGATTTAGAGCTGAAGTTGGGAGACGCCATTCAGTTATCTTGAATCAAATTCGTGAAATTATACAAATTTTGTATTTAAACCAAAATATCAAGGATTTGGATGAACTGACAGAAAAGTGTTATATGGGTGAAATGTAGACCAGAATGTTCTCTATAATTTTTCCATAGAACATGATCTCATCAATTACTCAGAAGCCAAGATAATCGAGGTTTTTTGTTTCTTAACTCGTCTTTTCATCCAGAGTGCCCCAAGTAGTCATTTGTTGAACTTCAACTATATCAAAGAATTGTTTTATTTTGTGGGACTTTCCATTTAAAACCCTATTTTAAGTGTCTTGGTGGAGTAGAGGCAGTCAAATTGGCATCTGAGTGATTTCAAAGCATTATTATAGGAAAAATCAATTTTTTCACACTTAAACGGCAAAATCGGAGTGATAGCGTAGTCTGACCGGAAAATGATGTATGGACGAAATGTAGAGACAAATGTCCTCTACAATTATGTCGAAGTAATCATCAAAATCGGTTCAGCGACAGTCGAGATAATTGAGGTTATGTGATATTGAAATTCGTTTTTTGACTGTGGCGCCCCTGGTGTTGGTCCCACGAAGTTCAAATGTTCTAGAAAGTTGTAGTATTTGGTGAGATCTTTCGTTTAAGCCCTCATTCATCAAAATCAGTCACATAGAACCGGAGATATGATTTTTTGAATTTCGTGAACTTTGACCCCTCATATCTCCGGTTCTATTGAAACCACAGCGCACATACGCACCATTTTGGAAACGTCCTAGACTGGACTACAACATACTAAAATTTCATTAACTTGCACAATGCCGTTTTTGAGAAAAGTGACTTTGAATTTCGATGAATTTTGACGCTACCACAGCGCCACCTGTGGTGACTTTTTGAACTTCCATCAGAAAGTGCTCATCGAGACGAAAGCAAAAAGGTAAAATTTATGTCGATATGTTAATTAGAACCGGAGATAGAGGCCGGTCAATGTTCGAACTTTGACCCCTTATAGCTCGGGTCAGGGGTTATGGATCGACTTAAGGTTTTTTTGTTTGATAGGTATAATCAACGGCTACAACATACTAAAATTTCAGCCCGATTGCATAAGGAATTTTTGAGTTATTTAACTTTTAAGATTTAAAAATTTTCTTTTTAATAATAGCACCCCTAGCGGTGGTTTTATGAACTTGCGATGTTAGAAGAGGAAGTGGAATTTCACGAGAGCTTTCCAAAAAGCACTCATTTTTTAAATTCTGACAATTAGAACCGGAGTTATGGCCATTTTAAGAAAATTTTTTTGGACCCTTATAGCTCGGGTCAGGGGGGTCGGGGGACCTTAAGTTTGGTATTGATGGAAAGCTCTAAGGCCCAGCTATAACATACTAAAATTTGAGCCCTCTCGATGACATAGGGGCGGAGCTATTGAGAAAACAAAAAAAGGGGGGTCTTCAAAATGGTGGAAGGTTTAGGGGGTGGGGGGTCAATGCACCATGTTGCAATTTTCATACGATATTTAACCTTTGCCGAAAACCGCAAGCCGATATCTTTTTTAGTTTAGGAGCTATTAAGCTCCAAAGAGCGGCCGGACGGCCGGCCGGCCGGCCGGGAACGTAACTTAGCCCCCCATATATTCGTGATCAGGAAGTGGCGAAACACATTTTGGCCAAGTTTGAGCGCGATCGGAGGACATGAAATTTTGTTAGGATTATAGTAGGTGAGATTGTTAAGAATCTCACCTAATATGTTTTTAAGCACAAGGAACCAAATTATAAAACTAAAGCATTAAAAATATACAAATAAAAATGAAGTACTAAATTTATCAAGAAAAAAAGCCCTGTCCAACTTGTGCCATTATTGTCCAATTTGTACCACTTTACCCTATATATTCGACCGTAGCACTACTTAGTGTCAGTTGCATGAACTTTTGGTGTTCTGGAAAGTTGTAGAAGTGATAATTTTTCGTATTTATATCTACAGTAGAGTCTCGATATAGTCCATATTTGGTTCCAGATTTGACACTTGGGTCGCAGTATAGTCCATGTCATTTTTTAAAATTATCAACGACTTTTTGTATTGAAATTGCTCGACGGCTTCCACTTACTTTGCGATTGTGGTAATTGTCCTCACTCTCTTAATTATGGATCACAATTATCACAACTACTCAATTAAGTTTCCCAAAAATATTAAAATAATTATGACAACATTTCATATCGCGTACTAAAAAACATAACCTAACTTAAAATCAGTGTTTTGAAATCAACGGTCGATAAATTGTGGACTATAGAGCGATGGCCTATAGCGGGACTTTACTGTATCTACACCTTTTGATCAACTTATCACAATAATTTGTTGCGGGCGGAGCCAGCCAAAAGCTCGAAAGCCAAAATCCCGAAAGCCAAACTCCTGAAAGCCAAAATCCCGAAAGCCAAAATCTCGAATGTTCAAAATCCTGAAAGGGATGAAATTTATATGGAAAATAATGTGTAAAACAATCTCCCATGACATAGAAAATTTCCCTTTGCATCCAGTAAACGCGGCTGCAATCGTGGGAGTACATTAAACGTTTAACAATTCAGGATTTTGGCTTTCGGGATTTTGACTTTCGGGATTTTGGCTTTCGGGATTTTAACCGGGACCTGCAACGGGAGTTGTGATTTGCTTAAAAGTTGTATTATCTTCGATCATTTCAAAGTTAATCTTTTAATACTCTAACCATGTCTTATATTTCCCAGTATATTTTATATATTTTTGTTATTTCCATCTTAAATTTATCGAAAGGCCTATTTAAAAACAACATTTTTAATGCGAAGTGAAAATAAGCACATTTCAAAACTTAATTTACACTGACAAAGTTTCCTCCACGTGAGAACACTGCTTTCTCCCGGAGAGTGGCGCTGGCAACTGTTCTCAATTTTTAATTCTTAAGTTTTAATGAAAAATTTGAGTAAATTTAATTAAAAAAAAAAAATAGATAAAAGAAATCGTAAAACGTTCGAGATTCGCGGAATGCTCGAAATTACTCGACAGAGTTGTTGTGAATCATTTTTTGGCAGGCATTTTGGATGCTACCGGCTTATCGATAAAATTGATTAATAAATTCATAAAAGCATTCTGGATCGAAAATTGGTTAAGAAATACACATTTTTAAATGTCTTAGCATGAGTAATAAGCACATGGAAAAATAAAAAAAAGAATATTGTTACGGCTCCGTTCAGCTGAAGAATCGAAAACGAAGGGACTAGTTCGAATTCCGCATCCTATTAGACTATTCCCTTGCTGATAAGAATATTTCTGGGAATTCGTTCTCAATTCGGACTGACTTTTGGCTGTTTTCACTGCCTTTAGTAACGCCTCTTTCGAGCCATTGGGCCTCAGGCGCTTAAGGCAGTAATGCCCCTTGTATAGGCTACTTCCGAGAGAGTCTAGAGAGACTTTTATATTAAGATCAGAAAATAAATTTCCTAATCTCGGAGTCCAGCGAATAGATGCCTCTAAAATGAATTCCTCAACAAATATTTATCCGCAAGAAATATTCCTAAGTATTTAACACTAGATCGTAAGGCTCCTTGAGAAGGAGCCATTGTCCTTATGACAGTTAGAACCAACTGGTTCCTGATGGATCGTGCTACTAAACTAAAGAAAATTCAGATAATTGGATATCGTAATCGAAATCTGCTTTATTTCCCAAAATGTTACCCTATTTATACAAAATAATATTTACCCCACTTAATTACTAAGGTCAACTCCGTGAATTTACAATGCGTTATTGTAAAATTGTACTTCATTTATTTTGCTCACGAAAAAAATCTGATCAATAAGTGAATAAACGGGTGTCATTAACACTGACCTAATTTCAATAACAATTTGACAATTTTCAATCTCTAATATCATAGAAACTACTGACTAGAATGGTACCAAATTCATATCAGATAGAGTTATAGGTATAGAAAATAGGATGGTAAAAATTTAGGATCGTCAAATGTCTTAGTTTCTTTATGCCATTAAAGTGAGGCTTGTTTCGAATATTTCGTGAAATGACACGATTTTACCAAAACTAAAATCAGTATATTAAAATATTTGTCTCTAATTGAAATGACAGGACATTCATAGTAGTAAAAGTATTTAAAAATAGTGCAATGGCCCTTAAATTCTTCATGGATAAGTCATTGACCTAAAAAATAGGGGTAACGAATCCCCTTGTGAAGTTTTGGTTAAGCGAAAATTATTCAATTTTAATGATGACTTATTCTTATTCTTTTAAGGATGTAAGGACATATACACATCGAACAGACTGAGCTTTTTTACATGGTCATTGCTTTTTTACTCCTTCATTGCTTTTTTACACGTGGAAAAAATATTCAAAAAATTGAGGCATCAAACCAATTTTTGCATCAATTCGATCTTTTTCCGTTCTCTGAGACAATATTCTGTAAAAAGAAAATGATATTTCAGTAAAATTAGCCAAATTTAAATATCTTGAACAAAAAGCAAAAAGCAATTACCCGGTCAATTGCTTATTCTTGACAATTCCATATCACATAGTCCGTTAACATTCTCTATTTGAATTCATTGTTCGAAATTTCATCGACTACCATCGAAATCAGCTGATGCCAGGAAAAATCAAAACAAAGGAAATTTTACTCATAAAACTCTTGTGAAAACTTTTGAAATACATTTAAAATGAGACTAGGCTTAGTGAAATTAAAGTTTAGTATAAAATACATGTGAATAATGCGAATTACCCAGCAAAACTTCGATCTGCAATTCTGCACTTTTGAAATTTTAACGTTTCTTGTCATTCAATCGGATACTTCGTGTGGCTTCGGGATAGTCGTGCGACTTCGTGAGCATAGCGAATTTCTTTCGTGTTTTCTAACCATTTCCTTCCCCTTCGTATTTTCTATTACGGCTGATTTAATAATATTGTATTATAACATCATAATAATATTGTAAAAAAGAGAGTATTCACGTAAAATTGTTGAATAAAAATTGAATTTTAAATAAATTGAAATACATATTTTTATGTAGTTAAAATAATGTTTAGAAACATTAGAAAGGGTAGAAGAAATGTAGAAATCATCTAAATACTCTAAAGAAATTCTGCCGATAATTTTAAAATTTTCTATAGAAATTCTGCAGAAAATTCTGCAGAATTTTCATACAACGATCGGATCCACCTTAGAACAAAATTCTGCAGAAATTCTGCTGATTTTTCGGCAGTTAATAATTCAAATCTGACGAATTTCTGCAGAATTCTGCAGAATTTGCCGGGTGGGTACATTGTTTTGAACAACTGAAAATATTTCCCGCCTTGTGCATTTTACTTACACTGGATGGCGCTGTTCTCAGTGAGTTATCTAATCGAAAAAAATGAAGGTGTCATATCACTTCTCCATTGCTTCTTTGAAAATCGATTAAAAGAGCAATGGCCCAGTCTGTTCCATGCGAAAAGGTGGTAAATTGTCCAGAGATACTATTAGAATGAATCTGCGTCATCAGTCGCTAAGTTTTATGGAACTCTCATCAAATTAGCATCGAACAGACTGGGCCATTGCTCTTTTAATCGATTTTCAAAGAAGCAATGGAGAAGTGATATGACACCTTCATTTTTTTCGATTAGATAACTCACTGAGAACAGCGCCATCCAGTGTAAGTAAAATGTCCAAGGCGGGAAATATTTTCAGTTGTTCAAAACAATGTAATTCACATTATTCACATGTATTTTATACTAAACTTTAATTTCACTAAGCCTAGACTCATTTTAAATGTATTTCAAAAGTTTTCACAAGAGTTTTATGAGTAAAATTTCCTTTGTTTTGATTTTTCCTGGCATCAGCTGATTTCGATGGTGGTCGATGAAATTTCGAACAGTGAATTCAAATAGAGAATGTGTAATATGAAAGTGTCAAGAAAAAGCAATTGACCGGGCAATTGCTTTTTGCTTTTTGTTCAAGGTATTTAAATTTGGCTAATTTTACTAAAATATCATTTTCTTTTTACAGAATATTGTCTCAGAGAAAGGAAAAAGATCAAATTGATGCAAAAATTGGTTTGATGCCTCAATTTTTTGAATATTTTTTCCACGTGTAAAAAAGCAATGAAGGAGTAAAAAAGCAATGACCATGTAAAAAAGCCCAGTCTGTTCGATGTGATAATAGATATCTTGGCGATTTAACTGTTCAAAAGTATTTTGATATGAATTGATACCCATTATTACCCCTTGAAGAGTAAAAAAGTCATAATTTGAAAAATATTTCTATGAACGTGCATGTCCAACTTGAACAAGTATTTAATAAAGATAAACCGATACAGCCAGTTTGGAAATTTCAAGACCTTTTCAAAAATCTAAATTTGGTCAAATCGATTGATATAATAAGCCTCTAAGACTGGTTGGACTTTAATCTTGAAAAATTTAAGATGGTGATCTTTTTAAGTCATAGGTATGCATGGACAAACTGTTCCCCGGACTGTTCCCAAAGTATAACCAAAAGCAAGAGAAATCCTAGGAGCCGCTTTCAAAATAAACTTGAATAAACACGGTTTTTGGTAGCAGAGATTAGTCGAGGGGGAAAGAAACAAAATATCCGGAGATAATATTTTTTGTGGGGATTCATTGAAAAGCGGAATTTGATATCTGTAACCGTTTAAGCTCTAAGTAAGTGTTTAAGTAGTTTAAAAAACACCGGATTATTCGCTTCCTATTTGAGTTCGAGCAGTAAAATATATTAAGATAAAGGACATTTAATGCCCAAATTTAATGTTCACGACCATTTAGTGTTGCAGAAACTCGCGTTGATCTGGAAGTAGTTATTGCTTTTCACAAGATCTTTTATTTGCACAGAGAATAATTAAAATCAGACAATTCACCCCTTTTAAGCATTATTCTCATGCGGGGTAAAATCTTAACTGAGCATCTCTGCATTTTGCCATGCTGGTGTTTCATTTGAGTGCAAAATTCTCGCGACAGAATGAAAGTTATTTTTAGATGCTAGACTGCAAAAAGAAAGTGAAAAGTTTCTTCTTCTTATGCTATTTTGACAGAAAATGTGATGTGATTTGTCATCATGAAACTCCTTCATGGACGCTATATAATGGATCGTGAAATTCAAGTTTAGTGCTCTTCTAAGTTTGTAGTTTGAGAGAAAAAAAAAAACATAGTTTCCGGCTGAAAAGGGTGACAATTTTTTTTTCAGAAAACCTGCACAATATTCATATCAGTCGTTTTATGAGTTGATAAATTTCACATTCTTGATACTGACAGACTCACACGAAAAGGAAGAAAGAAAAAACAGATTAATTAGTTTGAAGAGTAAGGTGGATGGTGAATTGAATAAAAAAAAAATTTATACTTTAAAGCAAAATGAGCTAAACAATGTGTATTGTTGAGTCTCCTTTTTAGGGATGCTGGCAAACTTTCATTGTGCCTCAACATAAACTTTTATTGCATTCTATCTCAACTTGGTTGATTGAGTATATACTTTTAAAGCGATTTTCTTGTGAAATATTTTCATGTCTGCACTGTTTCATTGCCAAAAAAGGATATCGTCGTGCTTCAATATACTTTTTTAAAGTGATTGACATTAGCCTCCAAGAGAATTTCATTTTATTTACACAGAAAGATCACGCAGGAGATGTTTCCCTATACACTAAAAGATGCTCTGAATAAATGCTTGAGGTCATTAATCTGCACCCACATTCTCCCACAAAATCATTGCTGCTTTTTTTCTCTTTTTGCATTTTGTGCAAATAACAATTGGTTAGTTCATTTTGAGGATAAGAAGATGAACAAGACACATGACGAGTATTGTTTTCTTACAAATTTATTCTTGTTATTCATCAATCACAGCTTCTGCAGTTTAAGCTAGAATTCAGTTGCGCTTCAAGGCTTCAACTAAAGACAGATTTTAATAAACATTATGTAAAAATCCTTAAAATTTTAAAATACCAAATACGATAATCGCTAAAATCGACTTTCTAAGCCAGTTGATTGAATCATTTAGAGAGCGCAACAATAAGAGATACCAGCTTGATGTTTGTTTTTTAGAACGCAAAAATGTTGTTTCCCTAGCCCTGAAGGCATTAGTGATTCGGAATTTAACATTTTATCTATCTTGACCGATCGGTGGAGACCATCCTTACTGTGTTATCACACTTGCATATTAAAATTTTGATATGATTCACATTAATTGTCGCTGGTGAGAGTCCAAATGTGTAATTTGTGTGTTTGAATCATTTTATATTCAAAATTTGATCTATTTGTTGATAAAAAGGTAGACTTGGCCCGCAAAATTTGATATAAATTGATTTATAGCATTAATGCGAAAAATTAATGCGATTTTCTCTTTAATTTTTTAATGTGAAAAATAATTATGCTTTAGGTAAAGTTAAACTTATTTTTGCAAGCTAAGTACACTTCTTTATCAATAAATAGAAAAACCCCAAATATTAAGTGACTCAAAGACACAAATATCATATTTGGACGCTCACAAGCGACAATTAATGTGAATCACATTAAAATTTTAATGTGCAAGTGTGATAACGCCGTTAGTAATAAAATTAAAGAAAAGCTTTCGCACAGCATCGATCGGTAAAGACCATCCTTAGAATAGAATTAAAGAAAAGCTTTCGCACAGCATCGATCGGTAAAGACCATCCTTAGAATAGAATTAAAGAAAAGCTTTCGCACAGCATGGCGGCAAAAGCCACAGCATCTACGCTAAGCATTCTCAATCACTTGCGGCATTTTATTAAGGGCACCTTCAAAGTTTAGGGTCCAAGGGATGATTCTCATTTCTCGTCCATTTATAGAAGAGATTTTCTGAAATTTTTCGATTCGTATAATTCCTGAAAAAAATGTTTTATCAGGCTGATAAATATTTCAGTGAATAGGAAGGCAGGAATTTACTTCTACTATACTAGTATACTTATAATTTTTTTCTCTATAATTCTTCTAAGGCAAACTATAACATTCTATTAATTTAATCTGTGACTAGGGTCGAATGAACACCTCTTCGACAGGAAACCCCTATTGACAATTTTGCCCCAGTCTCCCGTGCTAGTTTTTCTAAAGATTATTCTTTCGATATATTGTTTCTTTCGTTTGGGGTTCTCTTTTCCGAGATATCGAATGCGAAACAAAAATCTTAAAAGAGCAATAATTTGTTAATTCCCTGCGGAGCGCGTTTTAACAGTTTCGTGGGCTTGACTATCAGGCCTGCCAAATTCAATCCATTTAGTATGCGCCATATTAATACTAGTTCAGTTGTACTAGGTGGTGCATAAACACTAAACCTACCGACCGTTTTTGGTCGTTTTTCCTAGCCCGCTTGGTCAAATGACAGACCGCGGTAGATTGGATACTCGACAATTTTTTCTTGGAAAAGAGGAAAAATTAGAACTACACTAAAAAATATTATAATATTACATACATATTTTAGGAAATTTAAAAAGTTTGATAGCGAATTAACACTGTTTAAATATGTATTAATTTTAAAAAGTCTTTAAACTGGTTAATTTGACTGGTCTTGGTAGGTTTGGTGTTAAGAAGGGATAAGAATGAAAGAAAAACGGAGCTGGCAAGAATATAATTGACAATATCCTTTGTTGTGATCTTTTTTAGATAAACCCTACTCAGTAGTTAGGGAATCTAAAAACCGAGACTTGCTAATCGTAGAAATAATTAACATAAGTCTTAGCTTCAGGAACAAGGTCATAATCATAACAATCAACGAGAGCAGACTGTTTTCTTGAATTTTGTAGGTCTTACTCGTATTACTCGATTATTTTTTTCTAAATTAAACTCTTCAGGTTACAAGCAAAAGCAAAACATATCATCGTTAAATTATTCTATTGAAATATAAAGTCGTAGTCACGTGTATTAGTCCCGTTAAATGGGTCGAATTAACACATGTTCGGCAGGGGACACCTATTGACAATTTCGTCAAAATATTGAAATTTATTTAATGTATCTCATAAAATGCAAGTAACATCATGCTTTTTTATTAAACTATCTTTTCGTATAAAGGATATAAATTCAAATTTCATATCCCAAATGGTATAAAATAGGGTGCGAAGAGATCATGATACGATATCTTAATATGCTAATGGGTATTCCATCGAATATCTGACACTTAAAAAACATTTCTAAACGATTAAAAGGTACCCAACGAACTAATATGTTCGTTTTAAATTTTTAAAAATTACACTTTTAGATCAATTTGAGATGCAAATAAAAATCATGAGAAATTTTACAAATTTTCAGTTTATATGCAAACTGCGTGCTAGTGCTGCTTGTGATGCTAAAAGACTATCTAAAAAACATGTGCGTTTCACCTAGATGATTTCATATGAAATCGTCAAAACCATCAGAACCCTTAATACGAAAATTTTATTTCCAGAAACTGTTTAAAATGCCAAAGTGTATTTTTTTTTAATAAATTTTAGTGTGTTTTTGCTACATATTTAAACCATTCTAGCAATTTATTAAATTCCTCATACGGATTTACCTTGTAAGAGTTGTAAGCACTCAAAATTCGAAACGTAATTCCGATTGTTTCTTGAACTAGCCCAGTAGCTAAGGTTTTTTATTGGAGCGCTTTGAAGAGCCCTATAATTTATTAAAAAATTTCTTTAAGGTTACTATTTTTACTTATTTTGTTAAGTGTTTGTCTTTTCGATTCAGGGGGACACTGCTTATTCGGTATAGTCAAAATGAATAAAACCATCACGACGTTTATCTTTATCCCCAAAATAAAGTTCAAATCTGAATTAGAGCAAAGTCAAAGGCGGGATTGGCATCTTATGTCCCAAATAGACTCAGGCTGATCCTCCAGAATATTTGGCTTGTAAAAATTTGTAGTAAAGATTTATCCCAAACTGTCATACACTGAGGGCTTACGATCATCGATTAGAGATCCTTTGCATAGATTTCCTTTACCTAATCCTTTACTACCAAATTTTATACGCTAAATATTCTCGAGGATCAGCCTGAGTCTATTTGGGCCTTTATATGTTTGCTCTACAACTGTCTTCAACTGATGATGGATGAGAGCGTTTGAAAAATTAAAAATCGTAAAATCGTTGTGTGATAGACAATTATTGCTCTTCTTGATACTTTAATGCCCTGAAGAAGATCCCATCCAGGATCGAAACGTTGGCAAAATGAAGTAAGACTAAAGCTAAAATAAGACTAAATTCAGATCTTTTTTTCATAGCTATTGCAAAGAAGGGAAATGCAATAGAGAAAGGGTGAGTCATTCATAAGTTTCACTGACAAGGAATTGTGTTTTTTTGGGATCTCGTGGTAAGGTTTTAAAATATTCATGGATTTTATAACAGCATTCTTGGTTTACGTTTTGCAAACATTTCCTAGAATTTCTTGGATATCACAAAACTCTTCTTGGATTATTTAGATTTCGCAAATACTTTAAGATTCTTTTTAGGTTTCGGAAGACTTTTTAATAAAGCTTTCGGCCTCGGGTTATTATTGTTTTTTTTTAATTCTCTGAATTTTGTAGTTTCGTAAAAAAAAACTTAATTCATTAGGTTACAAGAAGGTTCTTGAAGTTTTATTTTAGAGTTTAGTAAGACTTGTTTTGAGTATCTCAATAGTGTTTGTAGCCTTTTCGGGTTTTGTTGATCTTTTGTTATACAAATTTTAAAGTGAAAGTTTGGCCCGGTTATAGAAGGTTTCGAAATCCTATAACAAGCAACTTTAGTGAATTTTCGAAGTACAGAATGAATTTTCTAAGTCGAAAACTTCTCAAAAATCTTTTCGGAAAGGAAATTAGAAAATATAAGCCATATGACTAGACATTAGGTCTGAAGTCTTATTAGTCTGTTTGAGTTTTTGGGTCTTTCCAAAATTTTCTTAAATTGCTCGGGTTTCACGAAACATGTAGTTGTTCATTGTTTAGAGGTTCCCTCCCCATAATGAACAACCTCTTGATTAAGAATCACTACTACCATAACTTTGTCTGTACCTATTACTGATCTTTTTATAAAATACTCCAAAAAGCCTCATAGTGATCATAAAATTTCTCTAAACAATTATTGATTGATTGATATACTTGAATTAATTTTTGCCCCAGAGCCCATCGAAGCGATATCCGAGTGATGAAAGGCTATAGAAATTATATCGTAAATGGTCATCTCGACCACACACAAATCCATGGTCGTGATCAAAGAATTTGAAGAAGACAGGAACACTTTTAAACATCAGCTTAAAATTTCGTACTGTTAATTTTTTCTTTTAGTTCTCTTCCTTCTTTTTTTTTTATTTCAAAAATCTGCACAAAAATTCCGAGATGATGTTATGAGTTATTAAGCATTGATGCCTGTCTTAGTTTCGCAAAATGCGTTTCAGAACTCCTTATACGACCGACATAAAATGAGGGTGGATGAAATATATTTTTGATTACACTGGGACTTTGCAGACATGGTTGGTGGAAAAAAAAAGTGCGAGAAGTTGCTTTTCCAATATGGGCTGCTCCTAATAAGGAAGCCAAAATGCCGAAAGAGGAATTCCCTTCGAAAATTTCACCAGCATTTCTTTTGGATGATCACGAAACACTTTCAAATTTAAAATGTATGATCAACACAAATAAGGAATTGTTGATTTTTGGTAGCGCATTTGTTAAATTTTCCTCAGTTAAAATCAAGTATTGATAGCGGAATTTGTTCAATGCGAAACTATTATTCTGATTTCTGCTATTTTTCCACTTAATGAGACAATTAATCACGCGGTAATAAAAGGTAAGGGACTTTAGAAAATCCGTCCATTTCATTTTGTTCCAATGTCAATTGCAATTATATTTACAAGTCAAACTGTCTGCTAACAAATATTTTGATGGCACGAATGGCACTCAACTTGTGATCGTATTGTATGTAGAGTGAAAAAGAAACGGAGGAATAAGCAAAAGAAGATGCATTGTTTGTCTTTGCTTCTTGTGATTTCCTTCACCTTGTTGTTCAATCTCTCATCGTTGACTATGTGAACAAAATGTTTTGTCTCTTCTTTTATCATGGTGCCATAACGCCGACTCTAGTGGGAAAAATCTGTGAATATGCTTCTTCACAAACACTATAAGAATATCGAAGAAAAACAATTATAAATGATTGATCCGATTGATCTCAACTTTATCTTAAGGGACATAATAAAATGTTGATTACCTCAAAGTGAGAATATTTTGGTGATCATTGATTAATTAGCGGGAAACGGTATAGTTTCTTAACAGTAGGGTAGATGTTGAAAAGACGGACAGTGCATAAAGTTGATCAAGCCAGTTTTTGAATTCGGCAATTTCCTTAAAACTTTATAAAAATTTATTGCATAATTCTCAAAGTATTCTATGATTCTATAAGTACTAGGAGAATTGCATGTAATTTGGAACAAGGTGCATATAAGGTTTTTTGGAAATTTGACGATCAGTTTATCGTCTATTTTTTTTTAGAATTGTTCTTAATACGTTGAAAAATAAATAAATATGTATGTAGAGCACCAATATCTACAAAAAAAATGACCCTACTTCCGTTTCTGGCGAAAGGTTGGATCAGCAGCTCCCATACATTTCTGCCCATTGTCCTTTTTAGAGATTAATTTAACTGTAATTTTGGACACCTTGCTTGTAATTTTGGACAGATAATCCCCCTCATTAGGATGTCCATTGTTCTTTATTTCAAGAATATAACTTACCAAGTCCTCGTCTGTGAGAAGGAACCAATATCAGTAGGATATTCTAAAGAGCCCCCAAAGTGGTCAAAATTACAAGCTATCCAAAATTACAAGCAATTCCCCTATTATAACTGAAAGTTATCAAAATCGGAATTTTCAAAACAAGTTTTCCGACGTTTCACGCTGATTTAGGTTTCCAAAGTTTACCTTATGTAATTTTTAAACATTTTAAAGACCAAATAAACTCAGGAAGATCTTCGAGAATATTTAGCCTGTAAAATTTCGCAGTATAGGAAATTTATGGTATGGACATGGACACTTGTAAGGACTTCTGGTCGATGATCCTAAGCATCCAAAGCCTTTATTGTGTGACAATTTGGGATGAATCTTTACTGCTAAATTTTACAGGCTCAGTAATCTTGAAGAATAGCTTGAAGCGCTTGGAGTTATTTTGACACTTACGATTGTTTTATTACTTATTTTGTTATATGCTTTAGCTAAGTTTTTAGCAGTCCAACCCTTGATAAGCAATAAGTCCGAGTGGAATATTCAGTTCTTTTTAAAAGTTAGACTACATTTTCCATTTTTTGAGCACACCAATGAAAAAAATATAATAAATTTCTTTTCGTCTCTGAATGAATTGTTGAAATAATTAGAGCCCCAATTTATTACGAGTAATAAGAGAATCGTTGGAGGGACCGTCACTAAAGGTGGGGTTGTCACTCCAAAATAAAATATTTTCTTGCAAATTTCTATTACCCTGATGCATATTGTGCGTAAAACAATTTATTATGGTAATGAACAGCGAATCATTTTCAAAAAGAGGTGTCGAAATAGAGGGTTCTATAAAAATTGTTTCCAAGCATTCGAATAAGTGAAACAAACGGACATTGAGAATTCATCGAATGTGATGAAAAATTATATAGAAATTCTTCAGCAAATTTTATTTTAGGAAATATAATAACTTGCAGCAGAAAGTTATGTCTTAAGGCTAAAATTTAAAACTTTTCTAAATGATAAGAAAATTAAAAATTTTATTAACATTATCAAGTTAGGAATCTTTGTCTAATAAATTGCCTTTAAATGTTTGAATGATTTTATTTCGCAATTCTCTTCGATAACCTAAACTAAATTGATTCTTACTTCTGGATTTTGTTGAATAAGTAAGCACATTGACGAATGATCTCAAATTCTTATTACCTTGTAATAAACTGCTCTCTCTTGGAGTTCTCTCTTGGAGCAGTTAATAGGGGAGACTGTGGCAAAGAGTCACAAAACGGATATTTTATTTTTTACAAACTACCCGTATGCCCCAGAAATTTTTAATTAGCGCAGTTTTATAGGAAATTTATTTCTCTACAACTTTGTGAAAGTAATTTTCCTCTATTTTGTAAGGTAATACATTTATCGAGCAGTTTTCTAAAAGGTAATTTTGTGACCCTTTGCAAAAATGCTGGAGCAAATAGTATCAGGCATGGGATATTATCACATTTTGATTCGCTTTGTTACGGGATTCCGTAAATTTAAAAAAAATATCTAGATAACATATTTTCATAGGAAATTTATTCATCTACGCCTTTGTAAAACACCGTTTTCACTATCTGAACGATAAAACGCTTTTCAAGCTATTTTAGAAAAAAAAAAACATACAAAAGACTGCAAATCGTTTGACCAATGCAAACAAGACGACGACACATGGCATTGACGTTTTTTTTTGCCGTGAGACATCATAAATTGTTTTGGTTTTTCTTACTTTTTGCTCCATACTTTTTGTTACTTTTTACCCCAAGTGGTCGTTCTTAATAAAAAGATTTTTTGAGAGAAGAATCTTTGTAAAATTTTAAAATAGATAGCGATTTCGTATTCAAAGAATCCAAATCATTTAGGAAATAATCATCAGTGCATAAATTTTGAGTAATAAGTAAGTAATAATTGATATATTCTTCAAGGAAAATATTTCAAAAATAGGGCTAAAAATTTTGTTATTTTTTATTTTCTATATTTCTTGTTCGAATTCTAAGAAACATACAATATGGAAGAAGGTCTATGAAAGCTATCTATGAAAAAAAATTTAAGCCGCTATTTCATTTATCTTGGCAGATAATGAATTTTGAATTTTTCGATTTGTGACTTTTTGCCCCAGTCTTCCCTAATGGCGCTGGCACACCTTTTCAATTGGATGAATTTCAATCGATTGAAATTTTACCTCTTACTCTTTCAAAGCGAAATAAAATATAGTATGTGTCTCTTTCTGTCAAATGAAAATTGAAATTGAAATTGAAATTTCAATTTTAAATTTCATGTGACAGAAAGAGACACCCATATTTGGTTTCAGTTTGAGAGAATAAGAGATAAAATTTCAATCGGTTGAAATTCACTCACTTGAAAAGGTGTGCCAGCGCCATAATGTTTGATTTTTTTAATATTCTTTAAAAGCATTAATTTTGTTTCCAAAAGCACAATGCTTTACTAACAACTTTCAATTTTTTTTTAATAATAGCGATGTTAATTTTGTTGTGATAAAAAGTAGAATTTCTCATATTTTCTTGAAATTTTGAATCCTTTTATATGAACCTATAAAAGGTGCTAAAGTAGCAATATAGATTGTCTTAGTCCAAATAGAAGGTTTTTGACCATCAAATACATAATTTAATTTTTTTTTATCTTGAAAATGATACACTGAACTCTAAGTAAAATTTATTAATCTTTACCTTAAGTCTTTAAATAGGCCTTTAAGTCTGATAAATATTCTGTAATTTTAAAATATTGCTGTATTTATTTTATTCCGTGAAATTTTCAGAAAAAAATATTGATTTTATTGAAGTGTCATCCCAATTAGCAAAACCGACTCCTTGTAGCGGAGAATTAAGTAAGTTTGACGTAATGATTTAGTAATAAATGGAACCCCTAAAAGTCATGTCTGAATTTGGGGAATCGTCAAGAAGAAATATTACGTTAGGTTTCCGCATAACAATTTCTTATAGTCAAATATCATATTTCTTCAATACCTTCAGGTAAAACGCTTCACAATAACTAAACAGAAATGGAAATATTCTTTAAAAATTTTCTTTAATTTGAATTAAATTTAATTTTTTTTAAGTTGAAAATTTTCTTTATCTTATAATTTAAGGATAAATTACAGTATAAGTTAATTGGCACAATAAATTGAATTATTTAGTATAATTGAGAAACATTTGCGTAAGTCAGTAGTCATTTAATTAATCTTCGTACAGTATTTATAGTGCTGATAAAAATAAGACAAGACCGCCGTTCCCTAAATTTAGTATCCGTGTTTATTTACCTTATTCAGCCCATTAGTAAGCACTCCACCCACCCATAAATGGCCAATAATTGCAATTTGTGTAGCAAGAATGGAATGTTATTGTTTCCAGCAAACCAACATGGAGCACATTCTCAAATCGTGCGTTTTTCTTGGAGCATCATCCCAAAATAGCCAATACAGGAATTCTCCAGTGTTAACTTCCTTAAAGGGCAATCTTGAGGAATTTTTTTTCAGTACCACAGCTTGAACATTTTAACAAAGGGCAATGCGCATAATTATGTCTTAAAGACACCTTCTTAGTTTTTCCCATACATAGTTCAAGCGGTTTTTTTTAATGGTACAATAAATTATTCTCAAACCATCAGCAGAATCATAATTTTCACACTAATAAAATTATATACTCGATGAGAACAGTTTCAGTCAATTTGTGATATCAATATTTCTCGCTTATGGGATAGATTTAGCCAGTAAATCACCATCTTTGACGATTCTTACCATTACAATCGATCATTTTGAGTTATTCTGCTTTTTTTTTTGCTCTCATCCTTGTACTTAGTGAGTATTGGATGTCTTCAAGAGTAGCTCTTGTCTTTCTGAAAGATCCCCATAAAAGGGAGAATGATTTCTTCAGAATGCTGGGTTGAATCTTCAGTACAGAGTGCCAATCCTTGATGGGAAAAACCATGGCTCGGAATGCCTTTTCGCTTTCTATCCCAGGTCCAACAAACTCTGAGTCAGACAGTACTGGTTTTCATGACCATTTTGTTAATTCAGAGACCGATCGGCATAAATAAAAGCACAAATCGCAATTTCATGTAGAGCATACACATATGCTATTGTTTGCCACTGTCTTCAATATTCATGCTTCTCAATTGGACTTAAAATAGAGGGAAAATGCTCGATATGCGTTGAAAATTGAAAGAAAATGAACAAATTTCTCTCAATTTACTTTATAATGAATGTTCTTTCTTACGAATATCATGAATCAGGAACTATTCTACTTGACAAGTGCAAAGGATTATTATTATTGCTGGGATAACATCCATTAGATTGCTAAGTCTCACCGGGTTTCATGAGACTTCTCTGTCTTGAACGGTACCATTTTTAGCTCACCAGAATTGCTTTTTCTAACTTATCTCCATCAACCAATAAAATATCCATGTTTAGTGGAATATAAACAAAACAAATGGTACATGCTAAATTATATTCTTTTCTTCATCAACTTATAATCACATATTTCGATTGAACCTTTGGTTGCATAATATCTATAAACTATAATATTGATATCTTTGAAAAGAAATTCAACAATTAAAATATTTCATATTCCTAACGATTTTTGCCGATTGTAAATTTGTATTATTTTATTGTACTGCAAGCTGTGATAGTCAGCAGGTTGCATAATTTTATGAAACGGTATACCCAAGCATTAAATTTTAATCAAAATATCAATATCAAATTTTATCGCTACATTTTATGGTAGGAGAATTCGTCTTACACTGATTTTTGAATTACAAGTGACACGGCATGAGGTCATAAAGACGTCGTTTGTACGTCTTTAATGTTACGTCACAAGAAATACTATATTTTGACCTAGACAACAATTAAACTGAAAATAGAGTAGTATCTCGTCGTCGCGTCGTTTGGATCAACAACTGTGCTAACTGCATTTGCTTTGTGTCTGCTTCCGTAGCAAATGACACATCGTTGTATGACGTTTGCAACACTGAGTGAGAGAAATCCGAAAAAGTTAAAATAACATTCCAGAAATGTTAATTTTACCCTGTATTATTTATCCGAAATCGGTGTAAATATTATGCATTTTAGGTGTATTATGGGTTAAAGTTAACCTTTTTCATGTTAATCTTACACGTAAAAAGGTGTAAAATTAACATTAAAAACTGTTGATATATTTTTGCACCTAAAATGCGTTAAAATTACGAGGAAAAAAAGTTAATCGCACCCTCTTTTTTTCTCAGTGAACGAATGCAACAAAGCAAATACGGTTATGACACTTACTGATACAACTGACGATATACAATCAATTTGTTTTCAATTTTTCACCGGCCTAGAGCTTGAACGGTAAGAGATATCAGCTTCCGGTCTTTGGTGATCCCCAATAAAAAAAATTATCTTCCGACGTTTTTTTCGTTTACCCCGGACTCCACTCCATCAATTCCAAAACCATGTTTTTTCGTTTTATTTCGAAAGCGGCTCCTACAATTTCTTATATTTTTGGATATGTTTTGGAGGTGGTACAAGTGAACATTTCATCTAAATATGTCTATGGGGTCCCAGTCAAAATCCCGAAAGCCAAAATCCCGAAAGCCAAAGTCTCGAGCGCCAAAATCCCGAAAGCAAAAATTCCGAATTCTTAAAAGTATCATAGCTACTCCCATGATTGTACCCGCGCCTTCTGGAGGCAAAGGGAAATCTTCTGTGTCTTGGGAAATTATTATATACATTTTCCTCCATATAATTTCATCCCTTCCAGGATTTTGAAAATTCAGGATTTTGTCTTTCGGGATTTTGGCTTTCGTGATTTTTTCCTTTTCGGGATTTTGGCGTTCGGGATTTTAGCTTTCGAGATTTTGCCTGCCACCGTGTCTATGACTTAAAGAAATTGCCATCTTTAATTTTTGGAGCCACTCTGGAAGGTCTATTTTTCAACCGATTTGGTAAAATTTGTGTTTTTGGAAAGGTTTTGAAATCTGTTACGAGTCAGTTTAATATCTGTAAATTTCTTATCTTCCTCGTATTTACATTTTTGTTTGTCTGTATGCTTTTGTAATTCATTTCAGAATATTCTCAATCTTAGATTTTGAAAATCTTTTATGATTTGAGACGATCAGAGCAGAAGTGGTCTCCTTTATACACATTTCCCTATTAAAACAGTACACGTCTGCTCTGAGCGTCTCATTTATGGATCAATTTAATCGCTAGTAAAGTAGTAAGCACCAAATAGCTATGTGAAAAATTTATTAATTTTCTTTGTCAATTCCTTTTCAATTGATTTTGAATAAGTTACAAATTTTGAAAATAATTGCCTTCGCGTATGCAATTATTATATGTGACTGATTGGGAATTCAAATTGTGGTTTTGGCAGTGCATAAACCCGGGATCTTCTTATGGCACAAATAGCCCCAGGCTGATCCTCGAGAATATTTAGCCTGTAAGATTTGACAGTAAAGATTTATCCCAAACTGTCATACACTGAGGGCTTACGAACATCGATTACAAGCCCTTTTCATAAATTTATTTTACCTAATCCTTTATCACCGAATTTTACAGGCTAAATATTCTCGAGGATCAGCCTGAGTCTATTTAGACCCTTACTTTCAGTTATGACTTATTAGGCGACTATAATATGACTAAGTTATTACATTAAACTTTTTGTTACGGTGCTCAGGGAGATCAGGCATTTAGGGATATTCATGTCTTTTGGATCTCTATCATTAGCTTTTGCTACTTGGGATTTGTAAAATTTCTAAATTCAGTGAGATTGCTGATATTCAGCTTTTTTACGTAATAATATGCAAGTCTATGACAGTAATGTAACTATTTTTTTCGTAAGCTACTGATTATTATCTTGGCCTTTATAGTTAATATATATTTACGTTCTCTTTTTTTATTTTCTTTTTAAATAAACATCAGCAAATATTGAATTAGTAATGATTTCAGCAAATTGAGCTGTATTTTGCTAAAAATAGACAATGAAAATGAAATTTGGTCATTGATCAAAATTACTTTTTTTATAGCTCCGGGTACCTTTTAGATCAGGAAAATTTCCAGAAGTCAATATTGAGGGCTCTGTCTTTCTCAAAACATTTTGCATATGTCTATCTCATTCTCTCGAACTCTTCTTATTTCTTTGAATGTCATAACAAATTCAATTTAGTTCAACCTAATTTTAAGTGCAAGAGAATAAGATAGACATATCGTCGGCTCCAAAGAAGACTATTGTAAGTCTAAAATGTAAACTTTACAGGAGAGAGCTTTAAAGTTTTTACAGCTAAAATTTATTTTTATTAATTTCACTGCAATTAATACAGTTTCAGTTTTTCAAACTATTGCATCATACTTACGCATTGAATATCTTCTGGTTAACGCTACTTTTAAGTTATTTACAGTAAAATTGTGGGCAAAAAACTCGATAATTGAGCACGCTGACTTCCAGTTTTTTTTTTTTTTTTTTTTGTAACTTTTCCAGAAATATCTTAATCAACATAAAATTTTGTAGGGATGTAGATCTAAGATTTTTGCATCCAGTGATACCATACAGCGATATTCAAAAAGTTTGAAAAAGAAAGGAATGTTCATTTTGAAGCCATTACATATCCTTTTTAATTATTTACTGATCAGTTTGAGTTTTTACTGAGCAATAATTTGATAATTTACTTAGCAAAAATGTTTATTTCTGTAAATAACTGGTTGAATTACAAATTGTATTCAGTTGCTTATGGCTTCGGCACATCTTTTAGATCAGGAAAATTTCATGAAGTCGAAATTCAAATCCTTTTCTTTCTCAAACCTATTGTATAGGTTATCTCACTCTTTTACATTCGAATACATTTAATGTACTCGATTTTTTTTTTATATTATGTTCTTTTTATTCTTTCCTTATATGTTTCCCTTCCAATTAATTTTCCTACCGCCTTTCCCAATTCTATCCTTCTAAAACAGCCGAAGCTAATACGTACTCTTCTTAGGAGTCCTTGCTGCGACTCACCTTTTCTCATCTGCAAAGCATTTAACTGATTATTATTTCTACTGTATGATATATGATTACTGTTTTTTCTTAAATTCATTAAATTGTTGTACAAATTATGTAAGGGCCTTGACAGACATGAGGATTAGCCAAGAGACGGCTTAGCGTAATTGTATTAGAAATAATGGTTAAAGTGCATTTACATCATTTTACACTAAGTCGTCTCTCGGCTTAAGTCGTAAGTGTGTCTAGGACATAACGGTCTATACGACTAATGATTCGGGATTTTCTGCCGTCTTGCCCGATGAAGGCGGTTGTGAAGTCGGCGGCAGCCGCAGATGATAAAAGAGAAATAAAATTAATATAATATTATTATTGTTCTTTTAAACATCATAACAAATTAAATTTAGCTCAATCGAATTTGGAGTGTGAAAGAATGTGATATGTAAAACGTTATTATTCGTGTTTGGTAGGGTAAGTGTGCTAAATTTCGGCATAGTTTCATGCAAGCGTCAAAGTCTCAAGTTTGAAATGTAATATTTTAAATACAAATTGATTTTTTTTATTCTTTCTTTTGTAAGAGTGTTGCTTGGAACCTTGTGAAGAGTTTACCGTCTTTATTTACTCTAAAATCATTCTTAATACATTTTAAAATGAATAAATATAGACATAGCTTTGGTGCCCTATTTCGGCCAACTTCATTCTCATAGTTCCTTGCCCTTCGGGTATTCTTCTATTATCTTTTTCACGTCATCTCGTTTGTCGAAGCTACATTTTTTGTTATTCTTTTGCATTGTATAATCTCTAGAGTATGTAAAATCTAAAAGTTCATGGAAATTCGTGGAACAAAAAAGGTGGCCGAAATTGCAAGCTGGCCGGAATTAGGCACACTTACCCTAATTTTTTCTAAAATCGTAAGCCAATTGAAAATGTTTTATCAGTACAATTTTAAATAACATTAAAAAAATATAGCATCATTTCCTCAATATCCTCAATACTTGAATTTATCTGCAAGATTTTGGGTGATTATAAATTCTCACCACACCCGATCATGCCTTTTCTGAGCTCATAAATCATAATGAGCAGTACGTAAAAGTTTTTGTAAATTTCCAAACACTTCTTTAAGTATTAATTAAAATTCAGCAAATGATCGTGTAGAATGAATTGTTTTCGATTTTTTATCAATAATATTTTTAAGAGTTATCTGCACCTTTTTTCAGTAAGTAATTAATATATAAAATTCCAGGTGTATCAAGTGCTGTATTTGATGATTAGAGCTGGGATTTCACCTAGGCCAGCTGCCTGGGTTTGGGAGAGATCTCTGGATGGGGTGAACTATGCTGCATGGCAGTATTTTGCATCATCTGTCCATGAGTGTGAACGCCAATTTGGGATGCTTGGTCATACTGGGAAATATATTTTTCGCGAGGATACAGAAGTCATTTGTTCCACTCAATTTGGAAAAGTACTTCCGCTGGAAAATGGAGAAATTCATGTTTCCCTGATTAATGGCCGTCCAGGTGCTAATTCATCATCAGCTGAACTTTTAGAGTTCTCTTTGGCACGATATGTACGACTGAGATTTATTAAGATGCACTCAATGATGACCAATAGGGCGGTGGAGTGGTTACTGGATGACAAGGCCATGGCCAAGAGGAGCTTTTATTCTGTGAAGTCAATTAGGATTGGTGGACGATGTGTTTGCTCTGGGCATGCCAAGGATTGTCACAATGCCAATTCAAAGGATGTAAGTATTTTAAAATGTTTGTGTACTTGTTGGATTTATTTATTGGAATTTTTATTTTATCCTTGGCTGTCCAAATTAGCTGGCCCAGTGTGAATGCCAGCATAACACCTGTGGAGCGAATTGTGATCGCTGCTGTCCACTTTACAATCAGCATCCCTATCGTCCGGGAAATGCTACCCATGCCAATGAGTGCGAAATGTGCCAATGTCATGGCCATGCAACTTCCTGCAAGTACAGTCCGGAAGTGCATCAGAAGGGATTGAGTGTCAATATGCTCGGAGAAGTGTCTGGAGGCGGTGAGTGCGTAAATTGCCAAAAATTCACTACAGGCGTTAACTGCGAGAAATGCTTAATGGGGTACTATAGACCCCACAATACTCCACCGGATGCCAAAATTCCCTGCCTTCCGTGTGAATGCAATCCACAGGGAGCATTTGTCGGATGTAATTCCATTGGGGGAGAATGTGCGTGCCGAGAGGGCTTTTCTGGACCGAAGTGTGATCACTGCGCAAAAGGATATCAAGGAGAGAATTGCACAAAATGCGAATGTGACGTGAGAGGAACAATGCCAGGAGGTGAATGTGAGGCTCACTGTCAATGCAAGCTGCATGTGGAGGGCAAAAATTGTGATACTTGCTCCTCAGGATTTTTCTCGCTGAGCTCCACAAATCCTGAAGGATGCATCAAGTGTTTCTGTTCAGGTGTTGGAATTTCCTGTCGAAGTAACGAGATTGAACTTTCGAGGATCTCTTCAGCAGAGAACTGGCGAATGACTGATCTTTCTCAGTCAATTGTGGCATATCCATCGAGGGACAATGCCACAGGCAATTTATTCTTTGGCCTGTATGAAATGCCCGAAGTGGAGAGTGTCTATTGGGTGGCTCCAGAAGTCTATTGTGGTAATCTCCTGACCAGTTATGGATCGAGATTCCTTGTTGATATTTCATGGGTGATAATTCGTGGGGATACCAGTGGAAAGGCAACATCCGGTCCTAATGTTATCCTCGTGGGAAACAATGGGATGAAAATCGCCTTTGGAGATGATGTCTTTAGAAATTCCAATACAACTCTGGAAACCTTCCTTACGGAAGACGGATGGTATCACATTCCAACCAGCGTGAAGGACATTGTGACCCGGCAACGAAGGACAGAATATCGCGGAGATCCAGTCACGAGAGTACAATTCATGTCAGTCCTCAGTGATGTTCAGAATATACTCATTCGTGGCACTTTTCACACCGATCAAGTGGAAAGTGTCCTCGAGGCTGTAACTCTATTCAGTGGAGAAACAATCCTCAGTGATGAGAGCCTCGTGGAGAAATGTGAATGTCCTCCCGGCTATGAAGGATTCTCATGCGAATCTTGCGCATTTGGATATGTGCGTATTGTTGAAAAGTCATCAGCTCATGAAAAACTCGGCAAATGCATTCCGTGTGATTGCAATGGACATGCAGAAACGTGTGATTTTGATACCGGAAGATGCTCAGAATGCCTCCACAATACATTTGGGGAGCGATGCGAACGATGTGCTCTGGGTTACTATGGCAGTGCACTGGAGGGAAATGTTGATGATTGCAAGAGATGCGCATGCCCCCTCGAGGAGAGTAGTAATAACTTTTCGCCAAGCTGCCAAGTGAAAACTCATGACATCAACCCGGTGCATAACTTTGTTTCCATGGACGGCGTTTTTACGCAAGTTAATTTTTCCGCCGATGATTACATTTGTACTCAATGTCCACCCGGGTATTCCGGAGACAAATGCGAAAGGTTAGGCTTAATTCTGATTCTTTTATGAATTTGATAAAATTTTGTTACCTTTTTTTAACAGGTGTGATAATGGATATTATGGAGAACCTACAGAAATTGGCGGGGAGTGCTTACCTTGCCCTTGCTCAGGAGGTCCATGCCATCCAATTACTGGAAGATGCATTATTTGTTTGTGAGTATAATTTGACCTTTAGTTGCGTAATTGTTAATTGTGATTCTTCTTATTAAATTAACAAAATCTCTATTTACTTCCCGTGATGATAAGATTACTCGAAAAATAGTAATTCCCTAATTCAATGATCAATATTTATTATTTTTTAATCTTAATCTATACCCTTAAGTGTTTCGGAACCTTCGGAACCGTAGCAAATGAAGCAAGCAAATTTTACGATTTTTTTTAAATATCTTAACTCAGGAAGTAATCAATGTTCAATAAAGAGAGATGGCAAAGCGTCCCAGCTTTGCGAAATGCTCGAACTCATGAGATAGAGCTCACCGTGAATTAGTTTTTTTGCATTATCTTTTGGTATTACTGATCTACTAGAGATCAAATTGATTCATAAATCACAAAAGCATTAGAAAATCAAAAAAATCGGTACTTAATCGACTAATTACCGATGGAGAACGATGCAGCCGGTTTCGAAATTTCAATATCTTTCCAAAAAATCCAAATATGACCAAATCGCTTAAAAAATGAGCCTTCCAAAGTGCTTGACTTTGACCTTCAATAATTCAAAATGGCGAATTTTCCGGTTATAGGTATGTTTGGGTGAAATGGGTGAAATATTCGCCTGGACTAGCTCTAAAACATATCCAAAAATCATTGGAAAATCTTGGGTCAATTTTGTGAAAAATCGAAAAACATGTTTTTAGGGGATTGGAGGGGAATAGGGGAAAAAGGGGAAAAACGTCTAGAGATATTGTTTTTTTTATTGGGGGTCATCGAAGACTGGAAGTCGATATCTCTTACTGTTTAAGCTCCAGAACAGTGAAAAGTTGAAAAAAAGACGATTATATAACTGCTCTCTCTTTGAGTGAAAGCAGTAAAAAAATTGGAGAAATATTTAATAATTGGCTAAAAGTCGTATGGTGCTAAAGGTGCTAAACGTGCTGGAAAATCGAACACTCCAAAAGTTGAATTATGAAAAACGGTTTTAGCTTAAATGTGATTAATTTCTTGAATGCCCGTGCTTCAAAATTTTACTCTATGAAAATATTTTTGATGATAATTTTATTGTATTAATGGTATAGGTAAAGCAAAATTTAGATAGACTCATTAGAAAACTACGTTAGTCACGCTCAACAGCCAACAGCAGCATAACCTTCAAGATCAGATCTTTCGATGATTTCCAAAATACAGAAATTCTCAAAGTTTCTGAATTCAGGAGTTTAAAAGCATTTTTTATTTCCAAGAATTTTAGAATTTCTGGATTAATCTCAAACCCAAAAAACAAGCGGGTTCCGGGATTTTTGGACTTTTAGGATTTTCAGTATCTAGGAATTTTCGTATTCCATAAGTGATTGGTTCCGTGGTTTTTGAAATTCCTCTGGCAATTTGGTAAAGAAGATTGTGAATGGTGCTTGAAGTCTGTAAGTTCTTAACAATCTCACCTACTAAAATTTTATGTCCTTCGATGCAGCCCAAACATTGCTAAAATATGTTTTGCCACTTCCTGATCACGAATTTACGGATGGCTGAAATGTTAGACTTTATTTCAAGGACTTACTTACTTCGACGGTTCGCTACAAGTGACATTCTCACTTTTTCATTCTACACTAGTTCTCACTAATCCCTTCCACTAGTTGGGTCAGAAGTTCACGAAATTTAAAACGCCATGTCTCCCGTTCTACTTGATCTAATTTGACGAGTAATGGCTTCTACACACTAGAGAAATTTATACACTGAGAAAAAAAAGAGGGTGCGATTAACTTTTTCCTCATAACATTAACACTTTTTAGGTGTAAAAATATATCAACATTTTTTAATGTTAATTTTACACCTCTTTAAGGGTAAAATGGGTAAAATTAACATGAAAAAAGGATAACTTTAACCCCTAATACACCTAAAAAGGGTATTATTTACACCGATTTCGGATCAATACTGCAGGGTGGAATTAACATTTCCGGAATGTTATTTTAACTTTTTCGGATTTCTCTCAGTGTATCCATATTGAAGAGTTTTTCTTACACAGGTGTAGGGGATTTTCTTAAAAATGGACATAACTTTCACTAGTGTATAGAGGCTATAAGGGCGCAGAAGATAGCTCTCACAGAAACGCTACAACTGTCTAAAACATTCGAACTTCGTAGAACTAACGCTTGGGGCGTCACAGTCGGAAACCGATTTTCATAACATATAACACAAATTATTTTGACTTGATATTTCGATCTTGATATTTTTTTATGCATAATTTAGATTAGAGAAAATTCATATCTGTATTTCGCCCATACAACATTTTTTCTTAAGTAATGTCATCTTATCCGATTTTGTCGTTTTAGTGTAAAAAGATGATTTTTCCCATAATAACGTTGCTAAAGTATGCAAATACTGATATGATCGCTTTTACTCGACCACGTTATTGATAATAAGCTTTAAGAGAAAGTTTTCACAAAATTCAATCATTCTTTGACATTGTTGTAGTTCGTTATATGGCCACAAGAGACGTTATGGTCAAAAAACGTGTTCCAAAATAAATTAATTGGATTATCTTGGTTACGGAGCAACCGTTAAGATCAAGTTTTGGGGTAAAATTATAGAGGAGATTCTGGTCTATATTCATACATTATCTTGTGACAGTTCATCAAAATTTTCTTAGATAATTTTATTTAAAGAAAATTGTAAATACTTCACAAATTTGATTCCAAAGCTATATACATAATGGCCGTAATTTCCAATAATTTTTGTACTCTTCCTCTTGATAGATTTGAATATCAAATTTTGATATGTTGCTTTAAATCCTTTAAATATATTTCTTGAATTTAAAAAAATATTGAAGGGAAATAGAGAAATTTATTTTTATATTGAAGCAAATTGGTTACGATTGAGTAGAAAAAGCTGTTAAATATGGACAAATATATTTTTCTAATGTGTAGAGGACATAAAACTTGGATTTTAACAGGCTTTTAGTTTTTAAAATAATCGTTTAATATTTGTCTTCGACAAGTTCCTAAAGTAATTCCATGTTTCAGGGGTAATACGGAAGGGTGGCAATGTGAAAGGTGCAAGCCTGGTTATTGGGGAGATCCAGAAAATGGAGGCTGCAATCTCTGTGAATGCTATCAGAATGGATCAATCAGCAGCATTTGTGACTCGGATACGGGTCAATGTATCTGCAATTCTCGTTTCACTGGACAAAAATGTGATGAGTGTGCTGTAAGTAAATTCTTGCTCAATTAAAATTGTCACTAAACCTTAATATTTTAAGTGTCTTCAAATTGCAATTTAGATTTTATTATTCGTGTGCATAGTTTTCAAATTGTCATTGAGTGGAAAAACAATTCTCACTGAATCACTGTGGGCAGTGAAGTGAGGGAGAGTAAAGAGTGGATTTATGCTGAAACACCATGTGCTTTCAATTTAATTAATCACATTCCTTGGATATCTTCCTTGGCAGGCGGGCTATGGAAATGCATCACTTGATTGTCCAGCATGTTTGTGCAACATGAATGGATCAACAACGGGAGTTTGTGACTCCATCACTGGACAATGTTCCTGCAAGAACGGCGTGGAGGGTCTCAAGTGTGATCAATGCATGGAGACCTATCATGGATTTGGCGAGAATGGCTGTCAAGGTGAGTGAAATTCCACAATTTATTGCTCCTAAAAACCAAGCAATAAGGAAAATCTTAAAATGAGTGTCAATTTAGAGTGGTTGTTTATGAAAATTAACCCAAAAAAAAAATATCATACAGGAAATTATCCAAAACATTATTTTCTTGAGAGATCTATCTATTTGCCAGTTTCAACCTCTTTGTTATTCTTTGGAAGCACTTGGCGAGTGACAAAGTCGATTTAATTTAAGTAATTGCCCATTGGCACAGAGCCATTATCTATCAGATGCAACTAAACATAAGTATGAATTGTCTCATTTTCCCCGTTACCTCAAGTCCTCTTACTTTTTTCCTTTTGCTTTTGTGTGTCTCATGGAGGCATCGTCTTGTCGTCAATTTGTCTACTGCTCAACCAATCTTTAGCAGCTTGGATGAGACAGTTGAACATTGCGACTGTCAGATTTTCTACTGATATTAGCAACATAATTAATTATTCTACAATTAATTTTCAAATTTTATTATAAATCTGTAATAAATGTGCAGAATTGTTCAGAACAATTAGCACAACTTTTGCCAGACTAATTGAGTTTGCGGAAAAGAATGTACATTTGTATGTGGAAGTTTTTTTTACAGAAAATCTCAAGAAAATCAAGATGGCGGCCGTGTAAATCAATTTTGATCTAAAATGTATTTTCTTTAAATTTTCTAGTGAAAGATTTTTACTAAATGTGGATAATTTGATGTTGTTGGAAAGGTTTTGAAATTCTCTACGATCTGTACTTTAAAAACATACTTAATATTCTAACACTACTTTCTAAAAAATAGAAATGTGGTTTTAAAATGAATTTTGTCGAAATAGGAATTTTACAGCGTAGTCTGACATTTTTAACATGATTGTCCAGACGGGAGACTTGTTCCGAATACCGTTTATGTATTTTTAATTTTAAACAGAAATAAAAAGGGATTAGCCAAAACATACACCATATAGCCGTAAAAATTACGATAGGCTAAAAGGAGGTTGATAATGCAGAAGCACTTTAGTACAGTAAAGTGCTAAAAAAACATGTTCATTTTTCATTGGAATAATACCATAACTCAGATAAATCTGAGTTTGTTTTTCATACCAACATTCATTTGTTCAAGTCATTTTATAAAAGCTATTTTTGGTAAGAAAATGATCTGAGAAACTGGAATTTAGTACATATTTTAAAATTCTAAAACGAAGTATCAAAACTGGACTGGAAACGCTCACTAATGGCATCTACACAGTTTGAAAAATTTTCGTCAAAACGGATTAATTTGCTTTGTTTTGTTTATTTCTTTTACAATAAACCTTTGATGTCAGCTTTTGCATTTTAGCTTCATTTTTAAATTTTCTTAGAATAAAGTTTAAAATTTGTATTTCCCGGATATTCTGATAATTTAAATCTATTTTACTGTAGTGCATTGTTCATTTAGTGCAAAATATTTCCTTTGCAGACCTACGAAATGCTCTGCATTTTTATTGCTCGAACTCCACAGAGAGAGAGCAGCATATACAATCCATCGATTTTGATTTATATATATATTTCGACTCCTTACCGATCCAAGGTGTCGCATTTTAGTAGAATTTTGGAAATATGTAGTTTCGTATGTGTCCGTCCGCCCTTCCGTCTGTCCGTCTGGCTGTCGCTAGCTCTAGAGGCCAAACGGTTAGAGATAGATACTTGAGACCTCCTTATAAATCGACCCTGGTACAATTAACATGTTCCTAATTTCTTCCTACCCTTTCTGTTCCCCACCTGAACCATTTCTTGACATAAATAACGACACACTGTTTATCCGTTTGTCCGTACGGCTGTCGTCAGCTCTAGAGGCAAAACGGTAAGAGATAGCGATGTGAGACCTTCGAAGGTTCCTAATTTTTGGGAGCCATTTTTTTGGAGATTGCTGAAAAAGAAGTCGTGGGATTTTTTACATTCTTGAATATGTTTTATAGGTTGCCCAGGCGGACATTTCGTCCTTATACGAAACCTTGAATCATTCCTATAATAACGTTTCTTCAAGGTCAAAGGTTGAAAAGGCTTTAGACATTTCTTAACCAAATGGGTTCATGTTTGGATTCGTTGGAAAGGTCTTGGAATTCCTGACAAGCCTAGATCGATTTCAACCCGTTATGAATCATCAACTCCATGGCAAGTTGTCTATTTTATGTAAAGTTAGTACTATTTGAAGTCAGCTCATGTATTCAGCTCACACAGCTTGCAGGTGAAAAGTATTTCGACAGAAATCTGGTTATTATTAATCGTTTCGTGGCTTAAAATTAATTTTGTCTGTGACAGCAACCAGGGGACAACGGACAAACACACAAGTGAGGGGTGGTTTGGATTCCCATCGTTGTCTATTGTCTCTCGAGTTCGAGTGCGCTACGTAGCTTCTCAAACTATTGGGAAACTTCCATGTCTTCCAGTCTTGATCACCTCCAAGAGAAAAGCTTTCCCTTACTTCAACAAAATATGAAAGACTTGACTACTGATGAAGGCTTGGAGACCGAGCCGAAAGCTTTGGAGATAGTTGATGTGTTTCCCTGAGTGATTGTCTCTTCCCGACGACTTCCGGATTTCCCTATTATTGTATGAAAGAAGGACTTCCTTCCACAGATTGAGTCTGACCTTCTCCGGAGCTTTGTCAAGTGGTTTGACAGAGTCACAAAAGCTCCTGCGAGACTTCAGCCTTGCTCTTGGTTTTTTGTAACCATGGAGAAGATGATTTGGTTCAGAAAGAACTTTGGAAATCTCTCTACTGGAGTTGATTTGTCTCCTCACCCGTGTTGGAGCAATTACTGCTAAGCAATAAAGTTTGTCCACCTTGAGCTTTGTGGGTGAGGTATTCGCTTGTTCTTTCGTCACTCAATTTAAGCCTCGTGGTGCAAAGATCAGTCAGTCCCCGGAGACTGTCCAGGAGTACCGATTTAGTTCTGTTGAAAGCCCTAAATGTGCGTGGAGGTTCCTTCCTTGATCCCAGAAATCTAGTATGTTTATCCGTTCACAGAGTTCAGTATCCTACAAAAGGGGTACAGTCCTAGATTTTGAAATATTTCACGTAACGGTCAGAAATACAGGAAAAATCCCATATGAATCTGTAAATGTGAGATTTGGCGTCAACAAAACAAGACACATGCCAGGAAGATGAGTACCGGTTCATAACCGAGAACTATTTTTATCCAAAATTCAATTTTATTTTGATACGGTGAAAGATTCCCCAGAAAAGCTATGCAAGCCATTGTGAGAAGGCGTCGACCTCGGAGCAGACCTGGGACAAGGTGGCTGAATAAAATTCAGGATCTTGCGTGGGAGCGCCTTGGGATCGAATCCGAACATCTTCCTGAAGTGGCGGAGGATCGACAAGCGTGGGCTGCTAATTTGGATGTCATGGGCCCGCGACCTCAATAGGGATAAGCGGTTGAAAATGAATGAATGAATGAATTTTGGTTCAGTATTTTCGGTGATCTTTTGAGTGATTCATAAATCGGTTCAAATCTATTATGAACCGGTAAAAAATTTTCGTCTGGAAATAACTTCTAGTATAAGGTAAGGGCAGAATCACATTGACAGTAAAATGCTCACCGTATTTCGTTAATTTACGCATTTTCATTGCAATTCTTATGCAAATTCTCGATTACCGTATTACCTTATCTCATACTCGGTGGCACTAGGTGAAAATAATGTAAGAAATTTGAAGAAATAAAACAAAAATTCGATAAACGGTGAGCAAAAAAAGCAGTTTTGTTTTTCCTCACCGTTTATTGAATTTTCGTTTTATTTCTTCAATTTTCTTACATTATTTTCACCTAGTGCCACCGAGTACGAGGTAAGGTAATACGGTAATGAAAAATTTGCGTAAGAATGCAATGAAAATGCGTAAATTAACGAAATACGGTGAGGCTACGGCGAGCATTTTGTCAATGTGATTCTGCCCTAACGCTTAAAACTGTTTTGGGTGATCTTTGGAGTGATTCATAAATGAGTTCAAATCGGTTGAGAACCGGTAAACGCTAAACGATATCGGGCACTTTGCAAAGTTTAGGACGCTTTGACACCCCTTTTCTACTATTTTTATTGGTATTCTGTATTCTTTGTGTGGTAGCTATGCAAGGTTGCATTTCGTCAGTGCCAATCATTCGTGGGAATTGTCTTCCAAGCTAGAGATTTGTTTATCAGGAAAAGATTGTTTGGAATGTTTCTGAAGGACCGCAATTCGCTTCTCACTTTGGAAAGTCTATGGCACAAATATTCGTCTTTTGAAACTTTTGATGAAAATAATCTAAAAATTCTTATTATTTCGCACAGATATTTAATGTTTGGCTAACACTGTCGTTTTAGGTACTACAAGAGTATGTTGCATTATATACTGTATATAGGCATGTTATGTGTGATCAGTGATGTGTAGCTTACAACACTCTTATTAATGAATCAACAGGTTTTACTGAAGAATGTCTCATTCTATGGAAAAATACCCCTCCATAAATCTTCTTTTTTTTTTTCTTCTTAAGAATGAAATTTAACTCTGCTGTGCATCATTTCAATGTTTCATCTTCATCAAATGCTGAAAGAACGTTCTATTTGACATTTTTCTCTTTTGTTTTCATCTTAATCAGCACTAAAAGTATAATTTGCATAAATCAGATAGGAAGCTTTAAAGACTTTTGAGACATGCTATAGTACAATTATGGTTTATTTATTTTGTTCACTGGAATTCCTCTTTTTTTTTTAAATAAATGTCTAACATAAGAAACATTAAATGGGGTATTTTTGATCTTAGGTTCTTTTATGCTCTTGCCTTCTGAAGTGTCGTTTTTGTGGGTGGGGTAAAAATGATGACCAAGAATCAGAATAACACAGAAATTATCTTGTCGAAAGTATTGTCCAACAAGGTTGTTCTCTTGCTGAGCTTGGAAGATAGGAATATGAAAAAGAAATCTCAATAATGTATTATTGTCGGATGGCTTAAGGGCGGTTTAGAGGAATAAGGAGGATGAATTATTGCTAAAAGTATCGAAGGAAGAGATTAAATTGACAATTATCTTGTCACCACAATCACGGCAACATTTGTATGTACCTGGTAATCTCCAGGTTCTATGAATTTGTGTCTCTTCTTTGGATAATTTTTGCTTAAATCTTCAGGGATGAAAATATGTGCATAGGAACGAACATGAAGGTTAAAAGGTTACAGTAGATCGCTGAAGGGGTTATGTAACTAAAGTTTCTGATGAGAACCGTTAAAATGTTTCCCTTTTTTTCTACATGTATGCATATTTTCTCAGTCCGGCAAGTTTTTCCTCTTCTATTTATGTATCCATCGTCAGTAATTTACTTTGTCGACTCAAAAGAGGTGGTTTCTGTACTTTGCAAATGTAGCATTGTCTATTAAGGAATGGAACATAGAAGACGATTGGTTTAATTTATACATTTTAACATAAGAGTCAGATTTAAAGTGGAATATTTATGTGGTCCTGCATGCAAAGTGGAAAGAAAGTAATTTTTGAATTGAACTTTCGCAAGTATTTCATAATAAATCAGTTAGTCTTATTCGCCACTGAAGTAAATAGGAGATATGTACATAAGAGATATCTCTCAAATGAGAGATTTAATACATTTAAATTTATGTGAATATTGTAGGTGTGGTTCATGGGATTAAAGTTCTCGTTTTTTTTTCTTAAGTGAATTTTCTAAGATAAAACGGATAGAGAGTGTAGAGTGTACTTCATATGTTATAAAATCGAGGGGTTAATCACTAGACTAAGCAAAACTTTAATTAAAAAAAAGTAATAATAGGGTAAGTGTACCAAATTTCGGCCAGCTTACAATTCCGGCCACTTCTATTGTTCCTTGAATTTCCATGAACTTTTAGTTTTTGCATATCCTAAAGATTATACAATGCAAAAAATAACAAAGACTGTTGCTTCGGCAAATGTGATGATGTGAAAAAGACATTGGAAAAATTCCGGAAGGGCAAGGAAATATGAGAATGAAGGTGGCCGAAATAGACCACCAATGCTATGTCTACATTTTTATTCATTTTAAAATGTATTAAGAATGATTTTAGGGAAAATAATATCGATAAGCTGTTTACAAAGTTCCAAGAAACACTTCTTAAGAAGAAATAACAAAAAAATAATTAATTTTAATTAATAATATTACATTTCAAACTCGAGACGTTAGCGCTTGCATGCAACTATGCCGAAATTTGGTACACTTACCCTAGAAGTCTAGCCTCAGTTATATTAAAAAAATCATAAACAAGTTTAAAGTTAAGATTAGGGTAGAGTCAGTACTTTTCGCCACCCTTAAGCTTTTATGGCCTCCTTAGGTGTAAAATTTTTGTCAGACTAAAATGAATTATTGTATAACGATACTTTGAATCAACATCTATCTAAATATCTAGGATACTTTTCGAAAATTTTAGTGAAACTCATTGAAAAATTTGCATTTTCACCAATTGTTCTTGTTTCAATACCTTTCGCCACTTATTTTAAAATGAATTTTAAATAATTAAGAGACATGATAACCAATTGAAAGAGTAGAATAGAGCATATTATGAGTGTAGAAGTACCATTTATTATTAAATTCCTTAAATTAGTCGTTTTATCTTAGGTGGCCAAAAAGTGCTTACATGGCGAAAAGGGCTGACTCTACCCTATTCCAGTATTTTAAGTGTGGATGACTTCCCCTCCATCCCATTCAAAACCATGTTTTCTTGATTTTCCTCGAAAACTCCTTCTAAGATTTCTTTTATTTTTGGATATGTTTGAGAGGTGGTTCAGGCGAACATTTCGTCCAAACATACCTATTACATAAAAAATTGCCATCTTGAATTTTCGTAAGTCAATGTTTAAATGGTCTTGAAATCAGTAATAAATCCGTTAAACATCCATGAATGAGTTATCTTTCTCGTGTCTACATTTTTTGTTTGTCCGCATGATTGTGACTCATGCCAGAACATTCTAAAATGATAATTTCTTTACCAGTTTTTATTTATTTTGGAATGCTTTAATAATTTAGAAGAAATAAAGAAGAAGATTTATAGAAAAAAAGGGGGTGCGATTAACTTTTTTCCTCGTAACTGTAACACTTTTTAGGTGTAAAAATATATCAACATTTTTTAATGTTAATTTTACACCTATTAAGGGTAAAATTAACATGAAAAAGGGTAATCTTAACCCATAATACACCTAAAAAGCATAATATTTACACCGATTTCGGATCAATACTGCAGGGTGAAATAAACATTTCCGGAATGTTATTTTAACTTTTTCGTATTTCTCTCAGTGTGTAATCCTGACGTGTAATACAAAGAATAAATAAGCGAGTAGCCCCTCGATTGTACAATACACAGCGAGTGCATTTGAATGAAAAAGAATCTCGGTACTCTTGGTACTCCTTCGTCGTGTGATGACTGCCTTATATAAGAGATATGTGATTAAATTGAATGCCATTTAAATGAGAAGACTTCATGCTCTAGAGCCACTCAAATTGCCCATCAAGTAGCGCTCAACAACGTCATCCCAATGTTGAGATTCACGATGCACTCGATAATTTCATGGTAATGTGAATTCATTTGATAGATTTTCAATTATACCCACAATGTTATTAGTAAAAGCTTACGAGATCTAATGATAAATCTCTTTGATCGTGTATAAATCAAAAGTTACTACATATAATAATTAAAATTGACTCCCATGATATCTCTTGATTTTTCAATAATGCAGATACTTTTGGTACCAATGTGCATGATTATTTATTTAAATTAGTATGTTGTGCATAGTAGAAATCTCAATTGATTTATTTCGTGTGATTTGTTACAATCAAACCACAATCAATTTAGAAAGTTGTCAGGTGAGATCTCCTACACAAACTTTTTAGGATCTCATACAGAAATAGAAGCAACTGGCATGAATGATTTCCATTGCAATTTCTATATTTAGTATCTCTTAAAGTCATTTTGGATTCCCTTTCGAACATCATTATGTTTACACTATGTGTTGTGTGCATCAGACTTGCCTCAATTGTGGGTGAACCTGCTAAAATTGAGATAATAAGTTTTCCTTTAAGTGATCATAAAATATTTTATGACCTAATACATATTTTAATATAGTTTTATTATTTATTAAAAAGAAAATGTGCTTGGTTTTTGCTATTTTCTATAAAGCTTGTCTCTTCAAGATTTGCTTAACTTTATAGAATTTTGACGATCTATTTGCTTCAGCCCTTAAGGCAAGTTCAAGTGTCACGTAGAACCCGTCAAAGGAAGTTTTAGATAAAAAGCAATTCATAACAAAACAAGAAAATCAAAAAGACCAGTTCCAAGATTTTTCACATGTCCTATAAATTCTTTATCATTTTGAATACTATGTTTGTCGACTTCCGGTCTTCGACGACCTCTCCATACATTCATTTTCTTTTTCATTTTCGGGATTTTCGGATATGTTTTGAAGGCACACAAGGTGAAATTTCATCCTTAAACACCTATGTTCGAAAAACATTTCGATATCGAATTTTCGAAAGTCAAAGTTTAACCACTTAAAGAGTGTATTATTTTTCAACCGATTTACTTAAATTTGGACTTTTTTTTGAAAGATCTTGAAATTTAGAACTCGACTGCAACGGATTTAATCGGCAATGTACCTGTAAATGATATACTTTTCTCGAATTTCCTTTTTTTTGTCCTTATGCTTGTTACTCATACTAAAATATTTTCAAATGTGATTTTCTTATGAATCTTTTTTTAATTTTGGAATGTTTTTCTTTATAAATCAATTTAATCGGTAATAAACCGGTCTGCATCTAAAAACCATGTGAAACGATATTACACGGACAGATCTTTCTCGTAAGTTCAAGAATTCCGCAAAGCTGGAACGCTTTGCCATCTTTTTTGCTAAATCTTTTTATTTGATAGAAGTTTCAGTAAATTATGTGTAAATATTACTGGTACTATTCAATAATCGGCATTCAGAGATAAATTTCAATAATTTTAAACGTTTCAAATATATATATTTTTTCCTGGAGGGGAATTCTATAAGTATGACAATGTCATATGATGAATTTATAAAGTAAATTCTGCAAAAGTATAGAAAATGTGACTTAAGTCAATAATCGAGAGGGTTCATAGAGCTATTTGTAATGGTCATTCGATACTTTAATGTCGTTCTTCTCCCGAGTTTAACTATGAAAATTTGTCATATGTTATTGTCATATTTTTAGAGAAATCCCCTTCTGAACACAAATTCAGAAACAGTCTGACAATGTCATACTATTAGAGAATATGCCCTATGTAAGGGAATTCTGTAATTTTTATGGCATTGTAACACCTCATTTCGACACTTGACAATAGCAAAATCGTGGAATTTTTATCATATCATATGAGTTCGAAAATGAAATCTCTTTACTTAAAGATATTTTGCAAATACAGTATGTTTTGGTATTAGTCGATTTATTTTATAAAGTTGATTGCCATTTGAATTTCCAGGAATCTCATATATATAACCTTGTTACATGGCAATATCACGGTTACAGAATTACTTTTTCAAAAAAGTTCTTCTGAGATTTGAACGAAATTTGTCATATGACATTGCCATTATAGAATTCTTCTACTGGACAGAGTTTGAGTTACCTATCGTAACTTCCTTTATACTCAGAAAAGTGTAGAAATTATAAAGTATAATTCATATGTAATTAAAAATTTCTTTTCGTGGCTATTTCTTTTGTGATAACGTATTACATGTCTGAGAGTGTTGTTTTGATAAAATCCTTAGACTGTATTTGGTTTAGAAGTTTAACACTTTTTAAAACCCTAACTAAAAGTGTCACGGAGGGACCAAGTGGCAGCCGCTGCCATTTATCGGATTTTACAAAATATTTTGATATTTTTACTTACATTTTAACATTCGGAACTTTAATCAATTATTTTCTGATGTCTGAATCAGAAATTTCATCTCCTTTGTTACTGTATTTAAAGATTTCTGACCATTCGATGTTTTCATCTTGATTAGAATCATAGAGTAATGCTTTTTCATCGAAACGGTCACAGTAATTCACTGAATTTTCATTATTTTTCTTCCTAATAATTTGCAAAAACACTTTCTAACTTTTCTTTTAAGGTTTTTACTCATTAACAATCAAGAAAATTACGTCTGCAAAACGTCAAACTCTCACATAAAATGCATATGGCAGCAACTGCCACTTGGTTCTTCTAAGTGCAGTTTTTTGTTTTTACGATATAGGGTAAGTGTGCCAAATCTCGGCATAGTTGCATGCAAGCGCTAAAGTCTCAAGTTTGAAATGTAATATTTTTAATACAAATTGAGTTTTTTGTTACTTTTTTGTAAGGAGTGTTGCATGGAACCTTGTAGACAGTTTATCGTCTTTATTTTCTCTAAAATCATTCTTTATATATTTTAAAACGAATAAAATTGTAGACATAGCATTTTTGGCTTATTCCGGCCACCTTCATATTCTCATAGTTTCTTGCCCTTCCGGAATTCTTCCAATGTTTTTTTTTCAGATTATCTTGCTCGTCGAAGCGATATTTTTTATTATTTTCTGTATTGTATAATATCTAGAGTATGTAAAAACTAAAAATTCATGGAAATTTGAAGAACAAAAATGTGGCCGGAATAGCAAGCTGGCCGGAATTTGGTACACTTACCCTATTTATATTAATATTTAATTTTTATTGAAAATTTTATAACGAAAAAATAGCCAGATAAATTTTGCTCGCTATTCAATCAGGCCTTCAGGCGAGATGATAAATTCTTCATCATAAAAATGAAAATTGAAAACAAAATTGGCAGCGGCTGCCTCTAGGATCCTTCCAAGTGGTAACAGGGCTATAAGTGTTAACAGCTTTATTTGGAGTATGATCAGCTGATCAAGCGATCTGCAATTTGCTCGGTACTGATCAGCCGTTCTACCAATGCCATCAGACGGGGAATTGTGTTGTCTGTCTTAGGGTGGTGTCACCACTTCTCGCCAGTGACCCACTTCTCTCCACCTTTAGTTAAATCGAAGAAAAATCATATAATACGGGTAATAAAAAGGATATCAGGAAGAAAAAGCAATGCTGAATATATTTTTTAATAATACTGTCCAAAATAATTGAGTTTGGGCCTTTTCAAGTAGGTGGCGAGAAGTGGTTACTTTTGAATTTTTAATAAAAATATATTTTTTTAAGTAATCCACCGTTAAATTGAGGGACTATTAGTCTGATATATCTATAGACAATATATCTAAGAATTTTTGTGTCAAATTTAAGCTACTTTATAATAAGAGTTTAAAAATTATAATTAAAATCATTTCAGTTTTTCCTAAAAGTGGCGATAAGTGGTTACTCCACCCTACGTTACTGTGGGAAGAATTACGTTACTAACGTAAAGATATCACTTGCAAGGAATTTTAAGGACATTATGAAATTTTTATTGCTTTGTTTTCTCCATTTGCTACGTTAGTAGTTTTTTTCAGTAAATCAGTATCGTTTACTCTGCATTTTGGATTCATAGAATCAATTTTGATAAAATTTCAAGAGATTTTTGACTGGTCAAATCCTGAACTAAACATTTATTCATGTGCATATTTAGCATAATTTAGTTGATTATACTTGAAATTTTCTTAGTATTGATAACATTTTCCTTTCATTCACAAAGGACAGTAAATGTGGGTGATCCAGAAGCATGAATGGTTAAATGACTCAATTTTGTACTTACATAGATGTTTGTATTCTCACCGGTAAATCATTATATGGAAGTTGATTGGATGAAGATAGTGCATGACGATGAGAGAAAGGTGGTTATGAATATTATGTACATAAGAATGATGATGCAGTGCAGAATTTATTTGCAATTTCAGAAGTTACATTCAATGGCATCATGTTGCGTTTAGGAGATATTACTTAATTTCCGTCAGTCTTATGCGTTAGACTATCTTCATTCCGATGAGATTGCCCATTTATGATGAATCTTCGCCTATAAAGAGTTCATGATAGATTCATAAAAGGGGAGTTCAATACATGCAAAATAAATATTTTCGAAGTAATTTTCTCCTTTGCCTCTTGGGTAATATATAATTATATACATATGAGACTCGCCGTGTGGTCTGGACGGGACTTTTCCCATTTTGTATCTCGTTCAATATTTCATATAATGTTTAAGGTTATGTATATAAAATTGATTTTATACTGGTGCAAAGTGCAGAAAAAGAGCATCAGTCGCAAGATGGACATGCTGAAGAATGTGATAATGTGGTCTGGTAGATGAATAATGTTATGGGTGGTTTTATTTAAAAGGTTGGGGGGATTCTGCAAAAGTTTTACAGAATGCATCTAATGCATTATGTAATGGATAATAAAATTACTCAATTGATTTTCCATTTAATCCCATAATGTAAGGAAAAGATAAAGGCTAATATTAAATTTGCAGAAGCCAAATTTTGGATAATATAGGCCTTGTTTTGCGTTACCATCTGATTAAATAGAGCAATAAACAAATGCTGGTGCTACAAGGAAGTTGAAATATAGGTATACCATTCAGATACAAGACATATTTCTGCATTTTCATCTGCTCATGTTTTACTTCTTAAAAGTTAGCAAATAGTGAAGTGAGGCAATAAATAAAAGCAAGTACTATGCAACAATGTTTGTGATGTTTGTTCTTAAAACAACAAAATGTCGTGAATGTTTAGAAAATTGTTAGGAGGGAAAATACTGCAATGAATGGTGATTAGCAATTGGTATTTTAATGTATACACTTATTGTATCAATTGACACAATTCTTACCGTATCATGAAAGAACCAGGGTAGAAGTTAAATTGGTTCTTAAATAATTCACTCAAGATGAATATATTTTGTAAGAAAACCGAAAAGAAATAAACAGGATCTCACTTATGCATTATTAATTTGTCTAAATTCATTACTAACTAATGGATCGTGTTGTATGAATGAAGTAAAGGTGTGGGCTGTAGATCATCTATGTTAAACGTGGCTTTCTCTCCCATTGAGCAGAGTGTCATGGATGAATGAGTTACTATCTATCTTGATTTAAGATATTCCCCCAACATCGTCTTGCAAAGTATACAACAATTGAAAGACCAAGTTGTAATGTTACGATGCTTCTTCTGCATTGATCACAAGCATGAATGAAAGGCACAATATGCGTTTTGATGGGAGGTGAAAAAAAAGAGAGAATAATTGCTATGTGCACGTGCGAATAGGGGGGATTAAGTGAAGGTGGATCCGGAACACAATAAAATATCGATCTTTGCGACTTCTCTTTGTTTCCAATCTTCACTCCCTCACATTTGCTTTATCCTATAAATTTTACAAAATGTATATCACTATGTTGGGAAATCATTGGAATGATTCTCCTGCAGCTAACAAAGTTCTTTTCAGAATGATCTTTGACATTAGACCCCGTTTTGTATGCCATACCGATGACCATCAACATGAACTCTACATATGCCTTATAATTTTTATCTAGATCTTTAGAAGTAGAAAAGAATTTTCAATTTTTCAAGGTAGGGGAATATTTTGGAATTTTAGTCAATGCAATATTGGAAATTTATCCAGGGTACATGATCACTTAATTGACTTTTATTTAATTTTGAGAGGATTGTCCGAGACTTGAGAGACAGTTTGATTTGTCCGAAATTCTATGCTGTTTGGAATTCCAAATTTGTTTTTTTAAGGGTTAAAGGTAGATGCATTTTATGCAAATTTGCCAAATTCAATTTGATAAATGACGATTTTTATTTTGAACTTTTCAAAAACATCTTACTAATAAAAGAATTTGAATAAAATTTTCTTGTCTGCGACGATAAATATTGTTTGAAATATCCATAAAAAATCCTTAAATCCAATAAAAATGACCGTGATTTTAATGGGAAGTTCAGAACTCAATTCTTGGTTTAACATAAATTTATTAATTTGCGCTACTTATTTAAAAATATTAATTATTTACTTTATTATTAATTAAATAAAATGAAATTGTATCTCGCTGGAAAATTTAAACAAAGATATTCCGATTGTATTTATATTTTTCTTCTATTTTTAATATAGAAAATTGTTCTAAGGAATTCTGTTAAAAAGAACTAATTTCGAAGAACTAAACAAAATATCTGAAAACATTTTTTTTTAAATATTAATTAATTTAATATTTCTCAATAAATCTTCGCGTTTCGGACGATTTCTGAGAAATAATGACACGCTGTTTGTCCATCCGTCTGTCGCTAGCCCAAGAGGTTAAACGTTAAGAGATAGAGAATTGGGATTGCTCGAAATGTAGGGGAAATTGGGGCACCACCACACATGGGGTACCACCAAACACTGCGATTTCTTAATCGGATATTCATCTTCAGAGTTCGAGACTTATAGAAATTTATAGGCATTTTAGGAGATGCTTGTCTACTGAAGAAATGGTTGAGATAGTTCAAGTAGATTAGAAATAAAAATTAGTGTTTGGTGGTACCCCGCATTTGGTGGTGCCCCAGTTTCCCCGATGTTTTAGAGGTTTTTGACATTTCGTTCTTATATAAAAATACCTTTGAATCATTCCTAATAACGGTTTTTCAAGGTCAAAGGTTAAAAAGGCTCTAAGGAGTGCATTCCTAAACTGAATGGGATCATGTTTAGGCTCTTTGGAAGGTCTTGAAATTTCCTATAACTGAACCAGTTCCAATCTATAACTAATTTTTATCTGAAATTCAATTGTATTACTCCTAAGGTATATTTTAGGCACTATTTTGAGTGATTTAGGAATCGGCTCAAATCGGTGGAGAAATAGTAAACGGTAAATGATGCGAAAGTATTTTTGGGGTACCGTGAGTTCGTGTGATTTTGTCCCCTGCGGGTAAATTTAATCCCCTCCTGTTCGTAAGCTTTTCTTTACTTTTAGAACTTAGGGGGAAGTGGGGCACCTTTGAAAGTGGGGCACCTTTGAAATTGGGATTTTTCATCTATTTTTGATTAAAATTGAGCCCTATCGTTATATAATTTAGCTGCACAAACAAACTGAGAAGCTAAATTACTTTCTGATATGGCTCAATTCCGCTTAAACATAGGAGAAAAATCTCAATTTCAAAGGTATCCCACTTTCAAAGGTGCCCCACTTCCCCTTAAGGATGATCTTTACCGATCCGATCACGTCTGGTAGGTGTAAACCATTCATAAACATTAGAATTAAAGAAAAGCTTACGAACAGGATGGGGTCAAAGTCACCCACAGGGGACAAAGTCACGCGAGCTTACGGTATAATAGAGGGAATTGGGGCACCTTTGAAATTGAGATTTTTCACCTATTTTTAAATAAAATTGAGCCTTATTGTGGTATAATTTAGCTACACAAACAGATTGAGAAGCTCAATTACATCATGATATGGCTCAGTTCCACTTAAACATAGGAGAAAAATCCCAATTTCAAAGGTGGGCCCACTTTCCCCTATCTAACTAAGTTACGATTTTAAGTACTTCGCAAAGCCTGGGGTGCTTTTTCACCCCTTTTTTAATCCTACTAATTCTTTATTTTAGTTATTCATTTATAATTTATACTTTTAGGAAAAAATATCTTTTAAAATAAAAAAAAAATAATGGCAGAAGACAAAAGGGTAACTCATTTCGTGGAACTCGAGCCAATCTGACCAGGGAACCCACGGGGAACCCGGGAAACTCACGGGGAACTCAAGGAACTCACGGGGAACTCGGGGAACTCACGGGGAACTCGGGGAACTTACGGGAAACTCGGGGAACCCATATATTTTTCAGGGAACTCACGGGGAACTCATATTTTTTTTGGGGGGAACCCGGGGAACTCATGTATTTTTTCAGGGAACCTGGGGAACTTATACATTTTTTCAGGGAACCCGGGGAACCCATGTATTTTTTTTAGGGAACCCGGAGAATTCTTACATTTTTTCAGGGAACTCACGGGGAACTCATGTATTTTTTTCAGGGAATCCGGGGAACCCATACATTTTTTCAGGGAACCCAGGGAACTCTTACATTTTTTTAGGGAACTCACAGGAAACCCATTTATTTTTTCAGGGAACCCGGGGAACCCATGGATTTTCTCAGAGAACCCGGGGAACTCATCTATTTTTTCAAGGAACTCGCGGGGAACTCAGGGAACCCATACATTTTTTCAGGGAACCCGGGAACTCGAGCCACTCTATTTTCATATGAATAACCCCTTGGCAGAAGAACAAGGAAAATTAGGCAAAGTTCTTTGAAAAGGTTGTTAAAATTTCTTAATTTTTTATCAGATTTTAGATTTTTTTTTAGATTTTCAAAATTTTAAATTCTAGTATTAACCTTTGGATACACCACTATTTAAAAATGTCTTTAATTTTTACGTTAGGTAGAATTCAACTTTAGGCTTTCTTTGTCTTTGAACATTACTAATTAAGGACTTCAAGAATTTTCGTGACTATTCTTTAAAAAGTTGCAAGAAATATTTTTGAAAATGTTCTTTATTTGTTGTGTGACCCATTACATCTTGTGTAGCTTAGAATTACTTTGAATGAGTCTTAAATCTGAGCTTGACAGGTTATAACGTTGTGGATGAGACTGATACAATACCTAGTTTTATCAGGGACTAGGTCTTATCAGGACTCTGGGTAAGGGCCTTGACAAACCTGAGGATTGGCCGAGAGACGGCTTAGCGTAAATATATTAGAAATATTGCTTAAACTACATTGCCATCATTTTTCACTAAGTCATCTCTCGGCTTAAGTCGTTAGTGTGTCTAGGACATAAGACTTAACAAGTGTTTTTTTCTCGTGGAGTGACACCTTTTCACTGGGAATCACTGAACAAGGGCATCGATTGACATTTTAGATTTCAAAATCTGATAATAGGAATTGGTGGGGCAGCTTTCGATAAGCATGTTTTTTAAATAGAATTTTGGGATAATAAATATATGGGACGGGTCCCGGCCAAAATCCCGAAAGCCAAAATTCCGAAAGCCAAAATCCCGAATTCTTAGAAGTGTCATAGCTACTTCCGCGATTGCACCCGCGCTTGCTGGAGGCAAAGGGAAATCTTCTGTGTCTTGGGAAATTATTCTATACATTTTCCTCCATATAATTTCATCCCTTTCACGATTTTTAAAATTCGGGATTTTGGCTTTCGGGATTTTGGCTTTCGTGATTTTGGCTTTCGTGATTTTGGCTGCCACCGATATGGGACATGTGCTGTATATTGACTTATGGCCTCTACACACTAAAGAAATTTATTTCCATATTGAAGAATATTCCCTACGGTTCTGTAGGAAAAGCTCTAGAATGTGGCCATATTTTTCTCTAGTGTGTAGATACCATTAGTTTGAATATAGTTAATAAACGATTGGAAAATGAATTTTACAAAACTTCAGGTTCCTGAAACTGCCTCACCCTCTTCTACGCCAATTTCCTGAATTTGTGGGACGCGATTGAAAGTCAGTTTTTTTAATTCTTAAATGGCTTAAGGTTTCTGAAAACTAATTATACTTGTTTATTTTTTTTTTCAAAAAATGGCTTTAGTAAATGATCTCAAGCGTAGCTAAAAAGTTGTTGGTTTTTTAATAGGCCTAATGGCTTGTGTTCTGGGTTTTTCTTACTAAGATAGGTCACGTAACACGTTAAAATCAGATACTGATCAAACTTCTGGTTGATAGAATGACTACATAGCATGTACATCTACATATGTATAGTAGCAAAACAATAGAAATTATCACACAAGGTGACTGATTATTTCTTCACCTGATAAGATTATGTACTATAAAAGGTGCGATCCAATTGTTCAAAATACATTGAAATTACAAATATCAAATGATGCGGAAGGTAAAAGGTATACTAGGTATTGTATATAAATCTATGTATATGTAGTGCAATGTATAGGAAAGGTGATCTCGTACAATGAGAAAATTCCATCTCTTCTCGTGCGATCTGACATTTTTGTTGCTCAAAAACTTCTCGTTTGGGTTTGCAGACTGTACGAAGTGCTTAGCGCTGAGAGACGAATGTCTGGATTTTCAGAGGCAGCAGAAAAGGCTGGTAAAACTGTCTTAAGCAATTCCACACAGTCTTCAGTAGCTTCGGAGATGTCGAGGCGAAAGCTAGTCTCCATACGGTGTACGATCGGTATCAAAAGTTCAAGCACAATCTCTCACCTTTTGCAATATCGGCTCGAGTGTATAATTAAAATTTAATTAAAATTTCTTTGCTAACGCAGAGTGAATGTGTAAGGATATAACCCATTTAGAATATCACGCCCATTTAGGAAAATTATTAATTTAATCCAATATCGCAAGGGGGATTGTTTAAGGAGAATCTTTTCAATTTTCTTGTGTCGGGGATGGCTTGATGTTTGTTACGTGTGATCATCAGTGTAAATAAATTCGGCAATCAATAGATAGACTCATTCAGTGGATAAGATTATTACATGATGGAAAAGCTGATTTACAAGCTGATCTGTCTCGCATGATCACTACATATTATGTTAACTTGTGTTCATATTTTTTACTGCTCTTCATAGAAAAGTTGACTATACACTCGTTAAGATTACCTACACAGATTTTCCATCTCTTACGCATATTAATTACTTTGAGAGTGAAGCATTAATTCAATTTGATGGATATCAGTGAATTATCTCAATTTTGATGTCTCTCATTCAAAAGCACATCAAATGTCGATCTCTAAATTGTACATGAGAAAAAAAAGTTCATACTAAAAGAAGAATAAAAGATTTCTCTTTTGCCACCTTATTTTGCCAGTAAGCCACTTTTCATTGTGCCCAATGACATAAAATTGCTAATTCAAGATCAATGGCTGTTTATTATGTGGGCAGCAATGGACTGGGGAATTGCTGAGTCAATTGTTGAGTATGGTACATAATTTCACAATAAATTAATGAACTCCCTTGCTTGTGAATTAAATACTCAGTGGAGCTTTATGCAATATACTCTGAAGTATTGCTTCAAAATGTGTAAACTTTTGCCGGTCTTGAAAGTGTACACGGAAAAAGATTGGTGATATTTTCTACAAAATCCTCATGTTGATTTTACTATTTTGAATATACTTATAAATTCGTTAAATTTCCAATTGAAAACTTGGGAAAAAAACAGTTTTTTAATCAAAAAGGATTTCGCAGTGTATTGGTTTTTGAACAAAAACTGGGTAATGATTGGACCTTTATGCTATCTTATTGTATCATGGGATGAATGAGCAAGGTTGGAGGGGGAGGCAAAGCGTCCCAGGATTGTTGAAATGAGCCAACTCGTGACATAGACAGTGTACCTTAAAATTAATTTTGTATAATTCACCATTTACTAATTCACAACCGATTAGAACCTATTCATAAATTGCTCAAAAAATCCCCCAAAATAGCTTAAGCTTTCGGATTATATTTAATTATGGGTTTATTGCCGGTATCTAACCGATTTGAACTGGTTCAGAATTTTTTGAAATACCAAGACCTTTCCAACGAGCCCAAACATTATCCTATTCGGTTAAGAAATACATTCTCTAGAGCATTTTAAACATTCGACCATCAAAAACCGTTATTAGGAATGATTTAACCCTTTACCCTTTAAGGACGATTGGGTCACCGCTGACCCAAAAATGAAACTTTTCCTACGACCTTCTAAAGTTGTATTTTGCCCTAAAAACTTAGAAAAAATGATTTTTTCTGATCCTCAATTTTTGATCTTCTCGTCCTTAAAGGGTTAACAGTATTTTCCTACATGGACGAAATATCTGCCCGAACATCCTCTAAAACATATTCAAAAATGAAAAAAAAACTTACGATGCGTTTTCAAGTAATCCCAAAGATATATATTTTTTTAAATTTAGATAACTATTGATTAATCACGAAAAATATAGAGGCAGTTGGGGCAGTTATAAACACTGTGATTTTTAATTAAATATTCTCTGTTAAAAATCGCTCGTAAAAATTTTGTAAAATCTCATTGTCCCATATTGAAAAGTAACGAGATGTTTGGCTACCCCTGTCGCCATAGGGATTTTTGTAAAATCTTTTCATTTTCAACAAGATGTCTTGTTGATACCGGAAACTCCACATTTTTTACTAATAATATACAAAATCTTGTAAAAGTTTTGTCAGTATTTGTTTTTTTATTCACCAAAAAATGACGATTTTGTAGTCGGAAATGGTATCTAAAGTCCTATTTAACCAATTCTTTTAAGCACCACCAAACACGGGGTACCACTAAACACTGCGATTTTTTAAGCGGATATTGGATATCAAAGGATAAGACCGATAGGTATTTATAGGCACTAAAGGGATGTTTGTATACTGAAGGAATGGTCGAGATAGTCCAAGTAGTTTAGAAATAAAAATTAGTGTTTGGTGGTACCCCGTGTTTGGTGGTGTCCCAGTTTCCCCTATAACATAAAGCATGAAAATTGTGATTATTATTTCTACCAAATTGATAAATAATTTGACAGAAAATATTCCAAGACCATTTTAAGAGAAAGAGATAAGAATGAAAGAGAAAACAATATATTTTGCAACGCCATCTATTGAGAAATTCCCATGAAAACCAGATTTTGAGAAAATTTTTACAAGAATTTTGTTAATTAATTTTGGTGGATTCGGTTTTAACAAGATATCTTGTTGAAAATGAAAAGATTTTACGAAAATCCCTATGGTGACAGGGGTAGCCAAACATCTTATTACTTTTCCTTATAAATCGACTTATTTTACAAATTTTTTACGAGATTGTTTACGAGATATTTTTTTAAGAGTTAGACTTCAGCGGATGTGAGTTATATGAATTTTTAGATATTATAGAGATCCTTGTTCATTGAAGAAATGGTCACCATAAGTCTAAGTGTTACGGCGTTATCACACTTGCACATTAAAATTTTAATGTGATTCATATTAATTGTCCCTTGTGAGCGTTCAAATATGTTATTTGTGTCTTTGAGTCACTTAATATTCGAGGTTTTTCTATTTATTGATAAAGAAGTGGACAGGGCCGGCAAAAATAAGTTTAAATTTAACTAAAACATAAATATTTTTCACATTAAAAAATTAAAGAGAAAATCGCATTAATTTTTCGCATTAATGCTATAAATCAATTTATATCAAATTTTGCGGGCCAAGTCTATCTTTTTATCAACAAATAGATCAAATTTTGAATATAAAATGATTCAAACACACAAATTACACATTTGGACTCTCACCAGCGACAATTAATGTGAATCATATTAAAATTTTAATGTGCAAGTGTGATAACACAGTTAGACATAGAACTCGGTGTTTACACTGCCCCAGTTTCCCCTATATCAAGCTTTTCATCTGAATTTGAACAATGCAATATGTAAAATCAAAAATTTTATATTGCAGAAAATACTGTCAATTTTTTCCGTGCACTAAAAAGACTTACTTGAGAGTAATGAAATCATTCATAAAATTTTGTAGCTATAAATAGTGATCGCTCCTTTTGTAGTGTTTTTTTTTGTATATTGCCAATTAAGAAGTTTAGTATTTTCGTTGTGGTTTTTAACCACGCCGAAACACAGACAGTTGAAGAAATTCTCCTGATAAGAAATAATCTCCAAAGCAAACTGTAAGTTTTCTGTGTGAAAATGTGTATACAGGGAGTGAAATAGACAAACGAAAATTCGCTGTTACCTATATACAAAAATGTTTCAATTTATTTGTGTACAAACTCTGAAAAAATTTGGGGTTAATTAAAAGTGCGTGTGATTAAGTGATACAATTTTGTGAATTTTGTCCAAATGGTGTAGGAATTTTCGTACATATATTGTAGGCGAAATGTTGAGCAGAATATTGAAGTACTGGGCTATTTTGTAAAAAAAAAAGAAGAGCAACAATATAAGAAAAAAAACTTAATGTGGTGTAGTGAAAATATGTCGTCAGTGGAGCGACTTAAAGTTGTGATAAGTGTTGCTGACTGAGAGACATGGAAGATCCATCCAATTACCACCGACAGAAGCGTCTTTGGGAAATGTATGGACGAGCACTGGTGACAATCTCAATCTTAGGACTCATAACAGTTGCTCTCTACGTTGCTGCCCATCGTGCTCATGTTTTAAGTGATTTTATTGCTCGTGAACATGATTCAGGAACAAGAAATGGAGTTAGCAATGATCCCAGTCCCCCACTTGATCATGCTGTTAAATCCGTACCGATTGATGGAACACGATCGAGACGATCAGCTTCATTTTTCACAGAAGCCGCTGCTGTTCCTAAAGATGATACCCCAAGAATTACTGCGTTACCAAAATTATTCCCATTGAATCACAATGCGGCCAACATGCAAAAATCACGTGAAAATGCGATGAAATCGCACGATAGCAAGATCACTGAAGATCGCCGAAAAGATTCAAATCAGTGGATAAGTCAAATTAGTTCAAGTAACATTAAGAGTTCACAAATACCAAAGATTACCGAAAGTACATCGACAAATAAGTCTCTATTGAGTGACGGTATCGAGACTTCGGATCCATTTGAAGCTACCGAACGCAGGAAGAGAGATCACATTATAATTCGCGAGGATGAGGGAATTGCAATTGTTGGACGTCTTCGGCATTCACATAAGAATTGTCTGGCATGCGTGATTACTCCACATCACTATCAATGGCCTCTACGTCCTGGCCAGAGGCCACACAAAGCATGTGGTATGTAAAATGTCT